>NC_133775.1:102784579-102994722 GCF_003597395.2 Chelonoidis abingdonii
CCACAGGGACCGAACGCCCAGACAGTGGACCGTGGACCCGAGGGACAGGACCCGGTGAGAACAGGACGAGGCCGGTGTGGCTCCCCTCCTCCACAGGGAGGGTTGAGCCCCGGCTTCCCTCATCACACCAGTTACACTCATGAGGGAAAAATCATCTTCTGTTACCCTGAAGCCAGTGAGATTGCACTGGTACAAATGAGAAGAGTGTATGTCTAAAAGATGCACGGATTTATGACTTTGACAACAGAATTTATTGTCTCTCTCATAGCCCCATTATCATATATCTGAGCACCTCACAATCTTGACTGCCTTTATTCTCACATCACCCCTGTGAGGTAGGGCAGTGGAACTATCCCCATTTCACAGATGGGAAACCGAGGGACAGAGACTAAGTGACTAATCCAGAGTCAGACAAGAAGCCTGTAGTAGAGCAGGGAACTAAACTCAGCTCTCCCAAGTCCCACACTAGCACCATAACCACTGGACCATCCTTCCTCCCTTATGTCAGTCTTTATTCCTGTGATTTAAACCCTTCTCTCAACAGCAGTGTGTGCTACCTCCATAACTCTTACTTCCAGCTCTTGCCAGCCCAGGCACCCAGCCTCATGGCAATGATCTGTCACTAGATTTCAGGGCTCGCCCTGTCAGCATTTGGTAAGATTTACTCTAGCAACTTCCCAGATTTGGTTTTAGAGGCCAAGCTGTAGGAATGTCATCAGCAGCCCTACGAGTCACTGTTGCTGTGGAGGGGGAGGTCTGTGAAATAAATGGGTCAATTATTTACAAATATATTTGTACAGTGAGTTTAAAGCACATGCATGAATCTCAAGTGAGAATCCTTGAAATATTGGGCAAAGTTGCTTTGGGTCCACAACCTTGGGCCTGGGTTAGCATCCAGCAGCACCATCGATGTTCCTGAACAGCTCATGAAATATTTCACATTGTATTGGGACTGCTAAAAACCCAACCCCCTAGTTTAATTGCTTTTCTCATTTTTCAATTAATCTGTTTATGTTCAGGTGATCAGAAACAGAGCAGTTGCTAATGTAAGACACTGTCTGTACTGCACTGATAACTTTATAACTGCGCAGAAGTCAGTCACACTCTATGATTCTTCATCATACAAGTCATCCCACTGGGACACATTAGCACTGAAAAGTCTTCCAGTCAAATTCTGCCCTCAATTCCTCTGGGGCTATGCAAATCCACCAAAGTCAATCAGCTGCACTAGTGCAAAAGAGGAGGATTTAGCTTCTTGGATTAGATTCTCAATGCATCAGTGGAGTTACTCTGGATTTACATTGGTAGAACCAAGATCAGGATAGTCAGATGGGCCCTTGGAATATTGAACACAATACATCCTAGGTGGCCATTATGAACTGTCATGAACTGGGCTCTGTTTTCAATAGGGGAATGACTCACACACACAGAAGCCTGGGCAATTTTAGCAACCGCTGAAGTTCTGCAAATTTACTGCCTGTTCAGGCTTAGAGCTATTTTTTGCTTCAGGCTAGCACTAAACTTCTCCAGGCTGCTCTGTTATTTTTGAGGTGCCCCCCGCTCAGCAGCTCACTAATTCATCAACACCAGGGCTTTACTTTTTGGTGTCTTATTTAAAGATTCCCCAGCCTGAAGCTCTCTCATGGAAACTTAATCACAGGGCATTGCAACGGCATTTAAAGCAATGCGTCAGTTTGCCAAGCTTTAATTGTAGGCAGCTTTAAATACGCTCTCTTGATTCAAAACCCAGGCATTTACATTTCTGCATAAAGCGCTGCCCCGAGTCATCAACATTAAACTGTTTACTATATTATGAATTGCTTACTTCAGGGTAGTAATCAGTTGTAGGTATAAGATGTTGGATTAAAGCATCAAGAGATGCTGAGGCAAGGTTTCCATCCTGGAAGATCAGTCCCCCTTGATCATCTTCTTCTGCTGAGTGTAGATGAGGACTGAAGCCACAGGGGGTAAACATACTGGTAGAGCTCAGAGTTTGGGGCATGCCTCCCTGAAACAGAGAGAGATTCATATCAGAGACAGGAGCCATTTGATCTGCTCCTGTAAACTCAAACATCTTCCTGTTTCAAATTAAAACACCCCCAGCAGTTAATGAGACTAAGGAGGGTTTCTGTTTACAAAACCAACGTGATTTCTCGGCTGTGCGATGTCCTTATTTACATGCAGCATTGCTTCTTGAGCACATTTGCTTTAGGAAAGTTACTGCCTGAGCACGGAAAACTCAGCTCCAGTTTTAGGAATAGAAGAGGATGGCACCTGCCTAGGGCGCAGGACTGAAGAGAGGTCCCAAACTACCTCGAGCCCACCCCAGCAGACAGTAGTGGAGAATGTTTGCAGGAATTTGGTACATCCTGAGCCCTTTAAGAAGATCCTGTTCCCTGCTTTAGGCCCTGGAGATTCTCATGTGGGAAAGGAGATGCTTGGGCTTGAAACCCAGGACCTCCCAGGAGACAGCTGGAGACTGGAATTTCCACGCCCCAGGAACAGGTGCTGGTCCTTCATGCCCTGTGGAGCTATTGCTAACATGTGGAGCAGGAGAAAGGGGAGGAGTTTCACTTGTGGCTTGCTGGATAAGGGTCTTGGGGGAAAGGCTGACAATTCTGTGGCTCTCAGAAGAGGAGTGAGTGGATGCGGGGTGACAGCGAACAGTGAGGAAGGAGCAGTGCATCAGGTGGAGAGAAGTACGGTAGGAATACTCAGGGGAAGAGGTGAGAAGGGAGATGGAGACAGTGTTGGGAGAGGAGGCAGAGAACAGTGTGTGAGAGCCATAGAAAAGAAGGCAGGAGTACAAAGAAAATAAAAGAAGGAAACAGGGAAATAGAAGGAATAATAGGAATGTGGGAAAGGACCAAAGAAGGCATCAGCATTATTTAGGCCAAGATTTTCAAACCTGGATGCCAGAAATTATGTTGCTAGGTCCACATTGAGCCACCTAAGTGTCTTAATTTCAAAAGGTACTCAGCACCCACGGACTTTAACAACAGCTGCTGGGTACTCTGCACATTTGAAAACCAGGCAACTTATTTTGGGGTCTTAATGTGGACTTAAGAGCATAACTTCAGGCTCCCATTGTTGAAATTCCTGGCCTTTTTTCCATTCCGATTCTCTGTGCCGGCTGGCGCTTCAGGGGCATCTCTCCCATTGAGATTTATGGGCTCATTTGATTGTTTATGGTGTTGACCAACTGTTTAGTTTTTGACTTGGTGCTAGCGATACAGTAGATTTTTCCATGTAGGCCTCCAACACACCTCCAAGCAGCCCTGATGACACCGCCCAAGGTGTCACTCTAGCCAGACTGGAAGCAGTAGCATCTAATTTTAAAAAGAGTGCAGATGTCCTTGTTAGTAAGTCTGCAATAGCCCTCCCTTAGCAAATAATTGCTACTTTTTGTACACTCTTCAGACACTGTGTATTAAATGGGAAAAGACAGCCAAATCCCATCTGTTATTTCTAACACTCTCCATGTTACGTCTTGTTTCTATGGCAATAATCCCAAGAAAGATTACATGTGCATATAGATCAAGAAATAAATCTCATGGATATGGGCTGTCTGAGCCAGAAATTAAAAAAAAAAAAGTTAAAAAGCTATAAATTGATATGACACATTCTTGCATCAATGCAAGATACAGAATTCAGGGTTATAATTAATGCAAAGTAATTCCTCGCTGTCAGCACCATGTTTGTTACCTAATAGAAATGTATTTGGCCAGGATACTGCCTGAACTGTTGCATCGTTCTACAGCTAAATAGAAGTGGCATGTACAATTGTTTTACTTCCTTCTTAAATGTTGGTAAAGAATTAAGCTCCCCTCTGTGTCCTGTTGTGATGCTCCAATTAATTTTGTGTCTCATTCTGAAACACAGTGGCAACCCCCTTTAGGAGCTGGGCTGCTGGAAGATAACAGCATACCAATTGCTACTGCCTAATGCAGGTGCTTTTAGCTCAATTGGCAGAGGTCTGTGTTGCAGTGCTGAAGTCTATGGGTTCAAATCCTGCTGATGGTTCATGGGAGAAGATGGTGCTACAATTGCTGCAGAGTTTGCATGTGATGAAGGATGACTGTACAAAAAACTAACAACTCTAGTGACAAAGTTCTCACATAAAACTTCCTTATTCATGCTTGAGAAGGTCACTGTCAAGTCAACTTGAGGTTAGGGCACTGACTTAGCTGGTTTCAATGTTTTACAAAACTATACTGCTCTTTCCTTCTTTTTTTAATGGGAGCCTGAATTATCACTTCATTTACCATATGGAAAAATGGAGAACTTCCTTTACAGTGAATCTCAGGCAGCATGTGTTTGTGCATTCTATCTAGTTTACGAGTGATGCTTTGGGTGACCTATGCTGTTAGTCATAGTAATGACGAAAACAAAGAGGAAAATGTTGACTGCAGTAAGAAAATACAGAAAAGACGTGTCTCATTCTGCCTGCCATGATTGTCTTGAGGTGTTGCAATATTATCCAGTTCCCTGGAATGTGAAAGTGCAGCAAGCGGATATCAATGGGATCAGATTAGGGTGTCAAACAATTACAAAAAATGAATGGTGATTAATCACACTGTCAAACAACTATAGAATACCATGTATTTAAATATTTTTGGATGTTTGTTTTCTACATTTTCAAATATATTGATTTCAATTACAACATGGAATACAGTGTACAGTGCTCACTATTTTTATTACAAATATTTGTACTGTAAAAAACAAAAATCGTATTTTTCAATTCACCTAATACAAGTACTGTAGTGCATCTGTCATGAAAGTTAAACTTACAAATGTAGTATTATGTACCAAAAATAACTGTATTCAGAAATAAAACAGTGTAGGACTGAGTGGACTTGTAGACTCTAAAGTCTTACATGGTTTTGTTTTACAGGGCAGTTATGTAACAAAAACAAGCTACATTTGTAAATTGCATTTTCATGATAAAGAGATTGCACTACAGTACTTGCATGAGGTGAACTGAAAAACTTTTATCATTTTTATAGTGCAAATATTTGTAATAATAAATAATAATATAAAGTAAGCAGTATACACTTTGTATTCTGTGTTGTAACAGAAATCAATATATTTGAAAATGTAGAAAAACATCCAAAAATATTTAATAAATTTCAATTGGTATTCTATAGTTTAACACTGTGGTTAAAACCGTGATTAATCACGATTACTTTTTTTAAGCTAATCGTGTGAGTTAACTGCACTGAATTGACAGCCCTAGATAAGATCAATGCTTCCTTTTTAATTGAAACTAGTATCACAACAACCCAATCAACGTCTTTCCACAAAAGTGCATATTAGTCCACGCAGCTGCTTCTGTGAAGTTTGGATACACTTGGCTGCCTGTGGCAATAGCCACACCAGAGCCCTGTTTCAGGAAGGCATTCCTTTTCAGCAAGACACTTAAGCATGTACTTAACTTTAAGTCAGTGAGACTTAAGCACAGGTTTAAATGCTTTAGTCAACTGAAACTCAACTATGGCAACCAGCGCATGGCCTTTCCTTTCAGTTCAGGGGGGTTCTTCAGACCTGGACAGTTCTGCAAGGAGACTTACTGAAAGACTGGTGCCCTAATGGTGGAAAATGTGCTGCTATGAAACCAGGTCCCAAGAGCCTGAGCCTGAAAGTGTTGCAATAGCAGCACACACAGCCTCTAGTGGGAATGATACGGGCAAAATACCTTACGTCTCTTGAGTGACCAACTTGGCTGCTGGGTTCTGGAGAGAATATCCTTGGCAGGTGGTCTTGAGCAAGTGGGAGAAGTGCATACCCCAAAGAAAAGAGAATGAATCTGATACAGGCTTGCAGCACAAATACCAGCATTCCAACCACTTATGAATAGCATAAGTGGTAGATTTAAGGGAAGAGACATTGAGCTCTGTGCACATTTCTGACCTGTTCAAAAGGTAACACAGGGGAGGGAGGGAAAATGCGACATTGGGGGTCTCTCTATCTTCCTCTTGATCACACAGAAACCTGCTGTAAAGAATATGCTCAGATGACTTAGCTCCATGGTTAGAGAAAAACAAAGCTAGGGAGGAAGAATGGTCCAGTTGTTGGGCACTAGCTAAGACTTGGAAGACCCGGGCTCAATCTCCTGCTCTGCAATAGATTTCCTGAGAGACCTTGGGCAAGTCACTTAGCCTCTCTGTGCTTCAGTGCCCTACCTGTAAAATGGGGATAATAGCCTGCCCTGCCTCACACATGTATAGGGAGGTTAAATCCATTCCAGATTGTGAAGCGCTTTGACGAGAAGCGCTGCAGAAGGATTAGGTGACATCATATAACGTGGGACGCAATAGAGAAAATTCTCCAGTGCCCCACACCTTGTGCAATCATTTACACCACCGCCAAGGGAATGTGAATCAGAACAGTAGCACTTTGCAAAAGTATAAAATGACCACACAAAGGCATGAGGGCGATGGATAACCTGGCCCACTGCCACCTGTGTGAATCATGACAACCCTAGACAGCCAGCCCTCTCCTTGTTTATTTTTATACACTTTACCACTAGGTATCTCAGTAACCCCCTGACACCTGGTAAACAACAGCATAAGCTGTGTTGTGCATGCTTCTTTAGCTTGCTACAATGTTAGGGATAGGATGTATTCAGAGTATGTATTTGAGTCTTCTCCAATAATGAGATAACAGTTCAGGCAATATCCTGTTCTAATATGCTAATATTAGAGAATAAAATGAAGCTTGCGAGAAGTAAAGAATTACACGGCATATAACGTAACACTGAATCTCGTATTTCCATTGTGTAAGAAATGTGGGACCATTTCTGTCTTATATTAATAACTAAAACATGGATTTTTAAATCACATACCTATTCTCCTCCTTTTCCTGTCTGTCTATTCTTTTGACCTTCCTTTCATTGGATTCTTTAGTCTTTTATTGACAATTCCATTATAATTCTTTTGTAAGTTCATTTCATTGTATTACATATATTTAAAATATTAAGCTACCTCAACAGATTTAAGAGAATGTCGTCAATATATTGATTTTTTAGCTTTCCTCCCCCACCCATCAATCACAATCAGGACAACTCCATATTCCAATGCAGAGATTTTTATTTTGTGATCCTCTAGAAGTGGCACCTGATGATATAAAGTTACATGTAAAAAATTGCAAAATTTTTTCATAAAAGTGTATACTAATGACTTGTGCCCGATTAAGGATTGAGCTTAAGCCAAAAAAGGCTTTAAACCACTGAGCTAAAAGAATAGACTCAAATTCCAAATGGTGCTGAGCAAAGAAGCCTGGTACAAATTCTGCATATGGCAAGAATGGGAATAGGAATTTTCCACCCCAGCCCCGACTTCCCCAAAAGTCCAAGCAGAAGCTGTGCAGCAAGCCTTCTGGGAGAGTAGCGGCAGTTTCAGAGCAGCAACATCTCTTGCACAGATTATTCCTGCTCGTCTATGGGCATTTTGTGTGCAGAGCCACCGCAGACTGGAATGGTGGCCCCTGTTAACCAGAGGGATCAAACAGCTTGCCCCGGGTAAATCTTTGGCAGAGAAGACAGTGGAGAACAGACTTTCTTGCTAGTAGGCCTGTGCTTCAACTTGTTACACTACCTAACCTCAGAAACAAGAGAGAGACAGTGGGCCGAATCTGACTGTCTCTCTGTATTTTGTCCTTGCAGTCCAGGTAGCTATCTGGCCTCTGTTCCTGCAGGTTCTTAGCACCTCCCCAAAACATTATGGCTGGGAAGTATTTATAAGATTTACCTCACTTTACAGGGAAAGCACTAAGACACTGAAAATTCTGATGCTCTCAGCACCGTCACATAACTACCCTCATACTAATCCCGTAACCAGCGCACATACAGACCGTCTGTACTAAATGCAGGTTACCCTTGCCGAGATCATCATTAAAGGCTTTGTGTTAGAGCAGGAGAGTGAGAGGAACTTCACACGTGCATCCGTTTTCTTAACAACCCTGCTAACAAGGGTACTAATGGTTATGAGCTTTTTATATTATCTGGATGCAAAAGGCCAGATTTTCAACAGACTTTAGGCAGTGCTCAAGCTGGTTAGGCACCTAACTCCTATTGATTTCAAATCGAACCTGATTGGGTGCCTTTGAAAAAATCGCAGCACCTCTCGGTGCCTAAACATGTTTAAAAAAATCTGGCCTCAAAAGCCCCAACCTAGGGAGTGGAGCAGAGCTCAGGTTAATGAAGAGGTTGCCAAACCTTTTCATAGCTTGAGCCACTGTAAATAGCAAGAATTGCCATTCTACACACAGTCTCAGAGCATTGTTATAAGGGTAGGACACACTCCTGTGCTGGCCAGAAACTGCCACTTGATTTCCTGGCATCAGTCAAATGACCTAAGGCCAAATTCCAAATGCAAATAAATACCCTGCCCATGTCCACTGACTCCAGTAGCTGCTGTTACAGCAGTCCCTGTGGCAAGGACAGCTATTGCTTACCAGGGAAGGTAACATGAGGGAAGCAGATAACGTGTCAAAACCAGCTGGAAATACACTAAGTGTTGTACCTTTTATCAAAAGTTAATCAGCACCATTAACTTTTGATCTTCATTTCATCTCCCCTTCTCAGCTGTCCTCTCTTGCTCTCTCTGAGAGGAAAACAAGGAAAGCCAGCCACATGTGAGCAGCCGTCTCTTACCATGGGCTGCACTTCGGGAAGAACTGAGTTAAAGGGTTTGCTCTCTTGTAAAAGCGCCAGGGGCTGAAAGATGGAATCTTCCATGCCAGCTGGCTAGGGAGGCTATGCTCTTGGGCTATGAATAACTTCTGAGCCTGAGTGGAGCAGCAAGCATAGGCTGCTGCTTCTCTGTGCATGGGGTTTAGCCCAGTGGATTCATGAAGTGCATAGATCTGCCATGGAGAGCTCTGGGCACTGCAGAGACCCCTGCGTAAAGTCACCATGAATCTTTTTTCTATATATTTTATTATTTGTATCACACTAACACCTAGATCGGATGCTCACGGTCCAAACAGACAAGACAAAGAGGAGAATAGGAAACAGGCACGAAGCGACTGTGCCACAGATAGAAAGAGACCCGAAGTCTGACTGTCAGTCCAGGGCCCTATTTATGAGGCCACAGTGTCTCTCTAGGGACCGAGTTACATTTGAGATCAGTGCCTGAGTGGCTTGGAGACGACTCCATCATTACTTTTGTCTACATGAGTTGTGGTTTGGCATTCTACATATGAACCAGGTGGAAACAATTTTGATGCAGAATATGGCATGTCACTTTGGCATATGTTGTCAAAAACTTCCATTACTTTTAACTCTGCAGACAGTTTCAAGGCAAAAACCTGTGCCAGGATTTTTACGCCATTGATAAATGCATTATTTGGCATGAAGATTCCTCCTCACCGCTGGCTGAAGGAGAAACATCTTTAAAAAGCAGCCCAAGCTGGTTTTGATTGGATAAGTGAGCCTATTTTGGAGAAGCCACGCTGGGGGCCTGTAGGTATCAGATGATGAATACACTGGTATTTTCATCCTGGATTTATAGTCACTTTCTCTGCAATGCCTCAACTGTTTGGGATTAGCTTGGTGTTTATTGTGAGGGCCTATCACAAACATTAGAAAAATCTGCTACACTGCTAATCTATTTTTCCCTTGTTACACTGAGAAGTAGCTGGTACTGTGGGGCCGGTATTTCCCTATACAGGAGGGTTGGAATAAAGCTGCTTTTGCTTTTCCCACTGATAGCTAAGCTAAAATTTGTTAAAGCTTTATCTCATCTTGGCAGCATTCACCCTTCTGTACCTTTCTGTACCTTGTCTTTCCTTCTTGCCACTTCTTTCCTTGCTGCCCTCCTTCCATAAAAATACAACTTGCTCTTCTCCAGCACTAGATTTCTGGCTACCATTGCTTCTCTCAATAAAACATGCTCTTGTCCAAAGCCCTTATATGAATTACTGCTGAGTGCAAAACAGCCGCTGTTTACTTGTGTGGTCACTGCCCTGACACCATCAATTTGTTATGTATTTTTGGAATATGAAAAGCCTTGTGTGAAAACCGCATGCTAGCTGATCTCTTTTTGACTAATGCGCAGTTATTTACCTCTCATTGAATCAGGGTATACTTCTGCATTGTCTCGGCAAAGCTAAAATAAAGCAAGTCTTGGTGCCACAATGTCGATATGAGCTGTGGGAACCAAAGATTTTTGTTTGTAATAAAGGCCATGGTTTTAGAACATGGTGGTACATTTAGATTTTCTAACACAGTCTTTCCTTGGTTAAATTCTCTATGGGAACAGGGGTTTGTTTGCGTAAGGACTGAATGAAAGTTAAGAAAGGACCTCAGGATTTGGCCAAAGTTACTGTGTCATATCATATAGTTGCATGTAGTAGATATCCATACTAGGCGGGTCTTTCTTATTAAAGAGATGAGAAAAACTGGAAAAAATCTGCTTCAGGTCTCAGTGTCAATGACAAAGTCCAGCAAACTCCAGGCCTTAGATGCAACTGTCCAATTCCTCACCCTCAGGGCCTGCTTCTCCAGCGGGCAGAGCTTTGCACTGGTGCCATGCTGTGATCATGTTTGCTTCTCAATGCATACTTCATCATGTCACTTGCAATGCACCTGGCATTTTAATATAGCGTGTCTGCCAGACAAGACTTAGGCATGGCCAATAATTAAAAATTAGATTGACCTAGCTACATCACTCAGGGCTGTAAAAAATTGCACATCCTGTGCAACGCCCACTAACCCCCACTGTAAATGCAGCTAGGTTGATGGCAAGCTGAACTAACTACATTGACAGAAAACCTCTTCCATTTCTGCTATCACACTACAGCAGCATAGCTGTGCCACTGTAGTGTAGACATACTCTTAGTATCAGAGTTGGGCACAGTAGACTAATGCACAGTTTCAGGCGGGATCAGGTCTCCATGTTAAGACAGATCCATATAATGGAAGTGGAAGGATGCAGCAGCATGCGTGTTCTGGAGAAATTCACCATTTGGCAAAACACTGAATGTGAAATAAAGGAATCACAGAATCATAGAAGATTAGGGTTGGAAGAGACTGCTGGAGGTCATCTAGTCCAACCCCCTGCTCAAAGCAGGACCAATACCTACTAAATCATTCACCACCCTCCTGGTGAAATAGTGTTTCCTAATATCCAGCCTAGACCTCTCCCACTGCAACTTGAGACCATTGCTTGTTCTGTCATCTGCCACCACTGAGAGCAGCCAAGCTCCATCCTCTTTGGAACCCTCCTTCAGGTAGCTGAAGGCTGCTATCAAATCCCCCCTCACTCTTCTCTTCTGCAGACTAAACAAGGCCAGTTCCCTCAGCCTCTCCTCGTAAGTCACGTGCCCCAGTCCCTTGATCATTTTTGTTGCCCTCCATTGGACTCTCCAATTTGTCCACATCCTTTCTGTAGTGGGGGGCCCAAAAGTGGACGCAATACTCCAGATGTAGCCTCACCAGTGCCGAATAGAGGGGAATAATCACTTCCCTCAATCTGCTGGCAATGCTCCTATTAATGCAGCCCAATATGCTGTTAGCCTTCTTGGCAACAAGGGCACACTGCTGACTCATACCCAGCTTCTCATCCACTGTAATCCCCAGGTCCTTTTCTGCAGAACTGCTGCTTAGCTAGTCGGTCCCGACTCTGTAGGAGTGCATGGGATTCTTCCATCCTAAGTGCAGGACTCTGCACTTGTCGAACCTTATCAGATTTTTTTCAGCCCAATCCTCCAATTTGTCTAGGTCACTCTGGACCCTATCCCTACCCTCCAGCACATTTACCTCTCCCCCCAGCTTAGTGTCATCTGCGAACTTGCTGAAGGTGCAATCTATCCCATCATCCAGATCATTAATAAACTTGTTTAACAAAACCAGCCCAAGGACCAATCCCTGGGGCACTCCACTTGATAACGGCTGCCAACTAGAGATTGAGCTGTTGATCACTACCCGTTGTGCCCGACAATCTAGCCAGGTTTCTATCCACCTTATAGTCCATTCATCCAATCCATACTTTTTAACTTGCTGGCAAGAATACTGTGAGAGACTGTATCAAAAGCTTTGCTAAAGTCAAGA
Organism: Chelonoidis abingdonii; assembly: GCF_003597395.2. NCBI lineage: Eukaryota > Metazoa > Chordata > Testudines > Testudinidae > Chelonoidis > Chelonoidis abingdonii. Next base: position 102,796,632 of record NC_133775.1, read on the forward strand.
TATATCATGTCCACCGCTTTCCCCATATCCACAGAGCCAGTTATCTCATCATAGAAGGCAGTCTAGTTGGTCAGGTATGACTTGCCCGTAGTGAATCCATATTGACTGTTCCTGATCACCTTCCTCTCCTCCAAGTGCTTCAAAATGGTTTCCTTGAGGACCTGCTTCACGATTATTCCAGGGACTGAGGTGAGACTGACCGGCCTGTAGTTTCCCGAGTTCTCCTTCTTCCCTTTTTTAAAGTTGGGCACTATATTTGCCTTTTTCCATTTATCCGGGACATCCCCCGATCCCCATGAGTTTTCAAAGATAATGGCCAATGGCTTTGCAATCACACCAGCCTGTTAAGGAACAGATTGAGAGAGGAATGGAAGAATAATGACCTTGAAGTTGACACACTGGGCTGTGATTCAGAAGATTTGGGCTCCACTTCCAAGATCTCCCACAGATTTCCTTTGTGACTTTGAGCAAGTCACTTAGGGTATGTCTTCACTCCGCCAGATCAGAGGGCAGCGATCAATCCAGCGGGAATCAATTTATTGCGTCTAGTTTAGACACGATAAATTGACCCCCCCCCCCGAGTGCTCTCCCGTCGACTCCTGTACTTCAGCTCGGCAAGAGGCGCAGGCAGAGTCGACGGGGAAGCAGCAGTAGTCGACTCACCGCGGTGAAGACAACACGGTAAGTCAATCTAAGTACGTCAAATTCAGTTATGTTATTCACATAGATGAAGTTGCATAACTTAGATCAATTCCCCCGCATTGTAGACCAGGGCTTAAACTGTCCATGCTTCAGCTTCCCATCTGCAAAGTGAGGATAACAACACTACCTTTCTCCTACTTCCTTTATCTATTGTAAACTCGTCAGGACAAGGACTGTTTCTCGCTCTGGGTTTCAACAGCAGCTAGCACAACGGCGCCTGATCTCAGCTGAGGTCGCCAGTCACTACTGTAGTACAAGTAATGAACAACAACAGTAGATTCACTGGGACCCTTAATACGTGAGGCTGGTTTCTTGTACATACATTTTCCACACTAGTTTCATGCATTTTTAAGCAATTATCTTAGCAGAGAAAGACTGTTTTTTAATATATATATATATATTTTTATAATAAGAGATATACCTATCTCCTAGAACTGGAAAGGATCTTGAAAGGTCATTGAGTCCAGCCCCCTGCCTTCACCAGCAGGACCAAGTACTGATTTTTGCCCCAGATCCCTAAGTGGCCCCCTCAAGGATTAAACTCACAACCCTGGGTTTAGCAGGCCAATGCTCAAACCACTGAGCTATCCCGCCCCCTAAAATGTTCCTTTAGAAAGATAATCCCAATCCCTCTTCTTTTTTTGCCAGGAGGGGAGCTGAAGAAGGGGGAAAATGTTCAGCAGTGTTTCAGAAAAGTGAAGGGAAGACTAATATTGTACTAAGTGTTTCAGCTTGCCTGGGCCGTGGTTATAAATGGCTTGTCAGCAAGTGTGGGTGGTGTTAAGAACATTATTATGTATTTGATGCTGATGTAATTAGGAAGCTGGTGGCAGATGTTGCTTCCTTTTCACCTTTTCAACAAGCTATAAAATATTCAATTTACAGACCATGATGCAGTAAAATGGCACAAAATTCAACCTGTCAATCCCAATAATGCCAGGAATGATTAAGTGAGCAATATACTGAAACTATACAATTTACAAATGCACAGGAATCACAAGTGATGAGTGTGGGGCAAACCACAAGGGGAAACTGACATTCTGGTCTATTTCTCCCTTACTGTGACCCCCTAATTAATAATCATGCACCATAAAGGACAGCAGCTGTATATCAGTCTCCCAGCCCAGCTTCAATATGAGGGAGTCAGGGTTTGACCCAAGGTCCACAAACTCCCACAGACTTCATTCTAATGACTTCATTGCATTGGATCTGGCCCTCTGGACAGTGCTAATGTAAAATACATAGGGGTTTTGCTCCCTCATATGTGCATATAGACGAGGGGACTCACCCCTGCGGCGCCTCCTGCTGGTCTGTTCCGGGAATTAGCTCATTCCAGCTCGGGAGCGCCCCCTGTAGGCTGGTGATCCGCCTCTTGGCCCCCGTGTCCCTCCCAGGACCCGGTGCCTCTTTAACTGGATGCTGCCTCCCCAGCAGTACCCCTTTCTTTCAGGGTCTCCCCTCCCTGGGAAACCCCCACCCTCTATCCCCACCTCACCATCAGGCTACTGCCAGTCATCATCTAGCCCCAAGCCTTGGGGCAAACTGCAGTATCAGCCTACTCATCACTGGCAAGGAGGGCTTGGACCTGCTGCCTTGGCCTACCCCTGGGCTGCCCTCTGCAACCCCCAGTACCCCTTGGCCTTCTGCTAGGCTGCAGCCTGGGGCTTTCCAAGCTGGAGCTCCCCAGCTCCTCTGCCTTTCCTCAACCCTGTTTCACTCAGATACCCTGTCTCTAGCTCCCTGCAGCCAGGCCCATCTCCCTCTACAAACAGAGAGAGGGACTGTTTGGGCTTCTGACTCACAGCCTCTTATAAAAGGACCCGCTGGGCCTGACTGGGGCATGGCCACAGCTGAGCCTACTTTCCCCAGTCAGCCCAGGCTTCTTGCCCCAGCCACAGCCCTCTCCTGGGCTGTTTTAAGCCCTTCAGGGAAGGAGCAGGGGACCACCCTGCTACAGTGCACATCATTGCATCTGAAGTCAGTCAGTCATAATCTTCCAGCAGTACATCTTCCATCGCTGCAGTAAAATGACAATGATCATAGTTGTCGCTGTGTTACAGATTTATGAGAAATATTTTGCAATCAAAATATTACACTGAAAAACCAATGACTCCCACCAATTATCTAAAAATCTGCTGCTAAGTGTGCTACTGAAAGAGGCCCAATTTATAGATGACGGTGAGGCACTAAATCAATTACCAGTACATTGCTTACAAGAGCAATGTCACCTTGCTGGGGGAATGTTCCTGTTTACACTCATAGCTGTAAAATTTGTTTGATAGGGAAAAACGAAACACTGATTAGCATGAATTTGGTAGCCAGTCTGAAGCAGAATGTAAATCAGAAATGGGAAGATTTACAGCCTATTAAATTGAACTTCAATCAAAATCCCATCCAGGCAATAGTTCCCCAAGGGCTTCCATTTGTTAATGTCACTTTTTTTTTTTAAAGTAACTTTCTTTTTCATGTAGTGGCAGTAATAAAAGCCCTTCGGTATCAAGCAGCACGAAAACCACATTATTTACCTTAAAATGCCATCACTGCTTGGAACTATAATGAACTAGAGCCATTAAGTACAACACTGAGAAAACTCAGGTATGAATCCATAGATGCAAAACTTCTTCCTTAATCTGTAAAGAAATTCTGTTCTCATTAAACTGGTGTAAGTCTGGAGTATTTCCATTGTCTGCAGTGACGTTACTTGAGATCAACATTGGTGTGAGATCAGAATCTAATCCCTGATGTCTATACATTTTAGTTCCTATGCTACTCATGCCGGCTAGACATTCTCAACAATAACTTAGTCTGTGTAAGGAATACGGGATGGGGCTCCACGTATATTTGTAGCCAATTATTATTAGAATGATAGAAATACCAAAAAGGTGCATAAACTCCAGGTGCTCTTGACATAGCTTTAAAATACATTCTTAGTGCAGCTGTACGCTTCAAGATAATCCACAACCAGTAGTGAGCGGGGCAACTAAAAATGTTAATTCACCATTCGTTACCCTTACAATCTCTTTCCCCCACCCATTTTCAAATGTCTGGCAAATTTTTATAGGTAATAAATGAACTGTTCTGGGTGTGCATATGAAACAAAGGCATTTTTTTTGTTTTAGGACATGGAAAATTAAAGCATAAAAATGGGGAAAATGAGAGAGACCTTTAAAAAATGGAAGAATTTTTACTTATGATTTGGCAAGCACTGACCGTGCACTCAGAACTCTACAAAACACAAAAATATGGGCCCTGGTCTAAAGCATTTACAAACTATGCACCTGATCCAAAGCCCACTGCAGTCAGTGGGAGTCATTTGATTGACTTCAACAGGCTAGAAAAGACTGCACTGAGAAAAGTGATAACTTAGGCCAGATCTACACTATAAACTTACACCCACACCCCTGAGTGATACAGTTATACTAACCTAACCCCCAGTGTAGACAGCACTATGTTGAGGAGAAGCTTCTCCTGTTGACACAGCTACCGCCTCTAGCAGAGGTGGATTAATGGGAGAAGCTCTCCTGCCAGTATAGTAGCGTCTTCACTGAAGTGCTAGAGCGACACAAGTGCAGCTATTTTAAGTGTAGACATGCCCTTAGGTTCCTCTATGTAGGCAGGAGGGATGGTGATGTTATATCAACATACAGTGGCCGTTATAAGAATTGTGGAAGAGAGGGTTTTTAAGAAGGATTTAAAGAGATTTTATGACGACTCAAAAGTTCTAAATTAAAATTGTCTTGGGACTTGTACAACAATATCTGCTTGGTGTGCAACGCTCTCCTAATTGTGCTTAAATTAAGAAATCCAACTTTAGAATTTTGATATACTAAATAAATGTATATGATGCACATAGGAAGCCGCTGAATTAGCTTTTGTGCTTACGTTTCACCATTACATACCGTGCAACCACGATTACATGAGTCAAAAGGAATTACAAAGTGTGATACAGCATGGCCAGAGGGCAGCATAAGAGTGTTAGCAGGGGGCCTTATTCCCTGCCAAGGGAGGAAGGTTTGCTTTAGATTAACTAGAACAGCAGTGGCCAATTAGAGCACCTGACTCCAATTAGAGCACCTGACTCCAGTCATGGGATATAAAGCCCTGCTTCAGTCAGGACAGGGTTGTTAGTTGAAGTAGAAAAGGTTGGATTGGAGCAGAGTGCAGATTGGCAGAAGAGAAGAGTTTGTCCAGAGAGAATAGACAGGTTTGGAGGAGTGCTGCGTGGATTGGAAGCCCAACAGAAACCTAGGTAAGGGGCACCAGGCTTGTATAGAAGTGAGCGAGAAGCCCTTCACAAGCTGACGGTATGAGAGGGAAGTAACCCAGGGGAAGAAACCGCTAGTCAAGTGGTTCACCACAACCCCAGGGCCCCTGGGTTGGGACCTGGAGTAGAGGGCGGGCCCAGGTCCCTCCCTCTCCACTCCCCTCCTCCAAGGACACTAGGGGAGTGATTAAGAACTGGTTCAGAGGCAAGCAACATCGCCCTGATCCTACCCCAGAGAAGAGAAAGCGCGAGACCCAGAGAACAGTACCGGCAATTTGCCACAAAAGACATAAGAGGAACTGATTTACTGATTGTTTTAAAGGCAGTGTCTTTTACCTTTATTATTTTAACATTTGAAGTCTGAGTCTCCATTACTGCACTATTAATCCAGTTAGCCAAAAAATTGAAAACGTGTCTCCTAATCTTAAGGACGCCATCTATTTACAAGGACAGAAATATTTCAGATCATGTCTGAGGACATATCCCTGACCACAGCTAGAAAAGTGATCATTTAACAACCCATTCTCTCTTTGAAATGGATATTACTTTGACAGCAGGAGCTGTCCCTCCCGGCCCCCCAGTCCCTCCCTTCCATTCAAAGCCTGGTTTTGACCTCTGCAATAAAGTTTCTTCTGTTCTTGTTTAGGTTGCTTTTGACACCTTGGTGTTTGCCTTTGACAACTGGGGCCTGATTCTCTACTGCCTTCCATCTTGCCTGGAACGTAAAATGACACCAAATCACAGTGGCCACCAAACGAGCAATTTGCACAATGTGAAAATTGCACCTCCAAGCAGTGTACAGTCAGAATGCATCTACACAACAGCTGCACATGGGCTTTGGCTTGGGGGTATATGTCCAGCATGGACCCAGAGTACATACTTGGCTTGGTAGCCTCCACTGAAGCCCACACCTCACTGTGCTAGCTGGATTCCAAGCTAGCCCGTGCACAGCTTTCAACATACACCAATGTAAATCGGGGGTAACTGAGACTAGGAGCCAGAGGGTAACTTACTGAAATCGATGGAAAGTCACACTGGTATAACAGTGCTATGGCTGAAATCAGAATCAGGCCCCTTGACGCTACAATGCTGTCAGCTTTGTAGCCGCGCGGATGCCTCTCTTTCCATCTGAACCAAGGCCAGCTCAACTTGATGCTGAAAGAATTACAGCTGAAAACCCATAAATTAAACAAAAACATAGAGCTAGGGCCACTCTCACGTCATCTCAGATAAACAGGCCCCAACAAGTATAAAAGCCTCCCGCACCAAGCAAAGCAATTCCACTATTTATGCAGAGGGGGAAAAAAGAAAGCTGTATATCAAATGGATAATTACAAGCACAGCTTTATCTGTCCCTGCTGATTACTTTCAGCTAGGTTTGATGATTCTGTCATCACGCAGCAGGTTGCTCCGAAAGCTGCATGTCACAACACTTCAATCACAGTTCTTTCATTTATTAGCACCTACTGTTACCTGTCTCCTAGTCGAAAATCTTAACGTGCATTTGTAAATTGGTCTCTGGAGTCTGTCAGAGAGGTTTCAAAAACAATAAGTCATATTATATATATACACACCCACCCACACACTATACACACACACAAAATATATACATAAATAACTGACTGTAAAGGTTATTTATAACTAATTACACATGGAAGAGAGTCAAATCCTACAGCCCACATACATCAATAATCACTGAACTGCAGAAGAAACACTGCTAGGTACAGCATGTCAATTTTTTACTATTGTTAATTACACCATATTGCAATTCATAATCTGAGCAGTTATCTGATTAACACAGAAATCCTATAGATTTTGATTTTTTTTAAGAATCCCTGGGCTCGATGCATCCCTTAGATTTATGGTCCCTGGAAAATAAGCTGTCTCCACTGCCCTTGTACATGCAGATGCAGATTCTCTATGGTGGGTGGAATACTATGAACAATAGCACTTAGCATTCATCATTGATTTTCATCTGTGGCTCTCCAAGAGCTTTACAAAGTATTTTAATGATTAAAGAACAGAGAGGTTAAGAGACTTGCTCAAGTCCATATGAGCAAGTCAGTAGAACAGAACCCAAATATGCTGACTCTGGAACCAAGGCCCTAGCTCCAGGAATACTCTGGGCATGTCTGTACTGCAACAAAAGACCTGCAGCAGGCCCAGGTCAGCTGACTTGGGCTTGTGGGGCTCAGGCTGTGGGGCTACAAAGCTGCAGTGTTGACAATCTGGCTCTGGCTGGATCCTAGGCTCTTAGACCCCGTGATGCTGGACGGTCCCAGAGCCTGGGCTCCAGCTTCAGCCCAAACATCTACACTGCAATTTCATATACCTGCCGTCTGAATCCCATGAGCCTGAGTCAGCTGACGCAGGCCAGCTTCGGCTGTGCCGTGGGCCTTTTATCACAGTGTAGACGTACCTTAAGGGCCGGATTCTGACCTACACCAATGCAAGAGTGACAGTGCAAAGGGGCTGCACCAGTGTAACCAACAGCAGAATTTGGCCTTAAATACAGATTTCTGTTAATGAAGATACGAACTTATTTTCTCTTCTCATTCCTCAGAGCATTCCAAAGCAGAGAGAAGGTTCCTCTGCTATATGGATGACATGGGCATAGTCTGTAACAAAAACTAGCTCCCAAACGTCTGGTCTTGCATATCCTTCCAGAGCACCATCCGCACCTGCTCCCCATGCAGCCACCTGTTATGGCACACTTCCATCCAGCAGGGTAGGAATGCAGGCTCTTAATGAGCTAGCCAACCCATTACTATTCTAAGGAACAGCTAGCAAGAGATGACAAAGCAGCAGCGTAGTCAGTAAACAGCCTGGAGTTTAAATGTATTAACTCTGTAATATGCTCAGCCCAAGCAAGTTCAATGGTCTTTCGGTCAGCCAAGCAGTCTTCTATTTTCATAGGCTGGATTAAGTATACAAAAAGACTTGGCTGGCATTTAAAATAATGCAGCAAGTTTACAGCTGAATAATAAATCTCCTCTCATTCCAGGAAGTCTCATTGTAGCCCCAAGCAATGACTCCTTTCTCTACTGCAGCTCTGTAATTAAGGATCTATGACACACTTGAAATGGGCCCAGTGTCAAAGCAACATAAGCCTGACTTGTTTCAGCATTGGGGATGTTCAGATCTGCATTCAGGGCAGATTTTCCCCATTGGGTGCAGCAGGATGGAGGTGCAGTGAGGAATTCTGCTATGGCTCCCTGAGTTTTTGCGCCAGTGCTGATGTAGGTTAGACCACTAACTCATGGTAGGTGCTGGTAATCCCCACGGAGTTCACTTTTAAAAAGTGACAGGTATAGAGTCCACTAATTGCTCTTTAGTGCAAACAAACTAGATGAGCCACTTTTCTGTGACCATCAAGACAAGTCTGTCATCAAAAGAGACTGCAAGTATCAGTTCTCTGCTTATTATCAGACACAATCTACATGAAATTATCATTTTGCAATTAGCAACTTGGGTCTCTTAGGAACACAGGCATTGCCAGACTGGATCAGAACTATGGCGCATCTAGGCCAGTATTTCGTCTCTGAGGGTGCCAGTACCAGATGCTTCAAAGGAAGATGCAAGACCACCACAGTAGGCAAAGGAGAGATGAATCTGCCTCCCACAAGGTCTCTAGTAGTTTGAGACTTGCTTATGAAGCATGAGGTTTAATAGCCCTTCCAAAATGTTTATCGTCATCAGGTATGATAGAAAATTCTGGATATTATTGACATCATATAAAAATCAAAATCTTTGTAATCTGACCAGCACCAGCCCTTCTAGACAGAATCCAGTGAGCCAAGTGAAAAGGAAGTGATAGGAGGAGCTGAGTTAAAAAACAAGGGGCCAAATCCCTCCTTGGCATAACTCCACTGACTTCAGTGGCATTAAAATCTGGGGTGAATTTGGCCCAAGATATGCACAGGTTGAACTAAATCTTAAACTGTAATCGCTAACCTCCTAACTCTTCAGTGGTCAAGATGTGGTTTACAAAGCCAATTTCCAGAGGATCAGGCTGCATGAGCATACTGTAAAGATTTTCCCCACACAATCCACATTAATTCCATTCTCTTTAGAAGTGCTCTTTAAATGACTCCGTCAAGTCATGTATAAAGATTCTATAGATCATACTAGGAAATGGGATCCAGAAAAAACTGTAGTGTTTTTTTAACTGGCCATTCCAGCAATTGATTTATCTACCTAGATACACTATTAACATGGCAAAGATACCCACTTTGGTATTCACCCACGAAAGCTCATGCTCCAATACGTTTGTTAGTCTATAATGTGCCACAGAACTCTTTGCCGCTTTTATAGATCCATACTAACCCAGCTACCCCTCTGATATTTGACTACCAACATGGTCTCCTTCACTGTAATATCTGAGTAAATGCCAATTATTTAAAAATACAAATAATCTCTCACTCTCTCTTTCTTCCTTCCCATTCTATAGGAGAAATAGCTTGATTAGTTCATAGAGATTGTGTGTGTATGTGCATGAAGAATTAAATTATTAATCCTCCAATCTCAGATTTCCCAACACATCCAAAAATATAGCACAAGTGCAAAGCTTAGTTTATATACAGGACCTACATGAAATGCTGCATTGTTCAGTTGAGTTATTTCTTGCACAACTGATTTAACAAAACCCAACAAGCATTACTCCTTGACACTACCTTAGCAGCAAATTTTGCCTGGGGCCTAAAACAGCATGATATGAAACTCAAATGAACAGCAAAGTTATCACCTCATGGTTAAAACAACTACACTCAAAATTGTAGAGTATAAACCTCAGCCTGTTGACACTCCCGTCAGCCTCAGAGTAGTTCACTTCAATGGAAATGCTTGCAAACCTGAAGATGATGCATGTCAATAAATATTTGTAATATTCGCAGAACCAGGAATCCAAGCCTGCTCACAAAAAACTGGCACCTACAGCATTTCAAGCACCTGAATTTCTGGTAGTATGTACTTGCAAAAACTTGGATTTGTGCATCTACGCATGCAAATCAAGTAATTAGATATGTGGGTCACATGCACAAATTAGCCTGGTACATACATACATACAATCTTATTCTTGTTGAACAGTACACCTTACTCCACAGGCATTTCTGACTGAAATCAATGTGACTATCTGTAGAGTAAGGTGCTATGCAATGCAAGGGAGGACATCAGAATCTGGCCCTCAGATATGTAACACCGCTTCCAAAAATATCTGCGATGGCAAATTAGAAGCTGCTATTGAAAATTTGGTCCAGGGCATCACTAAACTCTTGCAAAAGCGCTAATGCCAGAGGCTGAGTCACATGACTTGCCTAGAAACATTTAATTGGTCAAACGATCATTTAAAATTGAACAGTGTTCTCAGAAATGAGCCAGTCTCCTGCTTCAAATAAAGGAGAATGAACCATGTGCACAACTTACTGCCCTGACTGACTTGCTTTCAATTTAAGCCAATGGCTATGAGGCATATATAGCCACCGGCGTATTATCACCCAGGCTGACACGGCATAGACTCACACTCTAGGACTGGAAGGGACCTCGAGAGGTCATCGAGTCCAGTCCCCTGCCCTCATGGCAGGACCAAATACTGTCTAAACCATCCCTGATGGACATTTATCTAACCTACTCTTAAATATCTCCAGAGATGGAGATTCCACAACCTCCCTAGGCAATTTATTCCAATGTTAACCACCCCTGACAGTTAGGAACTTTTTCCTAATGTCCAACCTAAATCTCCCTTGCTGCATTTAAGCCATTGCTTCTTGTTCATCACTTAGAGGCTAAGGTAACAAGTTCTCCCTCCTCCTGATGACACCCTTTCAGATACCTGAAAACTGCTATCAGTCCCCTTTTCCAACTAAATAAACCCAATCTTTCAGCCTCTTCATAGGTCATGTTCTCAAGACCTTTAATCATTCTTGTTGCTTCTCTGGACCCTCTCCAATTTCTCCACTCTTTCTTGAAATGCGGTGCCAGAACTGGACACATACTTCCAGTTGAGGCCTAACCAGCACAGAGTAGAGCGGAAAATGACTCTTGTGTCTTGTTTACAACATACCTGTTAAGCATCCAGATCACGTTTGCTTTTTTTTGCAACAGTATCACAACGTTGACTCATAATTAGTTTGTGGTCCACTAACCCCTAGATCTCTTTCTGCCGTACTCCTTCCTAGACAGTCCTTCCCATCTGTAGTGTGAAACTGATTGTTCTTCCTAAGTGGAGCACTTTGCATTTGGTTATGAAACTTCATCCGGTTTACCTCAGACCATTTCTCCAATTTGTCAGATCATTTTGAATTTTGACCTGTCCTCCAAAGCAGTTGCAATCCCCCAGTTGGTATCGTCCGCAAACTTAACAAGCGTACTTGCTATGCCAACATCTAAGTCGTTGATGAAGATATTGAACAGAGCCGGTCCCAAACAGACCCTGGCGGAACCCAGCTTGTATACCTTCACAGCAGGATTGGGAGCCATAATAATTACCTCGCGAGTACAGTTATCCAGCCAGTTATGCACCACCTTATAGTAGCCCCATCTAAATCGTATGCCTAGTTTATTGATAAGATATCATGCGAGACATATCAATGCTACTAAAGTCTAGGTATACCACATCCACCGCTTCTCCTTATCCACAGACTCAATACTATCAAAAAGAAAGCATCAGATGGTTTGACACGATTTGTTCTCTACAAATCCATGCTGGCTATTCCCATCACCTATCCACCTTCCAAGTGTTTGCAGATGATTTCTTTAATTACTTGCTCCATTATCTTCCCTGGCACAGAAGTTAAACTAACTGGTCTGTAGTTTCCTGGTTGTATTTCCCTTTTTATAAATGGGCACTATTTTGCCCTTTCCAGTCTTCTGGAATCTCTTGCTCCCATGACTTTCCAAAGATAATAGCTAAGGCCAGATACCTCCTCTATTAACTTGAGTATTCTAGGATGCATTTCATCAGCCCTGGTGACATGCAGGCATCTAACTTTCTAAGTGATTTTTAACTTGCTCTTTTTATTTTATCTTCTATAACTACTCCCTTCCATAAGCATTCACTATGTTAGACACTCCTTCAGACTTCTCAGTGAAGATCGAAACAAAGAAGTCATTAAGCATCTCTGCCATTTCCAAGTTTCCTGTTACTGTTCTCCTTCCTCACCTGAGCAGTGGGCCTACCCTGTCCTGGTCTTCCTCTTGCTTCTAATGTATTGATAAAAAGTCTTCTTGTTTCCCTTGTATTCCCATAGCTAGTTTGAGCTCATTTTGTGCCTTTGCCTTTCTAACTTGCCCCGCATTCCTGTTTTGCCTATATTCATCCTTTATAATCTGACCTAGTTTCCATTTTTTATATGATCCTTTTATTTGTAGGTCATGCAAAATCTTGTGGTTAAGCCAAGGTGGTCTTCCACATTTTCTATCTTTCCTACCATCGAATAGCTTGCTTTTGGGCGCTTAATAGTGTCACTTTGAAAAACTGCCAACTCTCCTCAGTTGTTTTCCCCTCAGTCTTGATTCCCATGGGACCTTACCTATCAGATCTCTGGCTTACCAAAATCCGCCTTCCTGAAATCCATTGTCTCTATTTTGCTGTACTCCTTCTACCCTTCCTTAGAATTGCAACTCTATGAATTTCAGGTCACTTTCACCCAAGGTTCCTTCTACTTTCAAATCTCAATGAGTTCCTCCCTATTTGTTAAAATCAAGTCTAGAACAGCTTCCCCCAGTAGCTTTTCAACCTTCTGAAAAAAAGTTGTCTGCAATGCAGTCAGGAACTTATTGGATAGTCTGTGCCCACGGTGTTATTTTCCCAACATTATCTGGATAGTTGAAGTCCCCATCACCACCAAATTTGGGCTATATGTTTAAAAAAAAGCTCATCCACCTCTTGGTTAGGTGGCCTGTAGTAGACTCCTAGCACCCTGTTTTTTACCCTTTTATCCTAACCAGAGACTCTCAGCACTTCGTCCATGTCCATCTCCAAAAGTGTCTACATTTTTAACATATAAGGCAACACCTCACATCCTTCCTGAGCAAACATACCCATCCACCAAACATTCCAATCATGTGTATTATCCACAAGTTTCAGTGATGCCAACAATGTCATAGTTGTATTTATTATTAGCACTTCAGTTTCTCCTGCTTATTACCACTACTCTCAGCATTTGTATATAGGCATCTAAGATACTGGTTTGATCTTGGTCCCAGTTTTGCCCTGACCCTCCTTTCTCTCTGCCATTATAGCCACGGTCCTCTTGTTTCCGACCATGTCCCCAGGTCTTCATGTTCCCACTTACCTGTGGCTTTGCTCACCTGTCCCCGTCGAACTAGTTTAAAGCCCTCCTCACTAGGTTAGCCAGTTGTGTGGAAATAGGGTCTTTCTCCTCCTCGAAAGGTGAACGCCATCTCTGCCTAGCAGTCCTTCCTCGAATAGCATCCCATGCTCGAGGAAGCCAAAGCCCTCCTGGTGACACCATCTTCACAGCCAGGCATTCACCTCCACTGCGCATAGGCCTAAGCCGGCAAATTTATAATAGCAGCATTTTTGTAATCGCAGTATCAGTGACGCTGTGATTCTACCAATCATAGGGCATATTGAAACCACCAATGATGGCACGATGCCATTTAGTAAACATGCTCGCGAGAATCCTAAACATCTACAATATGACCGGAAGAAATTAAGCTGTTCTCAGTTAAAAAAAAAAAAAAAAAAAAAAAAGCTATACAAAAGAAAGAAAGGGAAAGTGAAATGATAGCAAAAATGCGCAAAGTAGATTCCTTTGTTGTATCAGTTAGTGCCAAGAGTGAGACAGAAAAAAATACTTGAAAGTAGTAGTGAAGTAAAAAAAGTGAAACTATTGGTGTTGATATTGAAAATATTGATGTTTAATAAGTTCACACGGGGCTGGGGGCAGCAATTATTTTAGGGTCTAGAGGTGGCAAAATCATTAATCCGCCACTGTATATAACATATTTTCAATGCAATACACAGGAGTTATGCATATGCAACGAGGGAAGGTTAGACCCCAGAGCCTATTGTCCACATGCAAAAGACACTTTAATTTTGCCCCTGGTGGAGGACTGGAGAAGGAACCATTCAGGACAAATGTCAATCACATTGCTTAATACTTAGTTTGAAAGTCCTCTTATACTGTAGTGATGGGTCACAAGCATGAAAGGGGGGCATTTTATGTATTAACCTAGTTTGGTAGATTTCAGCTTTAAAAATCTGTCACCGTGGCAAATTCACATATTGACCCCCTTGGCGCAGTCTGAGAATCTGATTAAGTACTATCACTGTGAAGAAAAGAGGTTACTAAAACTACTGATGTAATAAAGTCTAAATATTCACTGTCTGAAGCAAATACACCTCTACCCCAACCTAACACTGTCCTCGGGAGCCAAAAAAAACTTACTGCGTTATAGGTGAAACTGCATTATATCGAACTTGCTTTGATCCACCGGACTGCACAGCCCCGCCCCCTGGAGCTCTGCTTTACCACTTTATATCTGAATTCATGTTATACTGGGGTAGAGCTGTATAATAAAGAGATTTGTTTGGAAAAATTCATGAAAACCTTTGAGTAAAATTTTCTCAAGTTTCTAACTCAGCTCTGGGGCTGGGGGAGAGGTGCTGCTCACAGGCTGCAGCAGCTCCAGGGCTGGGGCCAGGGAAAAGGCACCTCTTCCAGTCTGCGCAACCCTTGATAGCCCGCAGCACGGCCACACAGCTTAGGGGGAACTTGGACCAGAAGAGATGTAAATTTTAGTCTGTGCTAGTGTGTTTCGCACTAACTGGCCCATGCGGAACCTGCAGGCATGCGTTAAAAGTTTCCTAGTGTGTGTTAATATAGTCCCGTTTCAAATACACTACATGAATGCACCTATGGAAACTTTTAGTGTGCATCAGCAGGGTCCACACAGATTAGTTAATGCATGACACACTAATGCGGAATAAAATTTACACCCCTCTCGTGCAGACTAAAGCACCATAGGAACTTATGAGCCTAAGTCCTATTGAAAGTCAATGGGACTTAAAAATGTAAGTGCCCAAGTCACTTCTGAAACTAGGACAGGCACTTTTGAAAATGTCATCGTTCATCTCTATAAAGCATGTCAACAAAAGACCAGATCCTCAGCTAGTGTAAACTGGCATTGCTCCTTCAGCAATGAATTTTCCTGCTTTGAAGAGCAATGCCATTATATTTTGGGTTTGGCTCTAGTTTGTTCTAGTCTTTGGGAGGGCACTTGAGGATCTGGGATGCTTCTCATACATTTTTTTAAAATTCCAAGACTTCTTTTTTCAAAGTGTCAACTATAATTTTAAATAGTGATGATGTTTCCTTGATGGCACTCAAATATCAAGGGACCCCATTTAAAAGGGAACTAGTGCACTAACCATCCAGAAACCCCTGGAGAAAAGAATACTTGCTATCTCCATGGATGGGAGGGGAGGGGAAGAAAGAAAAAAAGTGAAAGCTAACGACAGGATAATCAATGGCTCTCCAGAGATATCAGCTTATAGGGCATAACCATAGTATATCTATTAGAAATTGTTTGCATATCAAGAGAATTCAGTAGGAGGTCTGACAGCAAAGTGCAGCCTATGAAAATATGGTTCTCTGAAAAGCTGATAATTTGTTCAAATGTAAAAACAATCTTCCTAACATTTAACTTGGCAACCAACTGCTAAATAACACCAATGTGTCTATTTGGGGCAGCTTGTGCAGTGAAATTACTTCCTGTAGCTGCTCTTTTCTGTATTCTGCATAGTCTCCTGAGACAGAGAAACAACCTGTTCTTCTGCTCCTCAAAAGGAGTACACTGATAGGAATCTCCACTCTGAATATCAGAGTATGTTGAATACTCATATTTTCATGCAGCATGGTTGAGTCGGGAAGATTTTAAACATTTAACAGAAAGAAACTGAAGCTGCCCAGGAGAAATGCTGCCACTGTGTGTTATGGGAGTAAGAAGGTGGACTGGAATTTGGTTTTAGACATCAAAATCTCATCTACAGCCTTGTTGGATAGGCTGCTGCAGCCATATCATCTTAAATGGCGATCTCATCAGATCTCAGAACTGTGCAGGGTCAGCCCGTTCCAGTCAGTGCTTGAATGGGAGACCTTCCAGGAAAACTCAGGAAGCCATGTTGGTATTTCATAGCGACACACTCTCTCTGGGGTCAGTACTTACTTCCGTCCTGGAAGTAATGAGCATTGTGCTGCTGGAAGTTCTGTCTATCCAAACGAGACATAAACTAAAGGGAAAATCCTGGTCCCAGTGAAGCCAATTGCAAAACTCCCATTGATTTCAGTAGAGCCAGGTTTTCACCCAATTTGTGATCATTAAAGATCCCACAGCAATTTTTGAAAGAGCAGAGGTGTAGATCCCAGTGCCTTGGCCAGATTCCTATATTGACCCCCCACCGATTGATTCATTTTGATACAGGTTTCTTCTCTTCCTGTCCTAAGCGGTTTTACAGTGTTGCCATAGACTTTTCAACAGCTGCTGTTTCCCACCTGGAAGGGTGGCTGCCATTCAGTAGTCATTCTTGTTTACAAAGAGCTTCAGGATTGACACTTAAATATAAGATATGACTATTATCATTTTTCCTACTGAAAATGAGAACCGGCCAAGACACCAGGATTATCTCATGCTGTTTTGACAAGCTCCATGGAATCTTTCACCTTCATCATAACAAGAAATGGGTAGGCAATAATTTACAGTAGCTGAATGCCTTATCTAAACCTGGCATCTCTAACAATACTCATGATCAGTGTTATGCACTTTTCCCATTATGGTGGGAAATTTTAGAGTTGCATTGCTGTTAATTATAAAAATGCCATAACTTTCATTTCTGCACATTACAATTTATTTCAATATATTAAATACTCACAAATATACTGCATAATTAATTGGCTGGGGGAAAAAAAACTCTTTCCCTTCTATATGTGATCCAATCTACTAATAGTGTGGAGATCTACACACCACACTGCACTTCAGAAGCTGAGTCATTTCTGAGTGGAGATTCATCGACCAAATCCTCCACTTTCTAAATGTTCCTTTTTATGTTACAATAGCTCTTCATTCCACTCCAGGGATGAATGACAAATCACGAAAGGCTCGAGTCAAAAGGCTCTCCTGTAACTTGCTCAGTCATTATTCAAAGACCACTTTTTACAAAAGCACCGAGGAGCACTTGGTTCCAATACTATACCAGATAATGCAGTGTTTGATGTATTGCCATATTTCCATATTCTCGAAAATCTGGACTTTTCTCTCTTTCAATCTGAGACTCTTGGATAATTTTCACTTTCTCCAGTTCGATTGCACCTTTCATTTGCAAGCAAGGTAAGGCAGGAGTCTTAGCGGATGAGTAGTTTCACTATCTGCATTTCACTAATACCTTAGAGTTGGCTTCCTTCCAGCCCACAAGCTTTTAAGAATACAAAGGTTTCTTTAGAATTCAAGACCCTGCCTCTTGCCCAACTGTGGGTATTATCTGAAGAGTGATGCTATGAAAATGACATAACGGCGTGGCATCCTTGTTCTCCTTCAGTGACTTTTGTGTTTGATTTGTTTAGTGTAGGAGTCAAAACTAAGGTTTTCCTAAGTGTCAGCGTCACAAGCCCAGCCTCACAGAGCATAACATGGCACTCAGCTTTCTACTTCAAACATCAAACACATCAGCAACAATAAGGATTAAGCAGCCAAATCTGAGCTGGCAATTTTTTAAATGATTCATGAGACTGATTAAAATCCATCTTGTTCTTCCATAGCTATGTTGGCTCTGCACTGCTGCAGGAGTATGATCTAGTTTCCTCTCTACAGTAACCTAAGCACATATAGAAGAGGACAGATGCAGTAATAAGGAATCCATTTCACAGTCATTTGTCTGATTCTAATGGCTCCTTCACTAACTGGGTTTAATGTGATTATTTATTATGAGCCAACTGTGTGCCCTTACTCAGGCCGGGCAATTTACTCCATGAGTAGTTACAATGAAGTGAATGAGACGACTCAGAGTAAAGTACTGTTCAACATGAGAAAATGATGGCAGAATCAGGCCTTACACATTAAAAATTACATTTAATAGTAGGATAGACACATTGGGAGTCACATTACTGTTGAGGTTAACCTAGCTTTTCCAGTCTTACCCCAATGGGAAATGCAGTTTTTCATTATAAACCACAAGATACTGCGGTTTATTACATAGCTTGTCTATTTCTAGTGATACATGATTGTCAAAAGTGACAAGGAATCTGTTACTCCTAAGAGAATGGTGACACAATCAAGAGAAATCTTCACTCTCTCAGAGGCCAACAAAATGTTTTAAAACCCCTTTAGGTCTTGGTGAACAATCACAGCAGGGATTATAATTGCACTGGCAATTGCCATCAGTCCAGAAAAAGAAAAGCAGACAGGGGAAATCAAAGTTTTGAAGAAGCATTGCATAAATCCAAAAAGACTGCAACCCTTCCACTGAGAGATTTTGCTGCTTTTTAATTGTTTTCAAGTGCCCACAAGCCACTGGACTATCTCTCCATCACCCAAAGGACAGCACTGGTTCTTCCATATGAAACCTGACATGTTATACCACATGAAAACACATCTTTAAATATAAATTTTAGAAGAGATCCCTCAATATTTACCATGACGAACATGTTGCCCTATTTATTTCTAATCACTTAAGCCCAAATTTTAATGTACTGGGGGTGAACTTTATTGTTGTTAATTATTTAATAGCTCAGAGGAGGTTTTGCCAAGTCATAGTGAAACACAATTCAATTTTTAAATACAGTTTTGCAAGCCAGTCCTTAGAGTTAATTATCTCCTGATAATTGGGGAAACTGTCTTGAAATGCATGTTTTTGAAAGAGAACTACTGAGAATGAGAAATTACCATTGCACAAACTTCTTTAAAGGTGCCAATTCTCTATTAGTTTAAATGGGTCTTAAGACATCAAAATATTCTCCCCATGACAAAATTAACGCAAATCCATGGGGATTACTTTGCAATGTTGAATTACAACATCAATACAAGCCTGTAGAGACCACGTTATAATGTCAAAATAGTGGCAATGCAAGTCTGTGGAGACCATGTTATAATGTCAGATTAAAATGTCAAAGTAAATATATGTAGACCACAGGACCATGACAAATAATGACTAATCCCCGTTACATCAGTCTTTTAAACCTGGGCTGGATTAAACACTAGAAAAAGCAGTACAAGGACTGGGCTCACTAGAGAACATAGTGTAGCTCATCCAATTGAGGCTATTATCCTAGACCTGGCATACCCTGGATTCAGGCCAGGACATGCAACTGAAACCACTTTAATGTCACAGATGAATGATCTTCTCCTGTCAATGGATCGAGGGCAGTCATCCATTCTCATCTTCCTGGACCTCTCTGCAGCATCTGACGCTGTGAACAATAAGATATGGCTGTCTTGCCTGAGAGAAGTGACAAAGGTCCAGGTTAGAGTCGGATGAAATTTTTCACCTGAAACATTTGTGGTGAAAAATGAATATTCAGGTTAACCAAAATGTTTTGTCAATTTCAGCAAAACTTTTTCAGTCAAAAAAAAATCCTAATAAAGTGAAAATGCTTCATTCTGACATTTTCAAAATGAAGCATTTTGGTATTTTTCAGGTTGCAACAACATTTAGAAATTTCCTTTCATTTTATATAAAAAAAATTTAAAAAAGTACCCAAAATCAAATCGAAACATTTTGTCTGACCTAAAACCAATATTTATTTTCTTTTCTCCACTGCCAGTGAATCAAAAAAAAAAAATCCATCATACACACTGCTCTAGCCCAGGAAAAGGCATTATAATGGTGTGACTCAATCCCGAGGGATGTACTCGATGACTAGTGATGGGAAACTTCACTTTCACTTCTGGACCCTCACCTGTGGAGTGCGACAAGTATCAATTTCCTTGTAGGTCTCCAGTCCTATTCATATCTACATGCAGCCACTTGAGGAACTGGTCAGATTACACAGACTCAAGTATCAGCAATATGCAGATGATACACAGCTCTACCTATCCTTCCCCTCATATGACCATACCACTACCAAGTTGGCCCAGGGCTTGGCTCAAGAATAGCTGGCTGAAGATGAATCCAAGCAAGACAGAGGTGAAAAGTTTGCAGTTCTGCAATCTCCTTTGGTTCAAGTTGCACATCCACAATCAGTCAACTCAGTCCGTAGCTCAGAAGTACTCCTGGCTGCTGAGCTCTCACACAGTAGCAACTACAAAGGTAACACTTTCTATGGTGTCTAGCCGGCTAAGACTCTGCTGCATCCTGGCAAATGACAACCTAGCCTCAGTTATTCCCTCCTTTGTCACCTTTGTGCTGGACTACAGCAACGCAATATACCTGGACACAAAACATTCACCACTTCGGAAACTCCAACTGGTACAGAACCCTACAGCATGTCTCCTCAGCAACACTGACTACCATGAGCACATCGGATCTGTCCTCCGCTGGCTACACTGGCTTCCCATAGAATACAGAATCAAATTCAAGGTTTTGGTGCTTCTTTCCAAGTTGCTCTATAAGATTGCCTAAAGCTCTGCGATGAAAACCATGGTCCACAACTTTGCTCCTCTGGCACACTGGAACTTTCTACTGTTAAGGTAAAAGTCCCCTGTGCAGGATACAGAGCTTTCAGGGGAGTTGTGGTTCAAAGGTTCATGATAAATTTATCACAGAGCTTTGCAAGTTATCACATGGATATTACCATTACCAGATATCTGATACAAACTATATGTTATGCCACTGTCTATGGGTTCATGGATGCAGGGCCCAAGCAAGAAGACAGCAGCTTTCTCACATCAGCTGGCTCAAGCTTGCAGGGCTCAGGCTGTGGGACTATAAAACTGTAGTGTAGGCATTTGGGCTCAGGTTGGACCCACAAGGGGCCGTGGGTCTCAGAGCCTGGGCTCCAGCCCAAACCCAAATATCTCCACTGATATTTTTAGCCCTGCAGCCCCAGCCCCACAAGCTCAAATCAAATGAGCCAGGCTCTGAGACCAGTGTAGATGTTCCCTAAGTTCCTATGCAGAATCATACTATAGCACCCCATTATTGTGAAACTATGTATCATAACATCTGACATTTATTATGCGGTTGTGAACTTACACTTACATTTGACCTAAAAGTAATGTTATGTCTGTAATGTTACAAAGGAACCGTTCCAGCCTATTGGGCAATGCCTAGACACTCTTTGCTAAGCAGAATGTTTTCATGCCAGACCTCAACAGCTCTGAAGGATCAAATGTCTTCTGTAAACGTGGCTATAACAGTTCTAATACCTGGTTAATTGACATGGTGCCCCTCAGCTATTCTAGACTTCTGTCACAACAGTGTAACAACTATGTATGTAGAGAAAATCACAGGTAGAGTCCATTCTCCTCTTGATGTGCATGCTTAAATCCATTAACGTTAACAGGTATCATGCAGCTTGCTAGGAGAATATCTAAAAATCCTAATTAGAAATATTTTCTTCCATTACTTTAAAAATTAAGATACTGGTTACTCATTCTCTTGTTAGACCGTGACAGTTCATTACAATCTACCTACACTGTAATTTATATACAGGACACTTTCCTAACAGGAAATGCCCAGCAATATGAACTATGCTTCCCCCCTGCCTGCCTCATATCATCTTTCCATTATGTGCCCCTCAAAAGAAGCAAAAAGGATGTCCCTCCTAAGCACTTAGCATATGTAGGTGTGAATGACAATGCAAGGGGCAGGGCAGCAGCAGCAAAGGCCTGAAAGCTTGTTCCTCCATGGAGTCACACCCTTCCTTGATCAATCTCTACTGAGTATGCTGGGTCCACCAGCAATTAGTTTGCCCATTATTTATGTTCATTACTACTGTTGTGCCCTTGCCTTTTAATATTAAAAGTAAAAATATTTTATTATTAAAAAGTGAATGTCATATTCATGACTGGTACCCAGTTCACAGCCTAGGATACTGAAGCCCTACGTTTAACCACACAAACAGGTGCAACATGGCCGTTGTGACTTCCTCTCTCCGGGAGGTAATATGGAGCTTCGGTCGCTGTGCCTCAACCCTGCCCTGGAAGCACCACCTCTCAAGGACAGAGGATTCCAGACTCTGATCCACCAGGCGGTTAGCGAGGGTAGTGGTTGGTTTTGCAAGGCAGATGCTTATTCATTAGGAACTAGAGAGACACCACAAACTAACTGCACAGAGGTGGCTGAACAGTTGTCACAAGACACTGCCTCTGGTTTCTGGAAACCCAGGCTGAGGCTGGATTTGACCTCAGCTTTGAACTAAAAGTTTCCTAAGTCCATCAACAACAGCTTGAACCACCTTGCCCTATAATCAAGACCAGAGTTAGGCATCAAAGCCCTCATTTTCTAATAGCAATTGGAACCCACAGACCTGAATTTCTTGTTGTGCCTGTATTTTAGCCAGTTAACATTGTTACTAACATGCTTTATGCTTAAAACCATTACAATGTCTTGGGAAGCCTTTCATCAGAACAATATGTTCTGCTGAAGCTCCATTGTTTAACAGGGTTATTTACATCTCTCCCACTGACAAGCTACAATGTAGGGCAAACTAGCATTAGAGGGGATATATGTAACTTCAGTGAAACAAACAGAAGTAAAAATTGCACTTTATAGACTGAGCTTTTCCTTAATTGCCTTGTTATATACACCTGAGGCAGAAAATCACCCCTGGATGAATTTGTTTGTTGATAATACTGAAATCAGTAGGCAAAAGTAATTTACTGTGAGAGCTCTCTACATACCTTCAAGGATTTTATTTCAAAGTTCTTTTTTCTTTATCTTCTTGAAGTTTATCCTATTACAACATTGAAGGGCTTTCCATTCCTCTTAAAGGAAAATTATAGTACTTCAGACAGCTTGATAAACCTTTACTAAATAAGCCTAACTAGCCATATATAGTGATGTGCATGTATGAACAAAACCGATTTTTCGGAACTGTTTCTAGAAACGCCTTCTCTGTCACCATCTCCATAATTATGAACAGGGCTATTGTCTCCAATCACCAAAGAACTACTGATGCTTATTACTATTTGCATTTCTCAAAGTGGCTATCATAATATCTCTAATTTCCAATCTCAGGGTATCTGTTATGACACAGATGGTCAGAATTTGCTTGGTGTTAATCTGAAATAACTCCACTGAATTTACAGGAATTACTTGGTATTGCAAAATTTAGCCCAGACCACCATTGTACCACATGAAAGTCACAGGAAGTTTTCAAAGTAGTTGTAAATCATGCTCTTGGTTTTAATTCAACAGTCTTTTCAATGTGTGACCATCTTCAGGTGTGTCTGGATGAAAACAGAAAGAAAGACAGTTGCTCTATTAGGGCAATAAATTGCCATTAAGAGTGAGACGTTGGTAGAATTGGTGGAGATCAAGCAAGCTGTCCATAGATCTCTAGCTTAACACAGACTAACGCTGGTCAACCAGACAGACAACTGATCAGCCAAAAAGTTATGATGTTAATATCAAAGTTCAGTAATTAAACAGAAATAAGCCCCACTAAAGCAAAACCACAACTAGACTCAGAATCCAAGTTCCACAATCTACTCCATGCCACACAAGCCAAGACTGGTTAGACATTGGTCTCGTCTTCTCAAGGCAGCTTTCCTTAAGATACAAGAATCTGCTGTGTAGCAGCACCACCTATCCACTCTGCCACCAGAGCTACTGGTGCCTCAGTTTTCCCTCAGACACTTTGGTCCTCTGAGTCTTCAGTGCAATCAGGTTGCTGAGGTAACGTGGCTCTGTGGCTAAATGACTGAAGTCCAACCCCTCCCAGGGTGCCAGCATCCAGAAGTACATACAAACAAATCTTTCACCCTGGTCTCACCAGGCAGACTCCTTCCTGAGGGTCTGTCACACCCACACATTTCCACTCTTCTCCTAGGCTCCCCTCTAGCCCTTCAGGGCTCTGGTCAGTTCTCACTCCTCCCCTTAATATCAGGGGGGTCACACTACTTCACCTCATTAGGTGGGAGTATAGGGGAACCCAAACCCACCCTCGTCTATGAGTGATTGGACCCATGGCCCTAAAAAGTCGGGCTGTCTGCTCCCAAAACCTCACTCTCTTTCCCAGGACTTCTTGCTACATTACCAACCTTCCTGGCTGGCCTCTCGCTCTTTATGGAGCGCCAGCTCCAAGAGCTCCACACCCTGGAATCAATCTCAGGAGTCTCTCTCAGGTATGTTCTTTCCTCTCCTTGCTGCAAGTCACCAAACCCTTTGTCGAATGATGTCATTCATTACCTCCACCTGGGGAGGTAAGCTAGGTCTGTTACAGGCGCAGCTGAGCCCTCTAATGTCTTAAAGGGCCAGCTCATGCTATGACCTGGTTACACTACAGTATGCTTCATTTTTCTTAAGGCCTTTCTCCTCACTCCACAGGCACAGGTATTCTGTCAGGGGACAATCCACAGTCCATTACAGTCATTTGAAAGAGTCCATTGCAACGGACTATGGATCAGGCCCAAGATCACAAGACAGAATGAAAAGCTAGAGGAACTTCCTTATACTATTGCTATAAACTCTAGCTTTTTCTTACAAGTCCTCTGATGTTTTTGGATTCAGCTTTGCCTCCCTCAAGTGCACCTCTGAATTTGGCCTTGGGTCTATGAATGGTTAAAAAGTCTACGTTTAGCATCGTACCTAGTGTAAAAATATCTGGGAATGTACATCTGCTGGGACCTATGGGAATGAAATAGAATAATATGATTTTTATTTTATTTCCAATTAAACAATAATTGTCTAAGGGAAAATGTCTGTTACCCACAGCATTTATTTACTTTATTTTAATAAGTTGTCCTCTGGCATTAACCCAAAGCAAGTGGGGCATTAAATTGTGCTGACTTGTGTGGAAAGTACTCAACATTTCTCTGTCTCATTGCAGCATCATAAATAAGTTTGATAAAAGTGTGGTTTACTGGCTCAGGCCAATTTGGAGCCATACATGAGAGATTTATCTCTAGTATCCTCCGTCCTCTGACGCTGCTGGAAAGTACCAACTTATCAGTACCACACTATTAGTGTTGGACCCTGGGTTGTTTGCAGCATCTCTCAGTGGTTTACACTGCCTGTTATATAGAGTCACTATAAACAGCTGGAAGTTGATTGTTGCCTGCATTCATCACTGAAGAGGTAAAGACAAGACCTAGCAGTTCTTAACCTTCCTATATCACATTTTCTACCAAAGGAAATTGGCTGAAGAAGATTTTTCTTTATTGCTATGAAGAGAGATATTTAGATTTTTCTGTATCCTAGGCCATAGGTTAGAAAAACGGTGAGATTTTTCTCTTAGGATTCTGTTCTTGTCAAGATCTCTTTTCTGCGGCTTTGATAATAGCATCAAAATGGCCTTCCCCTGCTTTGTACCCGAGCCTACATCCGAAGCGGCTCAGCACTGTCTCCTGAACAAGTCATCATCTTGGCTTTGACAGTGCCTCTGGAAAGGACAGAGCAAGAAGTCAGCGAAGTCACCTGTTCCTGGCATTTTCAGGGCAGTGAAAGGGATACAGGTTTTGACTTTGTCAGTGTGTGCTCTGCTAAGAGATATTTGCAAATCCTAGATTATGATAGTCACAGTCTGCTCTATTAATTCACTGTTGAAACTGAAGAGAGCAAGACAAATACAGTCATGAGATTCTAGGCTTCTACCGCAAACAAGACGATTAGGGTTTGTTTGTTTTTTTCAGGCAGATTCAAACTGATACAGATAAATTACTAACTGTTTTCCTTTACTCTCATAAAACATGACATTTCAGACTGTAATGAACTACTTGAGGTTATGACCCTTTGGCTTGCTGCTCACGTTATCACTTGACCTCTATCATGCTCACTCCCCTGTGATTCAATTAGCTCCGTACAGCCACAGTGTGTGCACAGTGTTTCAAGAACAAGGTTTCCTTATTATACATGTGTAATGCAGCACTTGAACCTATAGTGCCTGGTGAAGCGCGGCAGCTGGGCAGAGAGAGTTACCCCAACTAGGTTTCCATGTTATTTTGGTTCTCCAGGAATGGTTTCAATGGAGCCAGGCAGAATCTAGCTAGAATAGGTAAATACAAATGGTAATAAGTGCATCGCCAACTGGGACTTCATGCTAGAGCAATGATAGAATTCAGAACCTCCTACTCCAAAAGCACAGGCCGGCACCTACTACTGCATCTGAAGGAGAATCTGCATTGACTGTTAGAACTATATGGGCTATGGCACAAAGTTCAACAACTCTGACTCTATCCAGTAGAAAACACTGGTATAGAACAGAGTAAACAACAACCATTATGTCAGTTAATCAATATTCAAATCTTGTCGTCTTTCAGGTTCAAGCACTACAGCAAATTAGTTTTACTAACTAGTTAAATAATATATGATTTATATATTTACATTAATACAAGAAACAGTTCCTTGTCACCTGTGATAGCTCCATATTCAAACAAGTAGCTCAGTGATAAATTAAACAATATGTATGAATGATGGAAAGCATAAAATAACTGTGCGCAGAAGCTTAGTGTGCCCACCCTAGTGATCAGAAATATCACTTGCAAATCAGAGAATGCAAACATGGTCCCTTCAGGTCACCGCAGAAACACAACATTGTCCTTGTGTAGTGGAAGCTTGCTGTGGTATTGCATGTGGTTTACCAGTCCTGTTGTCCTGCTTTCTGCCAACACCTTTCATGGGCATCCTTTGTTGTGAACAGCAAACACACTCTTCTGAAAAAGTATGTTAGGATTAATATGAACAATTAATAAGCTTGGGGAAGCTCCATGTCCATTAAACCTCTATTTACCACTCAGTCAGTGGAGGTTCCTCAGGCTTTGTACAACTTATTTTGAATAAGATACAATCCAATTTTTATCTACTTGTACATTGCATGTGAGTGCACGTTTACAGGTCAGTTCTTCCCACCAACTTCCTCACTGGACCAAAGCCTCCACTGCTCTCAAATGCTGTATGTGAATTTCCATGTGCTCAGCCCACATTCAGGGATTTACCTGTGTTTCCACAACTGATAAGTAGCTACGTGGATTCCCAAACCAGAAGCCTTCTATAAAAAGCACCAAAGAGAAAGCAGAGACAGAAAAAGGTAATAGTCCTAACATTGCTTATTGTAATGGTTTAAGGAGTGGTGGCCGTCTTCAAACTAGGAGACACAGGTGGCTGGACTTGATGTTCACATCTCACTGATGCTGGTTCAAAATGAAATAAAAGCTGAAAAAGGTAGGTAGGGGAGCAAAACTATCCCTTTTGTTTCCCCCCAGTTAGAGCACTAGCTCGTGATAGAATCACACTCTGCTCTAGACAGGTAACTATAACCCAGGCCCCAAAGCCAACGCTGCGTGCATTGCTGTACTATACAGAGTGCCTCTTTAGCATCGCTGGGCCATCGTGGAGTCTTCACATTTCTGAGGATAGTAATTTGTCGTCAACTTTTTTCCAGGTCTTGTAAGATGAAATATGAATGAACTCAGTGGTTATGTGCCAAGGAAAAGGGCGGCGTAAGCTTCATTCTCCTAGGTGAAACCTTGGCCTGTGCCAACCTGCGCTGCCTTATGCAAGTTGAACAAAACCCTTTCGCTCCACTTTGCATTAGCATGCTGAAGCCGCAACTTTTACTTCCTGCCTCAGAGAGCAGCCTCTGCTTTACATAAATCTTTAATGAAATGCTCTGCCTCCAGCACTAATGCCAGAGCACAAATGACAGGGCTGAAGGAAAACACGGTTTTGCCTCCAAAACCAGAGCAGTTCTACAGACAGTAAATGTGAGTTTTATGTGCTATGAATTGGTGAGGTCCCTGGGGCTCCATTAGACAGGCTCTAACACTAAGGGATGTGAGAAGCTGGGAGAAGAATTTTAAGTACTTTCCAGAAAGAAAAAAAATAAGAAGGCAGTTTAACTGCAGGGCCTGGAAAAACACAGGAGGCTCAGTGCAGTTGTCTGATATGTGCATTTAGTCTAAGCATGTGCAGAAGATGACATTCTAAGGTGAACAGTCTGTACTGCCAATCTCAAGTGTTCAAAACCCAGGACTCAGCCCCTTTCCCCTTCCCATCATAAGATTTTTTTTAAAAAAATCTCATTATTTTTAAGACAAACAAAATAATACATTGGGCAGTGCTTAATTTGTAATGAAAGAGGTGCCAGGGCTCAAGCAATTAGGTGCCTGGGCTCAGGCAATTTGTTACATTCATAACTGCTGCAGCAAGCCCAGAGGCGCCGGGGCTATGAACTGCCAAGCCTAGAGGTTCCAGGGCTCAGTCCTGGCAAGCCCTGGCACAAAGCAAGCACTGCATTTAGGGCTCTTCGTATTTGCCCTTTGGGGTTTTTGAGTCTTTATGGTTCACGTTTCCAAGCTATTCTCCACAGCTCCGAGGGCTAAAATGTACTTAAAGCGGAAAGCTGAGCTTCTCACGTCGTGATCCAACTCCAGCTGTTGGGATTCAAGATAAAATCACCAAATATCATGAAGCCTGTGCTAAAATTGTGAGGGTTGGCAACAAACGAGCCTGCTATGGCGCGGATTGTAAGGCAGGATCAAGAGGAGATGTGTCAGAGATCAAGAAAGCTGCAAATGTAGACAGAAATTTCTTTTTAGTAAAAAAGGCAAATATTTAAAACTTCACGCTACAAGGCTTGAGTCATGTATTCAAACACGTCTATGGGAATTAAGATACACATTGTCCATCAATCAGACTGTTATTTTATCACTACCGCACCTGGGAACCCTAGTCATAGACCCATTGTGTAAGGCACTGAACAAAGATGACCCCTCTCCACAAATCTAAGTATAAGACAAGAGACCACAGATGGATACAGACAGACAGATGGGGGAGTACACAGTAACAATGAGACAATATTAGTCAACGTGATTGGCAGTGGTATTAGCAAGCCAGTGACCTAATTGTGGTCAATTTTTTGGTAGGAGGATGTTTGTTTAAACCTCTGAGACTGCTTTGAAAAATCTCAATTCTGAAGTCTAAATTGGCTGTCCAACTCCACATTTAATATAGCTGCTCCTAGGCCCCAGTTTCAGAAGTCATGTAAGCACGTGCTTCAGCATGCAACAATCAGTGGGGCTACGTGTGTCATCAAATATAAAATCCATCAGTGCTCTGCTGAATAGGGATGGGATTATCCACAGACTTAAGGGCCTGCCTGAACAGAGGCCTTAATGACTTCCAGTGGTCACCATTAGGAAGTTAACACTTGCCAAGAGTGAACACACAGTTACAGCACTTTTAATTATTCTAACTATGGGTAAAAACTGTGGTCTCCGAGATGCACTGTGTGGCGGCTGATGGCAAATAGCAGCTTTTGAATGGGCATTTGGGCTCCAAATGACAGATCTGAGAACCCAGGCCAGAGCCCCAAACCTGCAAGTTACTCAAAGTTATTCTCCTTCAACTAGCTCATCATTTAATTATATCATCTGTATAGTATGGGTCATGAACGTCTGACATTTAAATAACATATAGCTTCAAAATAATCCCTCTCTGAATTTCTTGGTTTTCTCTGCTAGACAGTACAGGGTTGTTGAAACAGAAAAATAAACTCCAGGAAAAAGGGCAATCGTTTAAAAATATCAACAATAAGTAGTGGATACCATTCCCACACACAAAATAGAGATGCAGAACTGAGTTTCATATACCCCAAATCACAGGGGCTCGATTCAGCCATTTTTGAAAAAGGACCAACTGCAAAATTTGCATTTAGTCTTGGGTTTCGGTTCCAAGGTCTCCCAGAGTTTGGAAGTGTTCAGAACCAGTCCTCTAATTCAGGTCCTCCCTAATTAATGCAGGAACTTGTCAATACACCAATGATTGCAAACGTACAGAGGTTTTTTACACAGCTGTTACTAAATTTTACAATACACAAAATCCATGAACAACACTAAGCTCCTGCTGTCGTAGCAGCTTTAATTCTGCCGTCACCTCTGGGGTAGAGGGTGGTAACTTGTATCTGACCCACGAGCCACACTCCACCTTTTATGCGTATCTGCATCCGCACTAGCACTCTCTCACTGATAGAGCCCTGCGTGGACACAAATATTTGGATCTGCATCCAATCCTCAGTCTACAAAGATGGTAAACAGTACAACAGTATCCACACCCCTGGATGTACAGTGGATATCCATGGATTTGCAGGGCTCTAGACATATCTTACCACATCTGTACATGTGGTTGCTCTAAATGAGCATGCAAATCTGGTGTGCAATTACACACGCTTTTCTGTAAAATCTGGCCCCAGTCCATGCTGAGCAGAGAGGAGCTCTGTTTCAAAGATCAAATCCACAAGATATTCAATACTCAATATATTTCCCTTAGCCAGAAGGAAGGACAACTCAAACCAGACAGGATTTGAATCCATCGATTCAGGAAATCTAGGTTGTGGAAGGGCTCAGCTTATTGAAACTGGGGCTGTGCACAAAATTCACTGAAGATCTGAAAACAGGGAGGGTTTGTATCCAGCCAAATCTCTACAAGATCACCCTCTCCAAGGCTGGCAGAACACCCAGCACAGGACTAGTGGTTCAATGGCTCCCTGAAGACAGCAATGGTTCCTGGGCCCTAGAGGGAAGTTGGGAGGAATGGGATTCTGGGACAAGATTAATGTCAGTGGTGCACACACAGTACAATCCAAATCTCCAAGCAAACCAGCAGGCGATCACCCACTCCCGTCTTCTGAGAACAGACACTCTAGGGTCTGGATTGTGAAAAATCAAATCTCCCATTGACTTCTCTGGACAGAGGATTTGGCCCTCAGGGAGCTAATGGAAAGTGCTACAGGAATGTTTGAAACATGTCTAAGCTAGCGACACTCTTAATGAGAAAGACAATCATCTCCAGGTCTCCACGCTAGTATTTCAGTGAACAGAGGTCAGAAAAGCCTCCATATTTACAGCATCCCTGAGCTGTTATGTTCCAGGCAGTAACATCTATCAGTGAACAATACTGCCAGCACGCCGCCGCAAGCAAACTTGAATCAGCGTAACAAGCTCTCTTCAGGTCTCTCCCTTCCCATGTGTAAGTTGGGCGGTGCCTATGACTGTGTGGGCATGACCAGCCTGTTATTACCATTACTGCCAGCCTACGCACCGGCAAAGACAGATGGGAAGCAGGCCATGATGGCAAGAGAGGCACATCTGCCTGGACAAGGACTCGTAAAAGCACCTTGACTTAAGTGGAAGTAAGAGGTAGCTTTGTGTTTCGCCTATCCAACACTATGGTCAAATTCTGCTTTTGAATGAGCCACTATGTAACGCAGTCCTAGAGCTGTCTTTGGGATGCACAGTGGTGTTCCTGAGGGTGGTGGTATAATTGTGCCAACGTGAAGCAATGCTGAACATGCTGACAAAGAGAAGAGAAGTGACTGGAAATGACAAACTGAAGCAAGGCAAGGAGTGACAATGGAGCTGCACAGTATAAAGATTTGCATAGTTATATTGATAATGCTCTCTGAGGAAAGATGATTGGTTTTGTCTGATATATTCTGTGCAGCGCAGCCTTTGCTAGGCGTCTCTCTGGTTTGGGCAGCAGCTTTGTAGATTGGCAGCTGGAAGATTAATCTCACGTCCCTCCAGAAGCGGTGGGGGCAACGCAGTGAAACCAGCTACTTTAGTTTTTTATCACGTAGGATATTATATCAAACCAACAGAAATGCAGAGTCCAGAGTGCAGCAGAAGCCTCCCAGCAGAACGCACAGATCTGCTGCATGTAACCCTTCACAGCTCGAACTGCGATTCTTAGGGCTGCACACCGTTGTTTTATACTGGGAAGAGACAAAGTCAACGCAACGGTAAAGGGCTCCTCATATGGGTATACAATGTTAGCAGTAATATCAAAGAGCAATTATAAGTCCATGGAGCTATATTTCATTGATGGAAGTTATTTAATAGTGAAGGCAGTAAACAAGTATCTGTTAATTCATGAGGTATGGTAAATGATTGCACTTCCTCCCCAGTAACCTAGGTACAAAACCCTTGGCAATACCAGTATGCAGTAATAGAATTAACATGGTAAAAGAAAAAAACCAAAGTACCCAAAGAAAAATACAGAAGCAGATGGGGCTGTTGGGTTATACAGAGACAGCTCTGGAGCCAGCACTCTGAACTGCCTTAGGTGGGTTTAAGACCCTCACATGTGAATGAACAGAGGCTGAGCTGGCCTCCTTAGCACCCATGGGAAGAAGGGTGAAGGCCAGTTTAGAGCAGAGCTGTTCACTCCTGGATAAATGCCTCCAGACTGGCACAGCTTGCGTGCTGGGTGGAGATAGGGAAGGCAGTAGAATGGATGTATACCATCCCCCTTTGGAGGGGCAGGTGAGCATGGTAAACCCAAAATAAACAGAACGATAAAAGAAAATAGAAAATGGACCTGTTATAAGACAAGACCAGTTAAAAAGGGCAGATTTGGTTAATGGGAGAAGCTCTTCGTTAAAATCCACAATGCTTCTCCACTGCGTCCGCCATCAGACCCCTCCTTAGGGTTCACCTCTGCTGTGATGCCGACAAAACAGTTGATAATGTTGGTGTGTGGTGATGGCTGCATATTAGACCAAACATGTTTCACTATTATGGCCTCTCTCCATTTGTCTGTCGTCTCTGCCTCTTGTCTTTTGTCACAACTGAAGCTGGTAAGCTGCTTAGAGCAGAGACTGTCTTTATATTACGTGCGTGTAATGCCAGTACTCCTGGGGGGATCATCAGCTGCAAGGATCAAACCCGAGAGCCTCTGGATCATAATGCATGAGCCTCTACTGCCTGCACTAAAATTTCCAGCTCTCTTCGGGTATGGCTACACTTACAGCGCTGCAGCGCTACATTTGTACCAGTACCACCACCATAAGCGGCAGAAGCTATGTCAGCAGGAGATGCACTCCCGCCGACATAGTGCTGTGCACACTAGCGTTTATGCTGGCATAATTTATGTCACTTGCAGGGGTGGCATATTCACACCTCTGAGTGACATACATTTTGCTCACGTAAGTAGCAGAATAGACATAGCCTAAGTCAAGGTGTGGCATTCTCATCAGTTGCTACAGGGCTTTACAACCACTAGAGAGGGACAGAGCACCAAACCAAATAGGTATGGTTTACACATGTACTCTACCTAATCTCACGGGAGCTTGATCCTGGATTGGGGTTTTTTTGTGCTATGGAAATTCAATCATCATCAACTATTACAATAATTATCATCATCATCATCCAAGTGCAGTATGGAACATGCTACTCCACTCTCCTTCAGTATAAAGGCCACAGCCCGCATTCAACGGCATCTCTTACTGCAACGCTGCGCTCTTAATTTTATTGAGGGAAATCATTCACATGAGAAATGTGAGCTTTTGCACATATGATCCTTCCTCATTTTAAGGTTCTGGAATTGTTAGTTTTCTTCTCTCATTCCTTTTGGGTCTCTGCCCCACACCCATCTCCTCACCTTTAGTCATCAGGATGCTGAAAGCTATGGGATGGAATAATGGACCCATCTGCTTGGAACAAAATGTAATAGTCATCGGAACCTTCATTTCTACAATTTCAGGAAGAAGAATCAATATTTATCTTTTGGAATATTTTCCTTGGATTTCCCCCCTACATATTCCCTGTTACCAGAAGGCCAAAACTATGCAAATACATTATCCACGGGCTAATCAATATATCAGTGCATAAGTGAATGACCTTCAGTGCATCCTTTCTCTTACTGACTTTTTTTAACTGTTTTAACTAAATACATTCTGTGCTTTAACTGTACTTTTATATTAGGTAGTCTCAGTTCAAGAGTTTTGCATTTCTAATACACATACAAATCTTATTCTAATAGCATAAAAAGGAGATGTTGGAGTTGCTGAAGATTCTCTCTTTCCAAAGCTTTTTTCCTTTTGCCTATGATCCCATCTATTCCCAGCCACGCTTAAACATGGCTACGGTCTAACAGTGTTATAACAGCTTTTTTTCTGTAGGCAGGAAAAACATGATACAGCTGCAATAAAGGAACCATGCTTTAAACTATGATTCTGCCACTGTTAAAATAGGGTTCTCTAAATTGGTTATACAGTAGTAACAGGTTTGTTTTTTTCTATCAATAAAAACTTGACAGAAGCTGTTCACAACTGTGTTTAAACATGGACAAATAAATAAATAAAATAAATAATGTAGATGGGGTCCTTAGGAATGATGATAGAATAATTGTATTTCTCATTGGCTTTTTTGACAGGGCCATTATGATGTTGTACAGCTTTTGTTAGGGTTGCCAACTTTCTAATCACACAAAACTGAACACCTTAGTCCTGGACACCTGGCAATCCTAGCTTTTGTACTTTAACAGAATAATAAGACTGTTCAGAAACAGAATCAAAAATATTTTCTCATAATTGCAATTGCCGTGGCAAAAAATGCCCCAGAGTTCCTATAAAATTCCACCCCACAGATACGAACAACAGGGGGAGAACACTAATTTTCAGTCCCAAGCCCTACTTCACTCACTCCAGTCTGGTCTACAATACAGAGCCTACTCTATAAGCATCTTCACACAAAACATTGCTCCTGCCGATGTAAGTAGCCTACTACACCGACCCAATCATTCCACCTCCACGAGAGCATAGGGCTTAGGTCAATGTAGTTAGGGTGACGCAGTGTCTGTGTAGACACAGTGTTACTTACATCGCTTGTTGGCTGTCAGGGTTCACAGCTTGGGCAGTCAGCCCCCCCTGCACACAGTGCCGCACTTAAGTCGGTGCAAGCCCGCCTGGTGAGAAGACACACCACCAGCAGAAGGAGGGAAGTGTGGACATCAAAAACCACAATAATTACTGCAGTGGCCGTACATTGGCCTAACTTAGGTCGACTTAATTTTGTAATCAAGATCTCAGTGAACTGCTTTGTGGTGCAGAGATAAACAGAACTGGGCCTCTTGTTTAAATAGCTGCTGGGAAGTGAGTCTGTTACAGACAGAAGATGATTGGATGTCCACCTAGGATCTGACCTCCACCCTATTTTACATCAGCAAAACTGGTGCAATGAAGTAGAGAATCAAGCCCCTGGCTCATTTAAAACCTGTTTTGTAGAAAGCTGCCTCCAGGCTATGTTCTGTCACCACCATTGTTCACCATCATCGGCACTGACTAGTTGATAGAGAAGTGTCATGAGGCAGCTGTTGGCGCTGTTGAGTTGAACACCATTCTGCTCTCAGATCTCAAAGACGCCTGGCTCCATTAGTGGTGAATTGCATACAGAAGTATGCATAATTCTGATTTATAACCAGACCAAAACTAAATCCCTGGCTATTGTCCTTAAGCAGCCTCCAACTTGAGAATACAGCCAGCTTAGTATTCACCTGTTTCTGGACAGGATATCAAGAAGATGACAATTGCCAAATATTTGGGTAGCCTCCTAGACAGCATTGGAAGATGCTGAAAAATGTGGGTTCTCGTACAGCTACCATGTTTCAGGCCCTTCATTGTGACATCAAGCTTGCTATGAAGCTACAGAACCACAGTTATACCAAATCTGCTGTATGGAAATAAAATGTAGGCACTGAGGAAGGCAGATGTTTTCAATTCTCATTGTCTCCGTCTTCTGCTCTTATATCAAATGGCAGGACAAGATCAGAAATGAGGACATTCAAAGCCAAATCTAGCAACCGCTCCCATCAGGACTGGTTCAGTTTCAGCAGCATTCTGGTTGCAGATACTTTATTACAATGAATTCCAAAGTGCGTGTACCAAGGAATGCCATGACGTGGCCAGCGTTCCCGTGTGTGCCGAAAGCTTCGGTGGCACGATGAGACTGCCAGTGATGGCCATAAATTGAATATCCAGCCAGACCACCATCAGGACCTTCCCAGAAATCAATCCAGGGGACACATAATCTGCAAAGAGGCAATGTCTCTTTGGGATCTGCCTTGATGATGATGATTGCAGAAAGCTATCTGTATTCCCACAGTAGTTTGGAAATCAATCTGTCACCATATACAACAGGTAGAGGAAAGATAACAAGGACCCAAACAATCTTTTCCAATATTTCATATTTCCGACCCAGTTATTTTTTGTAAAAGCTAAACTTTTCTTATCCTAGTAGTTTTTAAAATGGAAATCTCCTACCATTTCTCCTCCAGCTGACGGAGATGTTTGGAAAGACATGCTTTCCAAAGCCTGTCTGTTTTATACAGTGGGAGAAATGAGTGTTTCTACTATCCCTTCAGAAATTAAGACTTTTTTTTCTGAATATTGTTAAAATAGCATGAAACATCCACGTTTCACAATACACCATTTAAACAAAAACACATTTCTCCAATTGAATAGAAAAAAATAGTGAATCCTTTCTATTTAAACACCATAGTGAATGGACACTTTAAAAACACGTACTGAACATTTTACAGTGGTTTGTGGGAGACAAGAAATGTAAAATTCAGAGTTACTATTCCTCATGGAAATGAGATGGAGTGTATTTATTTTATATCCTAGCTGGCACATCAGAATACATTTTAATCTATACCAATAAAAATAAATCAGGCTGATTGTCTCTGCGTTAGAACTACCATTTCATGCAGAAGTCAGGACGTAGCTGAGACATGCAAACCCTTTGGAATCCATGAGAAAAATAAAGCTGAATCTAAGAACTGAACCATGCATGAATTCATTACATCAATTCGTTTCATAGCAAGCTGCAGGGCCGGCGCTTCCATTAAGCGACCCTAGGCAGTCGCCTAGGGCGCCAGGATTCAGGGGACGGCATTTTGTGTGCTCCCACAGGGCGCATGGGAGTTTCCAATTCCACTCCCGTTGCGCCGCCGAAGAAGGACCTACTGCCGACGTGCCACGGAAAACAGCGGCAGGCAATTGAGCAGCTCAATGACTGCTGCTGTCGCCTGTGGCATTTCGGTGGAGGGTCCTTCTTCAGTGGTGTGATGGGAGTGGAACCGGAAGCTCCCGCGCGCCCCCTGGGGAGTGCACAAAATGCCACTCCCCGAATTCGGTCTAGGGTGCCAGAAACCCTGGCGCCGCTCCTGGCAGGCTGTTGTCATGTAATAAATACAATGTGGCCAGTCAGAGCAAAGCTCTGACTAAGATG
Organism: Chelonoidis abingdonii; assembly: GCF_003597395.2. Classification (NCBI taxonomy): domain Eukaryota; kingdom Metazoa; phylum Chordata; order Testudines; family Testudinidae; genus Chelonoidis; species Chelonoidis abingdonii. The sequence goes on from NC_133775.1 coordinate 102,833,719, forward strand.
TTTTTTAAAATTTGAACACAGCAGAAGATGTTTGGGGGGAAAAAGGAATCACACTGGGTGATGACGCTGTTGAATGACAAGCAGAGAGCAGTTCTGAGAACACTCTGAGTGTGAATGTGAATTAATGCATTAGCAAGCTGTCATGACTGGCAGAGCTGCAGATGACAGAAAGTTGCTTATTTGCAGAGCAGGATATAACTTGCCATCAGACAGGAGGAGTTCAATATTCATGAACAACAAGCCCTCCCCCTCATGCTGCTACCAGCAGCAGTGACCACTGTGCTGCATGGGCTTTGTTGGTTTCACCACCTGCTGTGTCTGAGCACTGCGTTTGGAGACACCCTGGAATACTTCAGGGCTAGTCCTGAAGAGGAGGGATTTACATGCCTTAGTTTCAAAGCTGGGAAACTGAAACAGCTTTTGGGAAATGAAAGTTTAAATTTGGGGTTTGCAGGCCATTGCCAGAAAAATAGGGGTTTCATCTCCTAAATTTACAGAAAACAAGCCCTCCATGGCATGTCCTCTTCAAAAAAGAGCTAAGTGAAAGGACAGCATTTGGAAGAGCAGGATTCAGACTAGTGAGAATGGATCGTAACAACAAGACTTACTCAAAATCCTCCCGGCCAGGCAATTCTCTGGTGGGCCCCTGGGCACGGAACTCGTTTGTTGACAGGTGCTGAGGCTAATGTGGTCAATTTTGCTACAGTAGAATTGCTGGACACAGATTTAAGGAGAAAATACAGTGAAGGGTTTGGGACTGGCTGGAAACATGAAAGGGGAAACAGATGGATCGACGCTGTTTACTGCAGTGCTCTTTAATGTCACGTGCTCCCGTTGTGATTTTGAACCAGAACAGCATGGCGTATCTGTGGGAGAGGATGGCATGGACACCCTTTTCTCTCTTCCCCAGCTACCAAAATCACCTTAGGTCCACTCCCATTAGCCCCAACAAAAATAACCTCTGACATCCCCAGCCAGGCAGCCATCACTAGTAACTAGATTCACACGTGTAGGGGATTAAACTTGAAAGATGTTGACTCTGCTTCTGGCAGGCAGTGTGTTATGGCCCCACAGAATCTCTGTTAGGAGCTCCTGTGTCTGTTCCTGAAGGCTGAGCTCACCTTTCGGCACTCGGGATCAAATCCTGGTCCTATTCAAACAACCTGAGCAGCCAAGCCATGCATAGGAGAAGGGAGGTTGGAGAAAGGATTCTCTCTCTCACAGGCAAAGCCCTGAGAATTCATTAGCACAAACACCTGCTCCCAGTGCCATGGGGGAAAAAACAGCTGGTCTGTCTAAGCAGTCAGTCCTAACAGAGGTATAGTAAGCACTGAAAACAAAAATATGGACCTGAAGCTTCTACTCCAGTGCCAGCCAACACTTGGGAATGTTTATTTCTCTCTAGTGTTTGCCTGATCACATGCGGTATTATTGCTGTTTTTATATAATTCCTATGAAAGTGCCACACTTTTCAGGTGGGGTCATAAAATGTGAGGCAGTATGAACAACAAATGTTGAAATATTTCCCCACAGCAACATGCAATATTGGGCCAATGGGAATATTTACAGCTTTTCATTATTTTATTTTTATAAGCAGTAAATAATCTTTACACTGAAATGATGTCTTACACTGACAGTCTCTGTTTTTGCTTTTCAGAAAAGGAATACTGACGAGTGGTCGGAGAACTGGCAAACGTAACTTGTGAGCACAGACTTCTCTGATTTTTCCAAAGAAACAAATCTCACCTCTTTTCCTTCTTAATGAATTTCTGTCTATTCCCCTTTTAAATTGATGTTTCTAAACCCCTTCTTTGATAGAACATTTAATTTTCTGAATGGTACATATCACACACACACTGATTAGAGAGAGATTCTGAACCTTAGAACACAACTTTTCTGTAGTTCTGATGACTCGAAAGATAATTTCTTGCAATACGTTTGCAAGAAATTGCAATAAGTCAGGCACTTCTAAATCAGAAAGCTAATTTTTCTGCTTTTACTGGTGCAGGTCTAATGTTTTCAGGGCTGCTAAACTTCTTCAAACATCTATACTCAGATGGCAAAGAGCCTCTAGCGGCAGCCTTCTAAGGTAGTGATATTTCAGGCCTTAGAGTCGCACCTTTCTGATTATCATTTTGCTATTTTTTCTGCATCAATTTTTTTTATGAACCACTACAATTAGAGACTAATGATACATAGTGTTAATTTCCAGATGATTAGTTCAAAATGGCCAACACATGTTCAAATTCAAGTGGGAAAGAGCAAGACTACAATCAGCGTAGGGTGACCTGATGTCCCGATTTTATAGGGACAGTCCCGATTTTTGGGTCTTTTTCTTACATAGGCTCCTATTCCCCCCCCCCATCCCGATTTTTCACATTTGCTGTCTGGTCACCCTAAATCAGTGTAACGGGATACTAAAAGCACAAAATCTCATGATCTGGAAAGGAAAGAAACCAATACTCCAACATGGGATCCCCAGCAATTCCACTGAAGTACTTCACTCTTTCTAGCCCCAGCAGGTCATAAAATACTGGAACCTCAACGTTTTCAATATTCCTTTGATCTAGTTCAAACTTTTTATGCTAGTCCATTATCAACAGTTAACATCCTGAGCTTGCTGAGTCAAGGTGAAACACACAATTCAGCTTTTTCTTTACCCCGTTGCAGATGTAGTGTGTCCTTAAATGGTCTCTACTGACAATTACTCATGCTTTACCTTTTCTGTACAATGGTTCTGGTTAAGACAGTGTATGTGTTGCTAAATAATTTTGAGCCAGTTGGTATCTTTGAAAAATTAAACAGTCCCTCCCCCTCGCCCCCCCCCCCAAATACACACAGACAAGAATAAAATAGTCTAATAAAGGAGAAAGAAGATGGGTAATATCCACCAGACTGAGCCCCTTGTTGTAATGGTGGAACAGCTCTTGTTTTCTGGCTCAGGATATAAAAACAAGTTCCAGAGGGTACTATCGTTCATTGCTAATATTTAATGTAGGGCTCTTCTACTATCTTAATAAGGTTTTTAATCTTCAGTATAGCACCTAAGAACCCACTTACAGCTACTCAAAGTCTAGTGTGAAACAGTATTGTTGAAAAACTAGATGTCACTTATCAAAGCAACACTTTTACTTTTCTGTGATTAAAGTTACTGGCCAATTCAATACAATGCACAGGTTTCCTGGGTGTCAATATGTCTGTATTATATTTGTGCACAGTTGGATAACTAGTGCACAGTCTCTTTAAAAGAGGCACAAGAAATGATACTGGTACATGAGTTCTCTGTGAATGTATATGTGCGGAGCTGTGCTGCTGAGTAGAGTGTGTATTTTAATGAAAGCCTGTTTAGTTTACCCTGTCCTGTATGGATCTCTATTCCTGTGAGCAGTCTACACCAAGACAGCACAATGTCTTCACTGCAGAGTTAACATGAGGCTGAGCACCTGGGCTAGCCTAGCCCAGGTGTGAGTATCCACACTGCAAATCCACACCTGAGCCAGATGGATGCTGCACTCATCCATTGCGGGGGGAGGGGGGGCAGTGCTAGGACTTCTGGGGCACATCCCATGGTTCTTAGTGCTGCACTAAGTGGCACCATTCTATTAACTGTTTTGCAGCATATTGTCCAAGGCAGGGAGCTGTGACCTCTGGTATGTTGTCTTGAGAGCTTTGATTTTTTCCCCCCTGGACCGAGGTTGTATCTGCCAGTTAATTGAAGACGTCCTCATAGAACTGCAGATTTCACATATATCTCCTCTAATTTGGGCTCTTACTGACTTCATACCAGAGGTTCACTCGAACCTTGGCATCAGTATCTGGCCAGCTGGCAGCATTCTGGGAGGATGATTTTCCCATCTCTGTTTAAGTGCTGTGGAAATGCAGCAGAAATGTAGCAGGCAAACATGGGGGTTTAAATGCTGAACCGGTGTGCATAAACTGATAGGTGACATCTCCAGCAGAAGAAGGGAGTAGGCAGAGAGCAACTCCATATGTGGATACTCCCTGGTGGAGTTTGGGGAAGGCACTGAAGGACTTTCAGCACTGAGTTAATTCGCCTGCATCCACACTGCAAAGTGGTCTGGTTTCCAGCCTGAGTGAAAGTTGAGCCTGGGTTCTAGCCAGGCCAGCTAACCCAGATTTAAAGCATGGGTCAGAGGTTTTTGTGTATGGACAGTAGCTGGGCAAGGGGCCACACCTGAATATGAACCTGGGTTTACTCTGCAGTGAAAACAGACCCTCAGAGAATGGGAAGAGCTCCTTAGCCTAGTCCAGCAATCCTAAATCCTGCAGCATCAACTGTACCAAAGGTCCATCCCTATCCCCCATACAGACTCTGTAATTACTCCCAGACCTGATGCCACAAGACCATATGACAAGCTAACAAAGAGACAAATGCTTTGACCTGCTGATGTGTGGAACTGGGAGGTTCAGCAGCCCAGGCAGAGTTATAAACAGGAGACAGCATGAAGATTAAATAAATCCATGCGACAAACCCAAGCATGAATCTCTCCGTGTGGATTTACTTCCCCTCTCTGTCAGGATAACTAGACTGCCGTTGGCTGTTTTAAGAACTTGCTTGGAAAATAGCGCATCACCCCCGGAGCCACGGTCACACAGAGGACATTAAACCACAAACCACTGGATGATGTATACCCTAGCCTGGCATAATTCACTTCACATTCATGGGAAGGGAATAAACCATCTGTGGTTTTGTGATGTGTTAAAGCTGATTGTTCAAACCCATCCCCTGCTGGCCCTGAATCTGGCCCGGCGCTCTGACAAAGTGCTTGTTTTCCCACTGACACAAACAGACCAGTGCAGTGACAGTTTTCACACCTCCTGCACTATCTGGAGGACTTGTGAAGGGGACAGTCCTAGTCAACCCCCCTCAGTGCATTAGAATGTTGGGAGCTTCACCCAGAGCACACTAAATGACCCATGTGATGAGGCTGCCGCCCATCTTTCCCTTGGGAGGCTAAACAGGTCTCACCTTTAGACAGTTTTTCCTGCTATGCCATCTACACCTTTCCCTGTACTTAATTTCATCCCTCCGCGGCCGCAAAGTGCAAAATACGTTTCTATTACCACTGACATCAAATGTTCAATGGGACTTTCACTATCAAAAATAGTTAGCATACCGCAGCTGTACCTACACTGATGCATTTGTCATCTCAAGTACAACATTTGCTCCTTAGCAGGCATATTATTTTACAGGGTGCAGTTGTCATGCATTTCCTCAATCCCAACCATTTAAAATCCTTCACACTTTCCTCCCTCCATGTGCTCATAAAAGTCACTTGCCACATGGATTTTTTTTTTAAATTGACCCTTTCAAAACATCTAAATCAAAGTTTTTCTAGTGACAGAACCTTAGATTTCTCATTTTAGCTCCTTAAATGCCTATGAAGGTGGCAGTATCAGATGGGTTGTTTTTCCTTCAACTTACAATTAAAAACCATGGGTGTATCTTGAGTGTGAGACATGATCTATGCAAAATGTAATGAACAGAATTGTAGAGCAATCCATGTGCACAATTAGGCTTATAAAAGTGAATCCAGGTATCTTATTAACAGCTATTAGAAAGTAGGTACAATTACTTGGCCAACAATGCCAGCAGAACTCTCTCTTTTAAAATACAAACATTCAAAGAGGTATTTACAGTTTGTGGGGGAAACAAACATTCCTACTTTCATTTTCCAAAGCTCAAAAGACCAGATTTTAGTCTGTTACACCAGTATAAATCCAGAATAACTCCAATGGATAAATAGATCGCTGGGCTGATTCTGGATTTACATCAATTTAACTCACACTTTGCAAGAGAAATACTCCCGGGGATATGCTCTTCCTCACTATGGCATTCAAACTCCTACTCCAGCCCCTGCTAGAGCTGTTGTGTTGATATTTACTGACTTATTGACTCCAAAGGGCTTTTGATCAAGATAGTGCTTGCCTCAGTATCTCTGTGGAAGTTCACTTTTAATGGCTTGACCCCATTAAAGACAATGGAAAGACTCGAGAGATGGATGAAGTTGTAGGTGCTTAGGAGTAAATCTTCCCATCTGGCCATGAAAATTGTAATTTTTCTAGTACAAAAATGCCAGATCTAGGGCTACAACAGAAAGTTTCCAATATGATTTTGTTTTACAATTCAAATATAATATACAGGGCTTGATTCTCCTCTCGTTCACGCTGGCGTAATTCAGGACTAACTCTCAATGGCACTCCCTCAGCGCAAAATGGTTAAGAGGGGAAGTTAAGGCTAACCTACACCTCACCTAATTTATGCTTTATTTCTATTTTATAATAGCCTGAGTTTGACTTAATTAGATATGCACACTACCCTAATGGCTTCTAGATTTTTGTTTTATGTTTACAGTTGAATTTTATGACTATGATTTGTCATATCACTGTTGTCATTTGTGGTTCCATTTACAGAATGTACCTTATGACTTACAATATACAAAACTGTTAGTTCTCAAGAGAGTTCCCACATTTATATCCCCAGAGAGAGTTCCCTCTGACTGATGCAAACAGTGGCATTTTGTCAAAACCATCTCTTTGAAACATGTATGTTTTTTACAATAGATTCTGTACTCCTGAATATTCATGTTGTGTGGTAATGACAGTGTGGTAAACTCTCCAAAGCATATCAATTTGCAATCAATGACCTTTAAATTACCTAACAACAATAGCAGCATCACACAACGTCTTCCATGTGAAAAGAATCCAAGTTATTTTCATTAGCAAGGATCACTCTTGGATGTGTGCTTTCCATGTGATCAATCCACTTTTGAAAGGTCCTTATTAAATAGGGCTTTACTATTAAAAACAAATACAAACTATTTAGTAAGACACAGTTGTACTGCGGTGCACAAACTAAACATAGTGTAGATGATTACATGTTAGTGATTAACTACGCAGTATTGATAAACAATAAGATTAAAAGCAGAAGACAATAACTGCCTAATTGTATACATCTATTAGGTAATCATATCTTATAACCAGTTATTTATTCTAGATATGAAAAGTAAGGAACCTACATTGTATCCAATATTATAAAGAATGTATTTAGGATAGTCAAGTTAATGTGATTTATGCACATGCTTAACTTTGCTGAAGGGTTGGGACCTGAACAAATGCTTAACGTTAAGCAGGTGCTTAAGTGCTTTGCTGAACCAGGGCTTTAAATCACTCAGTCATCTGGTCACTGAATAGTTTTTCCAACAGATGCATTTCAATCTTCACATATGCCTGATCTTTAGTAACCAGGGGATTCAGTATTTTCAGCTGTCTGTGTAGCTTTGATACATTATTTAATACAATATTAATTTAATATTCCAACCATAAATGATCCATATGACTGAAACTTCGGCCTCCATGCTCCCATCTGTACACATGGATAAGAAGGTTCTTCCGAGTTCCCAGTCCACAGATTGGGAGAGAGAGAGTTGAGAGGGCCAGGAGGCATCTGCAGATTCTTCCCCACTTCTCTCAAATCCATGAGCATAGTAATTTATACTTATTTCCCCTTATTGTGTGACACTTCCCTAAGAGTGGTTCCAGGTGCAGCTACGGGATAGCAGAGTCCCAGCAGCATGACTCCTGTAGGAAGCAAGCATGCTGTTCAGTGATAGTAGGGAACAAAGAAGGGAAGGGTGCCGTCAACAGTCCACTGAGCAGATGCCATTTGCCTCTGGTGGATCCCCCATCCAACAGAAGAATTAGAGGGCAACTCCAGATGTGCATACTCATCATTCCGATAACCTGTATTCGGGTATCTCAACATAAAGCAGCATCAGACCTTCAGTTTATAACAATGTAGAACTTTGTTTCTTCCTGTATATGTGGATTCCTCTTAAACCTGATTTGATTCATGTAAGATAAATTGCTATGAATGTTTACCATGGAACATGCTGTCAATACCACACATGCTGTATGAGGTTTATATGACTGCAGATGCAGCACCTATGAACTGGAGTGAGGCAGGAGAGCAGTAACAGATGGGGGTCTGGGATAAGGAGGTCAGGAACCAGGAGGAAGCAGGAATGCAGGGCTCAGGTAAGCAGGAAAGGTCTATAGTGGCTGGCAGGCAGTGATTCCTCTCCTTGCTCAGATAACTTCTTTCTGTGCCTCTTCTTAGCTTATATAGAGATCCCCAGCCAATCAGGCATGCTGGATATTTTCTCCCAATCAGGAGTTTCAGGAGAAGAGCCATTTGCAAGCTAGCAAATCACTGGTTCCCTTCTCCAGTTGCTCAGGTGAGCTGTGGGATGGTCATTGTGGCCTAAGCAATGCCTGGGGACCCATGGGCCCAGGTTTGAGGTCACATACCTAACTGCAAACATCTTCTTAAGTTCAGTTAAATTCAGTAGGACTTTAAACATTCCTGAACAGAGATCCTTTCTTGGGTCAGGACCATGGTAAGACACTCAATTCAGTGTTTAGAGCTCCTCCTGGAACGTACTGTGCAACACTAGTTAGCTGATAAATACTGTTCTCACAGCTGACATCCCTGAGTTGCTGGGGCAGAACCAAGATTATAAACAGAAAGAAACACTTACATTTTATGTGCGTTAAATAAGGAGAAACACGATCAGTGTTTGCCAAATGGGACAGGACAAAATCAGCGGGGGAAACTACGGTGAAGCTTTTAAACTGATGACAGAGGTAGAAGGGCAGTCTCTCTTCAGCCAAATAACCTGGCATGTACTTCTAACAGGAGATAAAAGATTAAAGGACTTTTTTCCCCCTTGAAGCAACAGATGAAAAATAAGATGAATAGTAATTACTTGTGTGTCTATTCATAAATGTCAGGTGCAGAACTGCAGTAAAGAGCATGAGAACGAGAAGTGCTATTCACTGATGGAGTTTATGATCTAACAGGGACCACCGAAAGCCCATTGGGTCATTCATACAACTGGAGGGTTAATTTCAAAATGTGGTTTTGTACCAAACTGGGATGGAAAAGTAAAAATTTTGGAATTTATCATGAAACTAAATATCCCTACATATTTTATTTCAGAAAAGTCTCAACGTTTCATGTTGCCTTTGTTTCAACTTTTATGTTATATAATTTACAACATTATAAATATATGTATAGTATATAATGTTACTATGATAAAGTCAAAATGAAAGGGTTTCAATGATCTCATAAAAATGTGGGAATGTACTGATTTCACTGAAAATATTTTGACTTAATCAAATCCATATTTTCAGCAGAAAATTCTTCAGTTGGAAAATCTTTGACCAGCTCTAGACAAAAATCTTCATAACAAACACAAAAGGAAAAAGGCACTTCTGGGCATCACAGCTTCCTGGGATTCCAGCAGCTGAAGATCCTGAAGTACCTAAGGATTGTGACCCTTATTGACAGAGTGGGTACAACTCTTTGGTGATGGAGGCAGACCACATGCCCGCCATGCATTCTGTCTAAATGTCAGGTATGCGCATTAGAAAGTGTGAGCGATGCAAAGCAAATTCTTCTGTGTTTAAAGTTCAGCCATTCTCTTTGTATATATTCCTGGAATGTGCTGAAATAAAGCAAAGGAAAACCATGCAGAGAGGCAGCTCAGAGCCACAAGTGACTTTAGTTAAATGTCAGAACTGGAAACAACCATGGTTTGCTTACCAACCTTTAACACACACACGCCTAGTATATATATTTATACGTATATATACACTGGCCCATATTCTCCAGTATGCTAAAGGCCACTTTGCAAGCAGCATAAAGATTCCAACTGAGAATTTCCCTTGTACAGAGGAAATCTACGCTAGTGCCAGATATCTCCCCCACCCCTGTGTAAAGGGGGATAAAGGAACATATCGGGGGCTTGGTTAAGCTGAGCTCTGCTAGACCTGATACCTCAGTGGTTTAAGCATTGGCCTGCTAAACCCGGGGTTGTGAGTTCAATCCTTGAGGGGGCCATTTAGGGAACTGGGGTTAAAAAAGTCTGGGAATTTGCCCTGCTTTGAGCAGGGGGTTGGACTAGATGATCTCCTGAGGTCCCTTCCAACCCTGATATTCTATGACCTTAGGAACTTTACACCTGCAGCAGAAAACAAAAGTAAAACCCTTCCCTCTCTAAGGGTACGTCTACACTATCAGGGATTGATTTATCATGTCTAGTGTAGATGCGATAAAATCGATCCCTGATCACTCTGCCGTCGACTCTGGAACTCCTCCGCAGCAAGAGGTGGAAGTGGAGTCGACAGGGGAGTGGCAGCGGTCGACTTGCTACCATCCTCACGGCCAGGTAAATTGACCTAAGATGTGCCAACTTCAGCTATGCAAATAGCGTAGCTGAAGTTGCGTATCTTAGGTCAACACCTCCCCCCCAGTGTAGACCTAGCCTAAGGTGTCCCAGGACCAGGGAGCCCTGAATCAGAAATCACAATCACTCCTTGCCTACTACACCTGAGCAAGATTCAGCATGGTTAGAAGGTTATTTTATAGTATTTTAACATCTTGTTGATTACTGTTGCAGGCAGAGAGTATTTTGGTTTTGGGCCTGATCCAGTGGATGCGGAAGTCAATGGGAGCCTTTTCATTGATTCCAATGGCTGATGGGTCACGCCCTTTGAGAGCATTTCAGAAATATCAAGAAATTTGCCATTTTAACTGAATGTCACCCCTGATTTCAGGGCAGTTGTGGCCTAGTATTCATAGCACAGGTTTGGAGATAACAACGTCCACGCATCTCATTAGGAGACTAATTAGTGTTCGTTAAGCACTTTGAAGATGAAAAGCACTAAGCATTAATCAGGAGAGATTTCTGGTCCATACGGACATTATTTGAAATATTCATATTAATTACTCTTTTCATTGAACGCAGAAGGAGGTCAGGTCCCACATTTAGGGAGAGCAGACTTGACACTGCCAAGGTGCTGAGCACTTGGGCCAGGATGCAGCAAAGCACTTTAGTGCAACTGCTCACATATGTGAAGTTAATCACAGGGTTAAGTGCTTTGCTGGATCAAGGCCAGAGTGCTTAACACTTTTCAGGATCAAGCCCTGAAAGCAAAGAATAGCGTTCCTCTGTTCTGAACCACAAAGGAAGACCAATGTCAGGACATAAACTAATACTGTACCATCCCAATGAAGCAACAAGTTGGCCGATTCCTGCATTCCTAAAGAAACTCATCTGCATAAGGAATGCACAGGAGCAAGTTCACTTAGACAAAATATTTCCACTATAACCAGCCTAACTATAATTCGTCAAGTACAGGGTCCTTATGCAAGGACAGGAGAAGAGCAGAAAGCACACTGATCTAACCAAGCAAATTTAATTTACCCGGGGAAGACTTAGCTACTGTGGAGCTGGGATTATTTTAAAAGACCCTCTTGGAACATAGGAATTGCCACACTGAATCAGACTAACTCAGGTCACCTATTCCAGGATCCCGGCACCAACAGTGGTGACGTTCCAGATGCTTCAGAGGAGGTGCTGCAGACAGTTACGGGATAATACGCTTCAAAGGAGCTCCCCCTAAACATCCCTAAAACGGACACACTATCCTCCTGAAAACTCTCCTTTGCTGTGAAGTGTACAAAAACCTTGCCATTGGGTAGATTGCTGGTATGCGGAAACCACAGCCCATTATGCCAACCAATGTGGTCTTCTGGTTTCCTTGTACTCTCCCCCATTGATCTGTCTGTATCCATCTGGTGTCTCTCATCTTATACTTAGACGGTAAGCTCTTTGGGGCACGGACCGTCTTTACGTTCTGTGATTGTACAGCCAAGATATTCTAGAGCTCTTAGGCGTACAGTAATACAACTAAATAATAACAACAACCTGTCCCCTGCAGGAAAGTCTCCTCTTAACTCACAGTAGTTAGACACTGGCTTAAACCCTGAAGCAGGAGGTTTATATCCCTTTCAAAACTCTTGTTTATTTTTGTATTTACTATTAAAAGCAGCAAAGAGTCCTGTGGCACCTTATAGACTAACAGACATTTTGGAGCATGAGCTTTCGCGGGTGAATACCCACTTCGTTGGATGCATCCGACGAAGTGGGTATTCACCCACGAAAGCTCATGCTCCAAAACGTCTGTTAGTCTATAAGGTGCCACAGGACTCTTTGCTGCTTTTACAGATCCAGACTAACACAGCTACCCCTCTGATATTTACTTTCTAACTCGGGATATGCTTGTGATCAATATAAATGTCTAGTCCTTTTTGAATCCTGTAAACTCTTGGCCTTGATGATATACTGTGGCAATATGTTCCATGTGCTAATTGCACGTTGCATGAAGCAGTATTTCCTGTTGCATCATACCAGCCTGCTGATTGGTTGATTAGTGTCCTGTGCCCTTTAGTATAAACAAATAGCTGGCCTCCAGGTATAATTTTGAAAACTCTCTGCTAAAGAAGTATATAAAGCAAAGCCACAGGCAATTCAAGGACCACTGCAGACAGCCTGGTTGCTGAAAGATCTGTAAACATTATCCAGATCACACACAACAGTACCACACTCAGCCAGTGATGTGAAAAGCATGAATCACATTCTTACCCAGCTAAACTAACCAAAACTCTAAAGAAGTCTGCTAATTATTTCTAAGGACTTTTAATATTACTGTCCCTAAATTTGATTAAATACCACTCTAAATCCTTTCAACTGAACATCATTAGAGAAACCTGGCTTGATGGGGCAATAAAAATGTTTTCTGTTTCCCATCAACTAATGGTTCTTCTTCAGTAAAACGTGCTGTGTTTTAACACTGCATAGTGCTCTTCCTCTGCTAAACTGGGGGAGCTGTGATATAGGGTTCAATAAGCTTATGGTCCTCCTCTTTGCTGATCAAATTAAAGACTATTTAAAACTCTGCACTTTAGGAGCACAGCAGGCTCCAACAGAGAAGTGTTAAGATCTCCAGCTGTTCCAAACTGACAAGCAGGAAGGGGGTGGAATTACATCATTTAAAACCACTGAAAATGTGAAAGGCAGGTTAATGCAGCAGCAAAGTAGAATGTTAAATTTCCCCATCTTCTTTGCAAGGAATGTGTTGGTCCCAGGGCAGAGAATTTTTTCAGTATAAAACTAATACACTCTAATGCAGAGGTTCTCAAACTGTGGTCCGTGGACCACCAGTGGTCTGCGAGCTCCATTCAGGTGGTCCATGGATAGTTCCCTATAAGGTGCATGCCTGGGTAACTGCACATGAGAGAATGAAGGGCCATCCACCTAATTAGTGGAGATGCACAGGCGTGGCTCCACTAATTAGGTGCCTGGACCCTGGAGAAGACGCACATGTAAGGTGAGGTGGAGGGCTTGAGAGGAATAGCGAGTAGGTGGGAGGGGGCAGTGAGGTGAGAAGAGGTGATAGGGGGAATTTAGCGTGTGCAGAGCTGCAGTGGCCAGAGAAAGAAGTGACTTTCCCCAGCTCCAGATCTGCGGCTGTAAGGAGAGATGGCCCTCCTTCCCAGCTTCAGCCTGTGGCTGCTGTAGTGAGAGAGAGACACCCGCCCCCATTTCCCAGCCCCAGCTTGGGGGCTGCTGTGGTGAAGGAGAGAGGGAGAGATCTCCCTCCTCCTCAGATCCAGTTCAGGGACTACCGTGGCAGGGGAGAGAAGGCACATCCATTACATTAGAAAGGTCAGACTACTGATATTAAAATATGAGTTATGCACTTTTATTTCTAGAACAAAAAATGATTATTATTATTATTAAGGGTTTTTTTATATTTACCCAAAGTGCTTTACAATAGTTAGCTAACGGTACAAACAACATTAAGAAAGATCATTAAGTGATCTGTTGAGACCCTCAGCAATTTTCAGTTGGTTGGCAGGGCTGGCTTTAGGCCGATTCGCCCGATTCCCCGGAATCGGGCCCTACACTGGCACCTTTTTAATTTTTACTCACCCGGCAGTGCTCCGGGTCTTTGGCAGCATTTCGGCAGTGGATCCTTGAGTGCTTCCGAAGACCCAGAGCAAGTGAAGGACCCGCTGCCGAAGAGCCGCCGAAGACCCGGAGCACCGCTGGGTGAGTACAAATCGGGCCCTGCACTTGCTAAAGCCGGCCCTGTTGGTCCGCAAAAAAAAAAAAAAAAAAAAAAAAAAAAAAGGTTTGAGAACCACTGTTTTTGTGCAATTTTATATCGAGTGCTCATTATTTTGAGCTGACTCATTGCCTCCGATGGTGCTTCCCTTAAGAGGGAGCTCAAAGATACAGCCATGGTGTTCCTCCCAATGATGCCACCATGCAGCACATCTCCCTGGCAGTACGGCTCTAATGGAACTGCACTACCAGGCTCTCCCCCTGCCATGACTGCTCCCAGCCTTTCCCCAACCTGGCCCTTTGCTGTATTACTTCTTCCAGGTAACCTCTGTGAAGTCAGAGGACAAACAATGTGTGTACCTACAACACATTCCACCAGTCAGCAAATTCAATCCTCACTCCTCCTTCCACTGTCAGATCTCAACCAAAATGAGCTCTTTCCAAGGAGTCTTGGGAAGCAAGAAGGAGGAGGAGAGAGAAAGTACCAGAGGCTCAAGACACCTTCTCCTGAGCAGGAGAGGAGAGAGCCAGGTGCAGTGAATTTTCTTTGTGCATGGATCTAGATAGCATGAACTGCCCCACTGTTAGGACCTGGGAGTGCAGGTCCTAGTCAGTGGGAGTTTCATTTGAGTAAGGATTGCAGGATTGGGCCTTTTGGGTTATGCTGGGGTAGGACGGAGTAAGATTATATGATTTAACATAATCAAAAACTGGATCAAATTTTCCTCTCGCTTACACCAGTGTAAATCCAGAGCAATTCCATTTAAATCAATGCCTACAAAGTCACTCTGGATTTCCACCAGTGTAACAGAATTTGGCCCAAAACGTGTATCCCATGAAGCTATTGCAGTCAAGAAAATTTGAAATATACAAAACTCCTGAGCAGGAGGTTTCTTCACTCCAGTGCAGATTTTTCTATTTTAGACTTCAGTTAAATAAACCCAAACACACTGCAGAGAAAATGTCAAGGAAAGATAGTACTTGCACTTACTACAGACAGCTACGCCACAAAACCCGTAATAAATTAACATGGAGTGGCTTAAACCAACAGAGATTTTCAAAAGGTTCAGAAAATGTAGTCCAGAAACAAACCGTTCCTGTGCATCTCTCTTTCCTCTCATGCCTTCGACTTCACACTAAGCCACTGCCTCTTTGAAGCAGGGCTGCACGGAGTGGATCTCTCACACCACGCAGCAGAACATCACGGGCTATATCGTTTCAATCTCCAGCACGTAGTGTTAAACTGATTACTGGCTGAGGCCACTGCAGCTGCTCCTGCGGAGTGTTAATTAGCACTAGGGACGTGTTCATGGTGTAAATGGATCTTTGAGAGCCACAGAGCTATACAATGTGAAGGTGAATCTAGAGACTGAAACCATTTCACTGTTAATAGAAATGTGCACATTGCAGTAACCCGGTGTTCAGAACAGCTGTATGTACCTAGCTGGTGATTTTCAGACTCTAACTTGTCCATTTTGAGGGGTTGTTTTAAATAAGTCAACCACATTATATATAGATTAGTCTCCTGGAAAAACAGCAATAGTAAATATATAAACAGAGCTGTCTTTAAATCTGAGACAGAGAAAACAGCTCCTGAGAAGACATTTCCCCAGTGTTTTCCTACAACAGTTGAGTCAATTTAAATCACATTTGGTTTAAAGAAAATTACTCTCCGATTGAGATTTTATATGTCAAGATAGAGCCTGAAACAAATGTTCAGACCTAGGTTCCCGGTAGCCCAGGATTCTCAATGGAAATAAAGATAAGCATCAGAGCAAGACTACAGGCTGCTCTCCCAACTCCTCAGGAAAGGACGCGTGTGCACAAGAGCAGGGAGATAACGGTCTATAAATAAAAGAATATTGCACTGGCAAGGTTTTTGGAAGTAGGGTTAGAGCAGCAGAAACAAACAAAAACTTCAATGACGTCCCAGGTACTTCCTTGTTAGAAGGCAACACGGGCAGCTACAAACTGGAGCCAGACCTCACTTCCAAACAGGTGTTTGGGACCCACGGAAAGAATAAAGCATTTCTAAATACACACCCCTCCTGCCTAATACAACATCTTCCGTGCTACCGGGACTGATCGCCCCCCGCTTTGATTTAACTACATCCAATCAGCCCCTAACCGCTGGAGATCCTCCAGTCCCACCCAGTTCCCCAGGATTTCTCACACCTCGGAGGGCAGTTTCATTCCCGTCAAACTCCCCATCTTTCTCCGGCAACAAATGACCATCCATCGCAGACCTTTGCTAATCGACTTCGGGCAGCATCATCCATCGATGGAGGAGTGCGGCAGTAAACACAAAGTTTATCCTCCCCACACGAGTAACGCCAGAAAGCTAATCTGTCCACATCATGCTGTGAGATGTCCAGCCCGTACGCAAGACCCCCTTCCGGACTGGTTTGCAATCACACCTTTAGAAACATGCCCCAGCCCCGCAGCAGGGCTCGGAGAACGCTACAAGGTGCATTACAACATATTTTGGTCACGTTCACAGAGGTGCCGTTTTTGAAGCCGACAAGCTTTCTTTGCAGCCCCGCCAATGTGCATTTAAAGCTGAGGACGGGGCAGCTCTACCTGCCACGTCTGCAGATGGTTTTTGTATTTTTTTTGTTTTGTTTAAAAAACAAACCCAAAGAACCAGTGACCGGCTCCAGTGAGCCCTGTACCAGGGAGGGCGCTGGAGATCCCGGTACCAGGGGGAGCCGCAGATGCTGGCCGCGCCTCCCGGCAGTGGGACCATCCAGCCGGGAGAGGCGAACGCCGGCGCGCCCGGACGCGGCTTGTACTCACCGGAGCTCCGCGCGCGTTGTCCCCCAGCTCCAGCCCATCGGAGAGAGCCCCGCGCTGGCTAAATCCCTGGAGCTCAGCTGGCCGCGTTCCCCGGCCCCCTGCCGGGCGCCCAGCAGCGCAGCTCCCCCCGCAACCCCGAGAGCAGACGAGGAACCCGCTCGCATCCGCCTGCCCGGTGCCAAGCCGCTGCAGAGTGGCTGCTGCCGGCTCCGCGCAGCGCCTCCCAGCCCGGAGAGCCTGGGGCGCAGCAGCCAGGGCTGAGAGCGCCGCCTGCCCGCCGCGCTGGGGAACGGGGGCGGAGCGGCTTCGCTTCCTCCTCACTGGGCTTCCAAGTGGGGCGCGGAGCGCTGCCTGCTCAGCGCCCAGGTAGCAGGGAGACCCTGCCCCGCCCTAGTGCCTCCCAAGACGCTGGACAGGAGACAGGTGCAAGCCCTGATTGCACCCCTTGGGCCCTAGTTGCCTGGAGGGCACAGGGTGCCTGTCCCACACGCCTGGGAGAGGGGGAGCCCTTGTGCTGGGGGCCTGTGGCCAGGGTAGGACGCAGCTGCAGGTTTCTTTGGGGAGCCAGGAGCCGGGGCTCCCACTCCTGTCCAGAGGATTAGAGAGGCAGGAAGCGTCTAGTGTGCCAGGACAGGGAGCAGTCCGGTAAGAGGCTACGCAGCACAGCTGGTCCCTAATAGAATCATCCACTCTCTCTTGGGTAATCGGGGCTGGCAGTTGAGCTAATCAACATGGGAGTTTGGCTACTGTGCAGTTAGTGCTGCAGGTCCCGCAGAATGCCTTGTTGGAGGGGAGGTGCAGGTGTAGGACACGACTCGCAGGGGAGAGACACACACTCCACTGAAGCTTACAGCTCCTTCTCTGAGCCTCTCCTTCTGGGGATGGGTAAAAGAGTTGAAAACTCTGGCCCCTGACTGGGATTTAGCACACAAGGCTGTAGAATAATGAGATTTTTTTCTCTAAAGTTCACATTCTTTTAAAAATATGTGTAGGGACAAGAGCAGCAGCCTTCACTTTCCTAAGCATTTGCAATAGCTTGAACCATTCTCGGTAAGGCTAATTTAGTGCTGGAGAAAAGGTTCAGCCCTGCAACCTGAAGTTACCTGTATCTAGAGAGCAGAGGGTGCCAGTGCAAGGGACCCCTATACTCTCCATCACTTCTGAGCAGGAGAGACTAGCTCAGGGGCTGCACAGATCAGTTAGTCCCTATTTCCATTCAGGCCTGGCTCTCTCTTTAGAGACTGCCAACAAGAGCAGGCCACATATAGGGTATAATCTATGATTCTATGAACAAGAGCAGGCCACACACAGGGTGTAAGTGTTAGAAAACGGGCCAGACCCACTAATTAATTTCAGGTAGGCCAAGCAGACAACGGAGGGTAATGATTTCTGGGCAGTACTGATCTGGAGCAGATTTATTTCATATGGTGACAGGGTAAAGTGCTCCAGATTCTCATTTTCTGAGCCCTTGAGCACCTACTAAATAATAAAAAGCCTTAGCCATGGGAGAATTCCCCAGCACAGGGCCTGTGCAAACACCAGCATGTATGGGACAGGGCAGGAGTTCTCATACTGCACATGACTACTGAGAGTCAGAGTCAATTCAGGTTGCAGAACTATCATGTACTAGCCCTGGGAGGTGAGACTGCCTTAAGCAGGGCAATTCTTGGCTACTCTACTCTGGGTTAGTGGCCCCTGGGCTACATCTCCTGGAGAAGCCCAGAACTTGAACTTTACTTAACACAAAAAGTCAGCACTGTGCATTGAAGACAGAACGGAGCCAAATGTCATCTAATCTAAACCTCACTTATAGCAAATCACTCTTCCAAGGAGTTTACTGGATTTAATGAAAATATGTACATTGTGATAATTATTCCACCCGTACACCAGAAGGACACAAGAAATAACTGGCCTGGGGAGGCTGTGGGTGATCTACACTAAAATGCAATCCTCTGCTTAGAGATCTTGCTGCAGGAAGGAGGTGAAATACTGCTACTGGCCCTGGTGCTGAGGACCTGCCCTCCATGGCGGTAGGCTTCAGGCTATGCTCTGTAGGTGGTGGAGGGAAGAGGGCTGTACAAGTGAAGGTCTGCTCCCTCACTCTGTATGGGCAGAAGAATACCCTCCATGCTACTGTCTGCTCACCCCACCCCTTCCCCCCAGTTGAAGAAAGATGACTTGTGATTCCACGAGGGATAAGGATCCCTGAGATCCACAGCCAGGGGATGAAGCCAAAGTCTCTTAACATTTCCAGCCCATTTTTCTCTGAATCCCATCATAATGGATGATTCCAGGGAAGCTAACTTTCCACTATAGCCTGATCCTGTTTTTTTTCCTTCCATAGGAGGATCTTGTCCTTCATTTTTTAATATGCTTACTAGAAAGAGGTTCCCGCAAGCAGGCAGGGTAGAGACAAGGGACCTATAAGTTCCATAAATAGGTTTCTCTGGTTTCTATTCTACCTTGGAGGCACATTATACCACACACTCAAAGATGTACTATTCTAGCTGCCCCTTAATAGGTCCTAGCACAAAGTTTTCCCTTGGAAGTGAAAGGTAGGAGAACATATTGTGTCAGACAAGGTATCAATGGTAGTGGTCTAGCACCTGCTTGTTATTTCCATTGTGCTATGTTTTTAATTTTTGCTTTCTGAAAACACAAAAGGACACAGCCAGTTGATCCAATACTATTAAGGAAAGAACAAGAAGTTCCTTTTAGTGCATAAGGAAGGGTTTTATGATAATTTGTCAGTTGCAACAAGCATCACACCAGGCTGAAAGGTCCTCAACTACTTGAACTTAATTGCTTGTTGTTAGAAGAAAAATGGTAATTTTGACTATTACAGTCATCCAAAAAAATGGTCATGCACTTCTGAACTCTGGGCAGTTCGTAAAGCGATGGTATTTTATGAACTGCTAAAGAAAGACCTGTTAAAAATCACATCATAAATGTGGCATGCTTCCAGGTCGTGAATTATAGATCTTATGCACTCTCCCTGACATACACACAATTTTTATATATAGGAAACATGTTACATAAAATAGTTAAGTAATGGGATGATATGCAACACCTCTATTTTTCTATTAATTTGTATCTGCTCTTTTCTTTGTTACCTGCAATATTAATTGAATTTAATAATCTAAATTACAAAAATTACAGTAAAAGTGTAGAGCCTGCCTTAAATTGACAAATACAGGAAAGTAATTAATAGTTGGCAGTGCTAAACAGTCGTAGCACAGTGCAATGACAGTTAACACAAACTATAGAATCAGAAGTAAAATGGAGTACATTCTCTTCAGATGACATTCTCCATAAGAAACATTGCTGTAAAAAAGGGAATTGTTACATTGTTTGAAAATGTAGATTTTCTGTTTCACAATTTATTTTTAAATCTGTTGGGAATGGTAGAAAATTCTCTCAGCCTCAGATTCCCTTTCTCCCTCCATCCTCTTCTGATCTTTCCTCCCTCCTTCCTTTTCCTCCCCCTCAAGGCAAAGAGCCTGGCATGAAGTGGCAGCAATGCAGTTCTGCTCCATGGGTGGGTGATGAAGCAAGAGGGTAGGATTGGTGGAAGCTACATGAGTGCTGTCTATAGAACACTGCTCTATATACGTAGCTAAAAGGGGAATTGGGGGTAGGATAAGGGATTCCTGGCAACGTGAAGCCACTCTCCTTTCTTCTTTGCACAGTGGACGTGCAATGGCTGGATTTAGTTTTCCCCTAGACCTTTCCCAACACACATCCAGGTTACTTTAGCTGTCTGCTGGGAATAGGATTGAGTTGTTGAGCTGCTACGCAGAGCTGGGGGGGAAAGAAGAAAGTAGGTACATGCTGGATTTCATGGCTATATTCCTCAGCCTTGTGTCACCCTGCGTGTTCTAAACTGCAATGCAGACATCAAACTGTGAAGCCAAGTCTTAATAGCATGATTTTCCATCAGGGATTCGACAGCATAGCTCCCACTGAGTGAGTTTTGGCATTGTACAACTATGCCTATACGGAATTACCCTTACTGTCATCCTGTCTTATTTGATCATCAGGAAATTCATTTTAGGCCCTTCTTAGCAATATGTCTTGCACAAAACCACATTCAGGAAGCAGCAAAAAGAATGCCAATCAACAGCTCATAGGAAGTTGTAGTCTTGCTTATAATTACATTATTTAAACATTGATTTCCTCTTCTGTCAGGAACTTGATCTTTTTCTAAAATGCTTGCACTGCCCATTGTCTCTGTCACAGAGACCAGAGACTTGTATCAATTACACAACTGTCATCCAGTAAGTACTGTAAAGTAATTTGATTCAACACAATTATAAAATTTAAAGCTGCAGCAATACATTTTTATGCCTTTTTAACAAGACACCTGTGAGACAGAAGAAAAAAAATGAACCACAAACTGATTAGGAAATAAACAAACAAAGTGATAAAATTGAGATGTTCAGCAAAGTTACACCACATAAATCTATTAACTGGCCAAAAATATACAAAACGTGGTAAAAAAAAGTATTTTCAGAAGTAGTCAGAAATATCCTAGAGTCAATATTTTAGTCCCTTCTTAGTTCTGCATTTTAAAAGCAGCACTTGTTGGTGTTAGCATTGAAAGGGATAATCCCCTGGCTTCACACAGCTTTTTGACAGCGATGTTCTAGCATCCCTCGTCCCCAGGGAAGGAAGGAGAGAGAATATATGTAGTAATAGAGCATGTTTCTCTGCCTCTGTTCTGTCTCTGCCTTCCCCCACCCCCAAATGAGCTGCCAAGGAGGGCACTCATGCAGAGACTGCCCTTTTGGCTGCCCCGTATCCAGCCCTCCCCCCTTGCTCAGCACAGCCACATCTATTCTGCTGCCCCCAAAACGTGGATTTGTCCCTTTACCATTATCTAAAAACTAACCAGTTCTTTTGATGAAGGAAAGAAAGAAAGCTGGCAAAAGGGGATATTTTCATCCTCAGTCTCTGAACCAGCCTAGGCTCAAATATATTCTGTGACAATACTGACTGGCTCTCCGATAATTAGCACCTAGAAATCGACTGACATAGCTGCTCCCCCCTACTCCCCCACGAAATTCTTGGTTGTAAAGTCAAGTTTGCAGCAGTTAACAGTATTCTCCCTGAGAGAACTCCACCTGCTGGTTTGGGGTTAATATTAAAATGAACGGGCAGTTATCCCATTGGATTGACTTTGTGCACATCAGAGTATTTTATTTGCTTTGTAAATTGGGCCCCTCACTAAATCTCTAGCTCTGCGCATAAAGATAAACAGAGAAAGAACATATTGACAAAGTCAATGCAGCTCCTTGAACATCACCTCAATGGATCCTCCTTCTCAGGCAAAAGCCTAAGGAAGTTGATGGGGTTTACATTGTGACCTGAAGGTCATAAACTCATGCTTTGATAGACCAGCAGGAGGAGTGAATTCCAGTCAAGGGCTCTTCCCCAAGAACTCTCAGCCAGCCACTATCAGAGTCCAGGTCAAAGACCTCAAAGCAAAAATGGTCCATTTGATTTCCACTGCTGTGATGGTAGAAAGCCATTAACCACAAGCCACGTAGGGAATTCATAGATCAAAACACAAACACCTTGAACTGCACCCAGAGCAAGAACACTGGATGTTGATGAATGGGTGTGACGTATTCTCTGCTAATTATATAGGTAGCTATGGTGACACGCTGCCCAATTTTTAACAAAGAAATCCATCAATAAATTTAAAGCCATAGTCAGTGAGAGAAGCAATGTTCCCTGGGTAATATACTTTTGTTAATTCTCACTGAGCTAGCATCATGGTGACAGACTCTGGTTATCTTGGGCCAGGATCAAACCTAGTACCTCTGGAGTTTAATCCATGAGCCTCTCTACTATAGCAGCCAAAAGATACATCCCTTAGCCAACGCTGTAGCAGACTCCCTCACTAGCTGGTCTAGCTGCCACTAGATGGAGACAGAGTGCCACCCCTAGCAGGCCTGGGTTATGCTAGCACTAAAACCAGTAGCGTAGCCACAAGGCCATGAGTAGAGGTGAGCTACAAGAGTGGCTAGCTTCCCTGAAGACAAACCTGTCCAGAGCCTGCAGGTACACGCTTGGGGCAGCTACCGCATGCTGGTTGTGCTACCACAGCTGCTATTTTTAGTGCAGTAGCTCCAGGAGAGTTCACATATGTCTAGTCATAGACTATCAGGGTTGGAAGGGACCTCTGGAGGTCATCTAGTCCAACCCCCTGCTCAAATCAGGACCAATCCCCAGACTGATTTTTGCCTCAGATCTCTAAATGGCCCCCCTCAAGCACTGAGCTCACAACCCTAAATTTAGCAGGACACCATTCAAACCACTGAACTCTCCCTCTCCCCAAGCTGTGACTCACCCGTCCAGCTCCAAGTGTAAATGTAGCCTAAATGGCTCCCTGCAGCTGACAGTTTTTTTGACAAAGCCCCTAGATAGTCTGTAATGGAAGAACTGTTTTCATCTTATGCTGGATTTTTTCTTCATAGATCAGATCCTAATTATTCTCCAGGCTCGGACAATGGTGCAGTTGAGAAGGGTAAAAATGACAAGGTTCATCTCAGACCATGAACAAAAGCCTTCAGTCAGGGTATTTACAACAAATACAAGCACCAAGTGAGAGGGCTTCCAGTTCCTGACAGGATTACTCTCCAGAGAGTGTTTTCTGGGAAAAGAATCTATTACATCACTGACCACTGGAATTTGTGTTGAGATGGGTTAATACAAGTTAAAAATCTTACTCAATCAAAGGGGGCTTCAGTTCTTCTGGCTGGACAGAATGTACCCAGTTTGGGAGCTATTGAGAAACTCTACTGAAAACAGAACTAAACGTCAGGGCAGTCTCATGTAATAATTGCAGTGGTCACTACTCTCAAGAAATTCATCTTGGTCCACAATTAAAGCAGTTGGCTGGAGTATTATGGCCCCAATTCAGCAAAGTGCTTAAACCCATGCTTAAAGTTAAGCACATGTTTAAGTCCTATGGAAGTCATTAATGATAGGTAAGTGCTGTAACGCCTACAGAAAACTCAGTGATGGTTAGACAACTAGTTAGTGGTGACCAACCTTTTTCAGTACTGACCATGATTGTTTCCTTATGCTTCCCCTCTTCATTTGTTGTAGCCACCTCTTGCCTATGAGCTTACATTGCAAGTTCTCTGGGGCAGGGGCCCTCTCTGTTATATATTTGTACAGTGCCTACCAGAATGGAGCCCTAGCTTCTAGGAAGTATCAAAATACAAATTCATAGCAGTAATAATGGATTTAAGCAGGTGCTTAACTGTTTTGCTGAATCAAGACCTCTATTTTGAACCTTTCAGTTACTTGTATTGTGTTTTCTTCTGGGTATGGAACGGGTCATTATTCAGGCTAACTTGATTTCAGACTGTATATGCATCTGTTCGTGTAGCCTCACTGGACTTTAATAGGGTCACAGCAGAAGAGAATAGGGCCTTGAAGAGATTAAAAAAAATTGCAAAATCTTTAAGACTTCAGCTGATATATTGAATAGACAAGTGTCTTGTCTTGCCAGGATTCCAGCCAGGTGACAGTAACACACAGATCACTGCACAAGTCAAGAAGCAGTGAAAGGGCAGCAAGTTTATACAATAGCCTAATTTGCTGAGAGGGCTCAAATTAGCTATTAATCAGAAGCATGTTGAAGAAGACATCAGCAATCATTCAATGTTCCATTGATGCATATCCTATGTGCAGATCACATTCTGAACCTATTGCCTCTATGGCAGAGAATGAGGTCTGGTGAAGTACTGTACAAAGGTAGGTAATTAAGATACATTTGCAAGAGCTGGACCCCAAGGCTGCTCTGTTCTACTGGCCTAATAGCTTTGAAATATCCCAAGTCACAACTGGGTCAGGCTGGCAGTCGTTAGCTCGTTGGGAAGATAAACTTGGTGAAATTTGGAATCTGCTGCTTCACCAGGTGAGAGATAAAACTATAAAAAGGTGTATCCGGTTCATCAGGTAGTAAATTCTAACACTGCATGATAAAAATTCCATTACTGAGGGAGGTATGGGAAATCAGAAAATAAATAGCATAAATGGTGAAAAGTAAACTAACTAACAATAGATTTAAAATTTTGTAACAAGTAAAAATATTTTACTTGATTTGTCCCTTTAAACATTCATTAGTCACAAAGAAATGGTGTAAAATCTTGTTTTTAAACAGGAACTAAGTATTTGAATAAGAAGCACAGGATACTTTCAATTAGAAACCTTAAAGCAGAAATGTATTACTAATATAATTAATCTGAGCTGAAACAAATCACATTTAAAAGCCAAAGAGGTGAATAATCCATTGCCCTTATAAGATTTTCACTGGCAGAAAGGTAATAAAGATAAAATAACGATAGGCTAATGAGCCAGTCACGAAAGCTGTGGCTGGTAGCACTGGGAGGAAGTGATCATCAGAAGTATTTGGTAGTAAGAAAGAAGCCAAGTTTGAAAGTGCAAAATCTATTTTATAAACCACAATTTCAAATGCATATTAAGTTCAAACAGAATGTCTAAAATTCCAGTAAGAGGGAATCCCTTGTTAAGCTTCAGATAAAGCAAAATGTCAAGCTATTTATTCCTGCAATGCGACAGTGTGTGGTGTTACATGTACAGTACTATTCTCTATTCCAGCCAAGACTGGAAGGTGACAGGTCACTTTAAATTAGGTTAACTAGCTCAGATTATGTAAACACTAATTTCACACTTATGAGCTGAGATAGATACTGTCAAAATTATAATTAAAAGAAAAATGCATGCACGAGAAAGAGCTGCTGCTCAGCAGTCCAAAGAAAGAGAAAGCTTTTCTGCAGAGCTCTGCTAGGGATAAAGAGAAGTCTGTGTTGGCAGGGGAATTACATCACATGGATCCTGCAGGAAGAGGAGCACCAGGATGGCAGTTGTTTGTGTATTCAAATCCAACCTTGAAAAGAATTTCTTTGCCATGTTCCATCAGAATATGTTCTCTCTCTGTGGGGAGAATTTTTAAACTTTCTCATGCAGTCTCTGAAATCCTGCTTTGAAGAAAGAAGTCCACTAGTTTAAACACAAAATCATGTTGTGCCCCATTCATGCCCATCTCTGTCTCTTCCTGTCTGTGAGTTTATGGCAAGCTCATTATGGCAATAACTGAATACCTTTCTAAAAGATTTTAGAAAGCCACCACACACACAAAAAACCCCAAACACATTCTTGTGCTTAGGTTAGGAAGGAGGGAGCAGAACAATCTTTTCAGTCCTATTTCTTTCATTATTGCTTCTTTCCTTCCATGCAATCCTGGGGGTTGGTTACTATTGTGGGAAAGCTCTGGCAAAGAGATGGGTCTTACCTTTCATACTGAAGGTGTCAGGCTTCAATGCTACTAATCTTCAGTGGTAGGATTTCCCAAAGACAAAGTGTCCCTGCCTAGAAAGTTCTGCTCCCTGAGCCAAGGGGTGTCACTCTTGAGGGTTCATGGTGCCTCATTTTCATAATTGTTGCAGTTGGTCCTAACTGTAGAGAGAAGGTCCCTGAGACATCACCATATGTCATCTTGTTACTATGCACAGGTAAGAGTTCCACCCAAATTGGCAATCACTGCAGTTCTCTAGATTCTGATTTTAGTGCCTCGTCTTCACATTCTGATGCATACTTGTTCTGTTAACTGCAAGAGTTCTCAGGCTGTTCAGCAGGAAGCTCACTGAAACAGACCAGAGCTGCTCATAAAGAATAAAAAACCCTTCACTACTGGCCTGAGCATTCAGAGCAATAGTTTTCCCTATATAATGTGGCACTTTAACACATTACAGATGGACAATTAATCTATAAAGATGGGTCTGAACTGGAACGCCAGGAGCAAACTCTCAAACTTTCGAAGCTTGAATCTAATTTAGCACTTCATGGCCTAGGTCCAACTCAACAGACAATACAATTTAAAGTAGTCTATTGGCTTCTTTGTTTCATCTCCCATGGTCCTCTCCTCTAATCAAAAGCATGTGGCTAGTTACAACTTTTCCCTTCTTTTAACTATTGTGGAAAACCATGGTGGAAGAGCAGGATTCACTTTTTGACCGGATAGGAATTATTTTCCAAAGTTAAGAGTCAACTAAATAAGTTGATTAGAAGAACCTGTCTCCAGCTCCTACAAGCAAAGCTGAGACCTCCATTATATCTATTAAACACTATTGATGCATATTCTGGGCACAGGCGGAGATATGGTTAGGGAGATAGCCTGGGACTGTTTCAATGCAGCTATATCCCCAAGCTTTGTGGATAGCAACACTGTAGTGTGCAGAATTCAGACCTGGCTGTAGCTTCATAAATCACTGGACTGGCTAAAAAAAGCCACAGTAACCTCAACCACCTCTGCAAAAATAGTGCTACACATGAGACAAAATACTGATCATATTGCGCAAGGAATGAAGTCATGATGTGAAGGACTCAGCTTTGTTCTTATGAGTGTCCCAACACCTGCCCAAGCACATACTTTAAACACCCGAGCATATTTGAATATGTTCATTGTAACTGTTCTGGTAACCATTTTATTTAGGGAAATCTGGT
Source organism: Chelonoidis abingdonii (assembly GCF_003597395.2). Taxonomy (NCBI): domain Eukaryota; kingdom Metazoa; phylum Chordata; order Testudines; family Testudinidae; genus Chelonoidis; species Chelonoidis abingdonii. Next base: position 102,861,054 of record NC_133775.1, read on the forward strand.
GACAAGTGTCACACATGGATTGACTTGGCTTCACTTAAAAGGCCTTGCCAATCCCAAACCTTCAAAATAAAACAAGTGCCCCAAAGTCATAACTGGCTTTTTTAAAAGAAATGTAAAAAATATATTACAGGTTTTGTTTGCTTCCTCGCTTTTGGAGCTTTATGATACACTCGGATCACGTTTTAAAGATTTTCTCCACAACCATAAGGGCTAGAAACAAACTTTAAAAAAAAATTAAACTTGAGATTCTCACCTTCACAAGACCCCAGGAGCTGGGGCTTTGAGAAGAATAGCAGATATTGCAAGACTTGTGGTGACAGAGAGCTGGCAACATCGGTTGTGACAAGGTAAAAGATGGTTCTTAAAAACTGCAGCACATAAGGGATTACCAGAAATGCCCAGGTTCCCTGCTTATCACATGGATGACCTGGGCTGGGGCTATGAAAGCAAAGTGGAAGCTGGTGCTGCTCTGGTGGCTATTTAGAGTGGAGTGGAGTAGAGTGCTGAAAGCCGGGAAGGTTGCTAGTAGCTGTCACCACATCTGAGTCGTTTTGCTCTTGAATATATGATGTTACTAAAGGGGCTGTTTAAAATTTTCTGACTGAACATTTGTCAGAAAGTGCTGATTCATCTATATCTAAATATTCTGCAGTAACGAGAATCAATTGACAACATTATAGAAAAAACCTTAAGTGAAGCATGTCAATCAGGTCAAACATTCCATCTTGACTATCTCAAAATGGAATGTTTCAATACAAAGTTGGATAGAAATTTTATATTATAAAATATTTCAATTGGCCCAAAATAAGTAAGTTTTTAAAATTGAAACATTTGAAAAAAATTCCAAAACTGTGGGAAGTTTTGGAACCACCACCACCACCAAAAAGACCTTTCCAATTCAGAACAAACTCCTCAAAAATCACAGCATTTCCTATAAAACAAGAATTCAGGTTGTGCACAGCTCTAGTTCATAAAGGCTCTAGTTCATGAGGAAAGAGAGTTTGGGGCTTTATTGTACCATCGCCAGCTGGTATACTTACCAACTTACAATCTTTTTCCCTTCTTCCCTAACTGCTCAGCCACGGGGAGTTGGATAAATACAATGGAAAACAAGAAAACAAATGGCTTCGTTCCATTACTTTAAGTACAGTTCACTAGCTGACTAAGTCATAAAGTGATAGTAAACATTGTTATCTGCCTATACTAGGTGGGTATGAACTATAATCTGACAGAAAGAGAGCTCTCAAAGCTATTATTGGCTTGCTTTGTTCTGTAGACTTGATAGAGGTGAATTAACTTTTTTTTTCACCCCCTTTCAGGCAGTAGAGAAAAGATCTTGGTTTATCTGAAGTCCCAAAACGCCACTCCAGACAGCAGGTAATTTGGTCTCCTATCAGCCAATAGAGAGAAAAAAGACATACTAGACAATGTCACTTATGTGTGTTTGTTTTACAATCTTCCATATTTAACAGACTGTCAGCAGGATTAATTTTTAGTAGATAATTCCTTGTGAGTTTGGAATTATTTCCCCTCATTTCCACCAGAGCTCTTGCAGGGAAGTCTACGTGTCTCCAGCTGGCTGTAAAGGCAGGGACCAGTCTGGGAGCAAATGCAAGTTCTTTCCCTCTCCCCACCCTCCCATTATAACTGTAGGTGCCCAGGGATCCTCTGAGGGGGATTGGTATGTGACAAGTATCACCCTTCTCTCATCTTGAAGAGTTAATCACAATGGTTACAAGAACGAACACTATACCCAGTGGTGAGCTGGAGCCAGTTCATGCAAACCAGTTAAATTTAGAAGCTGGTTTACAACCAGTTGTCAAAGGGGTGGGCAAACTCTGGCCTGTAGGACCATCCTGTCCAGCCCACCTGAGCTCCCGGCTGGGGAGGCTCCCCTGCCTTCCCCCCTCTTGCAGAACCTCAGCGTGCCGTGCCACCGGCACCAGCACACTGGACTGTTCCTGGGCAGCTCTGCAATTCCTGCTGCTTTGAGCAGCATGGTAAGGGGTGGGGCTGCAAGCTCCAGTGGGGGGGAATGGCATCCATACACGCTGCCCTGAGCAGCATGGTAAGGGGACCTGACCACAGCTGGGAGGAAGGGTTGGATAAGGGGGATGGAGTGGTTGGAGGGGGCAGAGGTTCTAGGGGGGCAGTCAGGGGACAGGGAATGGAGCGTATTGGGTAGGCGTGGGAATCAGGGCAGTCAGGGGACAGGGAGCAGGGCAAGTTGAGTAGGGGGTGAGGTCCTGGGGGGCAGTTAGGGTGTGTGTGTGGGTGTGGGTGTCTCAGGAACGGGTGGTCAGGGAACAATGAGCGGGGGGCTTGATGGGTTGTAGGTTCTGAGGCAGGCAGGCAGAGGCAGAACATGGGTGGGGGTCAGATGGGAGGACAGGCTGTTTTGGGAGTCACTGCCTTCCCTACCCAGCCCCTGATACAATTTTGCAACCCCAATCTGCAGGACCAGCTTTAGGAAGTGGAGGACTTGATTCAAACAAACAGTTTCGACGGGGCCCCAGCAGGGATGACTTAAAAAAAAGTAAAAAACAAACAACACATGGGGCTTGTACTCACCAGGCAGCGCTCTGAGTTTTTGGCAGCAGATCCTTCACTCACTCCGGGTCTTTGGCAGTGGGTCCTTCAATGCCAAAGACCTGCTGTGAATGAAGGACCCGCCGCCAAAGACTTGGTAGGGAACCGGTTGTTAAGATTTTGGCAGCTCATCACTGAGGATAATGATACTGAGCTTCTTTGTGAGTTGCTTTGAGGTCTGATAAAAGCGCCACACAAGGGCTACATATTAAAATAAGGCAGTGAACTGGTCAGAATGGTGGGCAAGGAAGATTGTTTTAGGAGCAGTGTTTGGTAGAGACTGGAGCGGAAAGATCATTGCTTTTGGGGAGGGCAGCAAGGAGGATGGTGCAATAGAAATCTAAGTCAGGAGAAGAGGGCCTGAATGAGAGCATTTAGGGTAGGGATTGAAAGAATAGGGTGGAATTTAGGCATGTTATTTAGGATGAAGCAGCAGGACTTGAACAAAGATGAGTGAGGCAAGGGGGGAGAGGAGGCAGAGATAATCCCATGGTTATAGGTTTGAGTGATGGGGAGGATGGTGGTGCTGTTAGTGTCCTGGAAATTTTGGAGGGTAGATAAGGAAATGAGTTTTTGCCATATTAAATTACAATAACAACGAGGCCTTGGCAACACCAGCATTTTTCTACAAATTTTCCACCATCGCATCACCACCAGGGTAGCAGGTAAGAGTGACCAGCACCTGCTGCTGGCATTATAACCACAGTGTCATCTACATTTACTGTGATGAATATGCAGAAAACCAAGTGGATAGCAAAAAATTATCTGAATTCTTCCCATGCCATCATATGTCACACTGGGCACAAACAAGGCCCTGCCATCCCTGTTAATTATACAGAGAGTCAATTGGCTGGCAATGTTAATTATGCAGTCAAATGAGCAGCAAAGCAAGTGATCTGGGCAGAATAGACCATTAGGCAGCAACAAATAGCAAAACAAGTTACAGGGGTGGGGAGGGGGAGCTGGGTCATGTGGGACAGACACAAGATTTTCTAGTAGTAGAGGCTGGCAGAACATTAGTACACACTTGATGAAGCTGCAGAGGTATACGCCCCATAGCAGCTTCTAGTGCCTGTTCTCAGCTGACTGAAGGGGGAGGAAAGATGGCAGCTCTGCACTGGCTTTGGGGGATGCAGACTAGATTGTCAAATTGCCTCTGCCACTTAATTACAATGTGACCTCAAGTGAGACACTTAGCCCCTCTGTGCAATGGGAGCAATAAGCAAATCACGAATTCTCTTCAGATGGTTGTTAAACAGATGTATTGATTTAAGAGGTAAATGTTGATTGAGGCAGAAATTGTAATGATAAATATACATATTTATCATTACATACATTCAGAATGCCTTTATTAGGCATAACCTGGAAATCAATCCATCATGCTCACAAATTGTTATTCCTGTGAAATTAAACCCTAAAGTAATGAAGGTGGAGGATCAGACAAAAAAAAAATATTTGCTAGTAAATAGTTTTCACAGAACTCACTGCAGTCTCTGTGCACATCCCTATAAGAAAAACAGAAGTTTACTACTAAGACACCTGACAGTTTTAAGACAGTCAGGATTCCTCCCCCCATCCCAGCCCCACAGTATGCAGGCTTAGAACCATTAGAGTTTTATTGGGAAAATATTGGTAAATATTGATTTCAGCATCCACACAGACAAAATATTTCCATTGATCCTAATTCAAATGTACAGATAAGCAAAGTAACAAAAATGCTGCTTGAGAACTTAGAGTTTGAGTAGGGTGACCAGATGAGAGGGAGAAAATATCGGGACACAATGCGGGGGAGGGTGTCCCCACCGGAAGAGAGAAAAAAAGGCAAGTGCTGCCAATGGAGCAGCGAGAAGAAGGGGGAAAAAGCAGCTGAGTGTTGCTGGTGAAGCGAAATATCAGGACAAATTGCGTCCCGACCAAAGATTGGTCGGGACGTGGGACAAACACCTAAATATCGGGATGGTCCTGATTTTATTAGGACCTCTGGTCATCTTAAGTTTGAGTTAAGGATATTTTATACATTTTGATACAGGATGTTGACAACTTGTGTTTTAACAGTTATAAAGCTAATTTTGAATCTCACAGTCTACTATAATGTAAATAATAGATTGACCCTCCTCATGATTTCCCAGAAACTGAATATTTAAATCACTAAAAACATGCTTAAAAGCCATCATTTTGTACAACTGAAAATTTAGATAAAAACAAAACACTTTAACATCAATATTATCCATCAAAACAAACAAAGAAGATTAGAATTCTGACAAGTTTAGAAATGAGACATTGAGGGTTTAATGAATAAAGTCTGTAAAGAACTTGGATATCCTGATCAGCATAGTTATATTACCTTGAAGTTATTCACATATTACAAGAACAGCAACAGCTATAAGGTGGCCTGAAAAGGAAATGGAGCGGGGAGAGAAGAGGAAGAGGGTCATGTCTCTTTTTTTTTTTTTCTCCCAATAAATAAAGAAAACCAGAAAAGTCTGAGGTTTCTAAGTGGGGGATGTGTGTGTGTCCCACCCTTGTTTTTAATATTAAAAAAATTAGATCCTGTCAATCCAGTGATAACTGGAGAATTATGAAATGGCATCTCATGACCCAAGGAGAGTGAAATTTGAGCAGTTCAGAGGAGAAGGAATATTTAGTCCCTTTGTCTAAAATTGTTTTTGCTTGTTAATGCACAACTCCAATGGCTAATTAACATGTTGAAAAAAGCAAGCCTTTGTTAAAAATTCATCAATATCTTCAGTTAGTGTGTGAGAGCTAACAATATGTGAACTGTGAGACACCACCCACCACCACCAAGTTCTTCAGGAAAAAAAGAAAAACCAATGGAGCCCACAGTCAATATTCTTCATATTTCCATGGCCTTATGTGCACAGGAAAGTGTTTGCAATGTAAACTGCTATTTGTAAGTAGACATACAATTTTTTTGCTATATTATCCTATAATAAGGTTGCTTCTGAGACTGAATAATTATTTTGGAATGAATTTTATCTTAACCTTATAGCAGTAAAAAAAAAAAACCAAGGGACAAATGACAGCCCTAAACCACTAAAGGACTTATAAAAAATCTTAATGGAACAGCAGCAACCAATTAAACTTTTAAAAAATTGCTTCTAGGTCACCTTGGAGTCATGTAATGTTCTTCTTGTCAAGCCATCTTACAAGAAACTTCAAAATAATATGTAACAAAGGTTTAGAAAAATAATTAACATTTGGCTTATTTCCAAGGCCATTTCCCCCAACATAGGCTAAATATCAAAGTTTTAATCAATGCTGCTTTCAGTTCTTTGTAATGGGAAAAATCTAACAAATTGGGAGTAGCTCAGCATAATTAGCAGCTAATGAAATATATATTTCCTCTTCTATTTACTCAGTAGTGCATACTTTAATCATGAAAAACATTAAACAACCCTAATAAGCTGTTTCTACATTCTAGCTGAGAAACTTATTTGTTCTATACTTGGATCAGCTCTTAAGAAAACAAATCCTGCACTTAGGTAAACTTAGTTTTTTTGATGACTGCATCTGAAAAGAGTTAATAAAACTGCCAAAGGGAAAAAAGGGAGACAAATATTTTGTTTGTCCAGTAGGTGGGATGAAGCCATTTAAGGGTTTGTGTTGTTCTGGAGGGGAAGAATGGGGTTTTAACAAGTTCGTAGACTGAGTCAAAGTCTGAGCTCTCTTTAGATCCTTTGTACACCTGTACCCCAATATAACGCTGTCCTTGGGAGCCAAAAAATCTTACTGCATTACAGGTGAAACCGCATTATGTTGAACTAACTTTGAGCTGCTGGAGTGCACAGCGCCCCCCCTGCCCCCGCCCGGAGAGCTGCTTTACTGTGTTATATCCGAATTCATGTTATGTCAGGTTACATTATATCAGGGTAGAAGTGTACTAGCTTGAGTAGTTTCAGGGCCGGCTTTAAACTGATTCACCCGATTCCCTGGACTCGGGCCCCACACCCACGGGGGCCCCGCTCCGGGGGGTCTTTGGTGCCGCAGAAATCCCAGAGCGGACCCCCTGCTGCCAAAGCCGTGGACCGCCACAAGTATTCCAGTTGGGCCCCATGGATCATAAAGCCGGCCCTGAGTAGTTTAATATTAGCTGGTTTGTGATTTTCACCCACATCAATATTTTGATCATTGCATTCTCTCTAAGACATTAGCCCTCTGACCTTAATCTTATCACACTGTTGAACTTTTGTTGTGAAGATGCCCCAGGTTTCAAATGTCCATTGGAGGAAAGCTCTGAAGACTATTTTTTACTCTCCTATGTCCCTCCTGGGAGGTCATGGTACTACCAGCCAATTGAGTTTTTATTTTGAAAAATCCATTAACTTTAACATAACTGACTTAACATTTGCTCCAAGGGAGTCTGAGATAACAAGCATGACTCAAAAATAGAGCACTGTGCCTTATTGAGAAAGGAAAGCCTGAGAACAGTAATAAAAATGCTAGTTTTTTAAAAAGGGGATTTCCTTGCATGTTTACCACAGCACACTACATTACAGGAATAAGAGCTGCAGCAGGGAAGTAGTCTCTTCTGGGCAAAAAAACTTGTCCATCTTTATCCACAAGAACCCCACCCCCCCCCCCGCCCCAGCTGTAGGGACATCCCATGTTGTAAAGGGACTTAAATGCTAAGGAACTTAAAATGGATGTCTTTGAATTAATGAAGTTATGTTTGAATGTACACAAGCACTGCAAAGCTCTCCGACTTCCACGAGAGCTGAAAATATTTGCAGAAAATATTAGCACTGGTCTGAAATTGAAATTTCCATTCCATGGGAAATTTCAAAATGTTGGAATTTCCTTTTGTCTCAAACCCTACCTGAAATTTCAAATTTCAGCATTTCCACTGCAACAAAAATTTTGAAGTGCCACAACAACTTTATCAAAATGCTCCACTTTGAAAAGCAAAAAGCCTTTTGTTTCAACTTTATTGTTTTGGCCATGATAGTACATAATATAAATTGAAATGAAACACCTGACTGGATCTAAATAAAGCACTTCAATTTCTCATCACAAAAGTCAACAAAGTGATATATTCTCACAAAAATGTTTTGATTTTCTGGAATCAGCATTTTCCAATAGAAAAACTCTTCTGCTAGAAAATTTGAGCCACTCTAATTAACGTGTGTAGTTCGATAGAGTAGATCTAGTGCTAGAACCCCTGCTCATAAGTGTGGGGATGCAGCTGGAACATCATTCACAAAATGAGTGTGCTGTAGTGAGGACCTCAGTATTATAGTCTCTTATTGGCCATGCAAGAGAAGTCTGTACACTCACTTGATGGCATTTTCCTGTTTACCTATATGTAACACAATAAACTGGGGATATTGCAGCTGATCACAGCCAAGATTTCAGGACATTCTAGGCGACAATGAATAGCCCTATTGATTTAGATGAAAATCAGAAAACTTAAGAAGTCTGATTGTAGACATGTGAACTCACCTCTAGGGGGCACCTGGAGGGTAGGTATTGCCTAGCCCACTTGCTCTTGTCTAGGGCTGGGTCACCTCTTCTTGCAACTCAGCCCTCTGGTTCCACACCCCTTTCAGGTACTCTAGTACCCAAGTCCACATAAAACAATACCAAAGTTCCAGGTTCATCAGCCTCTCTTCCTGCAGGAGAGAGAGACCTGCAGTTCCTCACCCAAGATTTTCCAACATAGATTGTTGAACAAAGTCTCAGCATGAAATACTTCTAGTTCCCTCAACTTCCAGTGCTTTAAACCATCCATCTTGGGCTCACAATGACAAGAACCCTTGTTTCCCTCTGTCTCAGAACTTGCTTGGTTTCAGCTCTGTACTAAACCCTTTCTGGGGGCGTACTGAAGAGAAAGTCACTAACACACATAAACCTTTAGCTTTTGACTGTCACTGCCCAGGGTTCTCTTTACCCTAGAACCTTTCCTTCAGCACCTCAGCTTCCAGAGTTTCCTTTCCAGCTCCCCCACCTTCCTGTTCCAGGACTTCTTGTTAGGATGCAGCCTAATACCTGTAGCATTCTCTCACAATCTTCTTTCAAAACACTACTTTACAGAGCTTCCTCTCTGGTCTGTCTTCCACTGTATTGGGCTCCCTCCTTTATAAAGAGCCATGTCCTTCCCAGCTGAGTTTGATCACCAATTATGCCTAACACCCCTAACAGGTGCCTCTTCATGGCCTAATTGGGCACCATGCTCCTGTTATATGCCCCCTCTCACAGTTATTTTAAGGAAAACCAGGCCCAGGCATTTCCTGTCCCCTGCAGAGAGAGAAATGTCTTTGGTGCTTCTCTGTCTACACATATATCAGAGGCTGCCACCTAACTTGCTGTGTGGACAGATTGTATAGCTGGGAGTCTAACGGACATGAGCAGTCATTGGGGATGACTTTTGGGGGGAGCAGTGAGGAAAGGGGGGGGGGCAAGCAGCAGGGACCAGAGGGATCAGGCAGTGGCAATGGGGGAAGCAGATATGAGGGGAGGGGAGACAGGGAGGAAAAAGCAAGGACTTTATAATAAACCCTGGGTTTAATCAGCTCATCTGCCACAAATACTGGTTCTGGAAGAAGGGCCCTGAAGATTGAGGGGTAGGGCAACCCCACTATGGCTTGGGGGTGTAAAGGAGGGTTCTGGTGGGGGAGATATCTGAACTTCTGGGTTCAGGTGGGGAGGGAATGAGGGAAGGTAAATGAGTAACTGGAGGGTAAGTGTAAGGGCTGTGGGGGGGTGTCGATACCCCAGCTCCATAAACTCAATCTCCTTCCCTTCACTGCATACAGAGGAATCTATCTGGCACCCTGTGCTGCTGACTATATATCACAGGCAGCTGCTCGATAGGCTCCTCTCTCTCCCTGAGTGTACAGCTCAGCCTACAGAATCACCCTCTAGTTTTTAAGGGTTAATAATTTCTCCACATTCCATCACCCTAGGGCCTGACGGTGGGTCTGATTCTTTCCGGTCTTGAACCTTGAGGACTCCTTAAGCACAATTATAAAAGACTGCGAAGCAGATCTGAGTGGAGAACTCTGATTGGTTACCTCTTTCACCCACTTTGCCATGGTGTAAATAGCTACACAAGGTGGTGGAGAATCAGGAATTCAGCACCTTATAGGATCAGGCCCAAGGGCAGCTGCTGAAAACTTGTTTTTAAGGATGAAATATCGTGAAGGCCAACATTTTAATTGGCACTTAAACTGCACACATGATTACCTCCTGGACTGCTGACACCTCTCAGGTGCTGCTGTTTGGAAGTTTAGTGTCATAAATTAATTTATTTTGATCAGCAGTTACATGTCTCTGCTCAGCTACAGCTACTTCTGTTATCTGCTGTCCAGCTGTGCTATTGGTATGTTTGGCTCTTCTGCAGTTTTGGTTGTCTCTGATTTCACACACGTCAGGTTACACTAAGAGCTCTGTAGCCGCAAAGGCCACACAGATCCTGAAAAATCAGTTGTGATGTCTTGCAGTTGGGACAGATTTTTGTTTCTTTTTGTTATTAAAACCAACCTGGAAACACAGAGGGTCCACAAGCCAGTGTAAATCAGCACATCTCCATGGCAGTCAATGAAGCTCTGTCAGTTTATGCAAGCTGAGGCTCTGGCCCAAAATGTGTATTTATGTTCCAGTAGGAATCCAGTAATATTTCTTCCTAATTAGTTGACAGCAAGTTCTCTACATAAGGAATTAAGAAGAGGGAGGAAGGGATTCAGCCTTTCTTATGGCTTCCAGTTTAATTAAAAGCTTTACAGACTGCTGAATGCTCAGAATTCAACCTTTGGGATTATAGTGAAGAGCAATGAAAGTAGGAAGATAAATGTAGCATTTTCCATGTAAATATGTACTTCTATTTCTCAGGCATTTCAGCTTCTTTGGCAGGAACTTAACCAACCAGAGGTAGCTCACTGTTTTGCAGAGTGCTGCAAGAATAGTCTATTAATCCAAAATCAGATTAGACTCATAGAATATCAGGGTTGAAGGGACCTCAGGAGGTCATCTAGTCCAACCCCCTACTCAAAGCAGAACCAATCCCCAGGCAGATTTTTGCCCTAGATCCCTAAGTGCCCCCCTGAGAACAAACCACTGAGCTATTCCTCCCCCTTAATTAATGACCCTGTGTTAGAATTAATTACATGAAGAAGGCTAGCCTCCCATTGAACTGCCAAAATGTTGAGTATCTTTATTTTTAATCATTGCACAACTTTAAATTAACTGTTTAGGCAACTTAATTAGAGGCAGGTGGTGCTGTTCCCATAATTACACGGAAGTCCTCATATTTTGACATTATGCCTAATCTGAGCTGTTAATTCAGCATGAAGGGGATGCTTCTTGGATTAGTTTGGATACCACTGCAGTTTTTATGGAAGAGAAGAATGTACCTTCAGATGGGAGCTAATGGTGCTGAGCACCTTTTAGAAGACACTTACCACCTCTTTCAGGTTTGGGAACCTTATTGCCTTCCCCAATAGCCAACGGTTGAGTTAAATCTAGAGCACAGAAGTAGGAGCTCCCCTTGACTTTAATGGGGTCAGGACTTCAACCTGGGAGTCTATCGTTAGCTCTGCTACACTGGGTCAGATTCTGATCTCTTACACTCAGTGTAAATTTGGGACAACTACCATTAATATAAAAATGGAACTGCACCCATGTAACTGAGACCAGAATCTAGTCCATCAAGTTCAAAGAGGTTGGTTGAGCTTCAGATCCATGTGAGAGAGAACAGAATTTGACTCCTGTTAATTGACTCTCTCAGGGTTCCACAGTCTCTCTTTGCTTCTGCTACCTCACCTCTAAAAAGGGAAGACCAATGTATTTCACAATAGTAGTGAGGCTTACTTAAGAGTTGTAAAGTGACTGGGGAACTTTGGATAAAGGTTTACAGCACAGAAGCCTATTTTAAAGAACCTGCAACCTTCTCCCATGCTACCACTCATATGGGGAAAACTGTCTGAAAAAATTAGTAAAGCTACAACTACCTTTATCCTCCTTCAAATACCTTCCTTCTTCAGTGATACCTTCAGAAGCCTGCCAGCTTATAACAGCAACATGTCCATGCGGATTTGCAAGATACTCTGTGCACATAGCTGCCTGTCTTAAATCACCTTTTCCCTCTCTCCCAGACTCAGCTGATTCTTTTGTCCACCGGGAGCATCTTGTCACTGACCTAGATTGTAAGCTCTGTGGGACAGGTACAGCCTCTTGCCTACATATTTGTACAGCACCAACCACAATGGGGGGATCTGTAACTGGAGCCCCTAGCTAGTGTAATATTAATAATAATGGCATTAAAAGAGCTGAGTCAATTTTTAAAAATCGATATGAGATAGACAAAGAACATTCTTTAAGCACCATATTTCCACTGAAGGTTCTCTTTTTTCCCCAGAGACTGTCATTGGTTGTTGGGAGTTGTTGACAGGATTCAGCATCCAACTTTTTTCAGCTATTTTCTGGCTGGCTTGGAGCACTTCTTGGGCATTTCTAGCCAGCTAGTTTAGCCACACTGGAGCCAGCAGAGTTAGTGCGTATCTAAAGCATGGAGCAGCAAAGTTTCCTTCTGATAATCTTGAGGAAGAAAGTGAAAAATCCATGATGTTGCATGAATGCTCAGTCATTTGGGAGGGATGTTGAAGTTTAAGGAGACCAATTTTATGCCTCTTCCTATTTTCCTGTGTTTAGAGTGCAGTCCTCATGCTGTGCATTGAAATGGGTTGGGAAGAAACACTTTCTAAGCAAAGGCAGATTAGCTGCTAAACAGAAGGTATTTTTATTTTTCTACCCTATTTGCTTTTTGTGGGTCAGATTCTGCTCCCACTGAATTCAATGAGAACTTTGATTTCACTGGGATCACGATCAGCTTCTGTATATCTTGTTCTGGTTCACTTGGAGACAGTGCAATAAAGAACTTTGCTGAGATTTAGTTTCATCACAACTTTGTCATACTTTTAAAGCCAATTTCCAACATATAGTGCATAACAACCCACAATCTTGTGGCCATTACAGCATAAAATGCCAATCCCCTAATGGTGATCTCATTACAGATGCTGTTCCAACCAAGAACTTAAAATGTCACAAAGCCTCTTAGAGTGCAATCAGCTCACAACATTGCATGTAAAGATATTTCAGATGAGCACATTTTAGGCCACTTTCCCCCATAAAATTACTAATAAATCCCAAAGGGGCATTTTAAAAAAAGTGACAAAAAGTTTATTAAATCATGAAGGATCCTATTTACTGAAGATATTTTCATAAGCAAAAAAGCTCAGTGTGTGCTGGCTTCTTGGGTAAAGCCGTGACGATTTAAATGAGAAATTAGCTCGTAATACTAATGCGTGAGTAATCCTCAAAGGCATTAAATATCCAGGAAATAGAACACAAGCTCATAGGATGTTTTTCACTTGAAAACAGCAGAGAGGCTTGTGTAATGTCTAGGTTGCAGGGGTCCTGGTCCATGACTAAGGCTCTAGATGTTACAGTAATACAAAAAAATAATTATAAACAGAATCAGATTTCAGATCCAAACCTGCCTTAATTTTTTCATTGAGCAGCAGAGAAAATGACAAGGCTGAGCAATGTTTAAATCAGGAGTAGGCAACCTATGGCATGCGTGCCAAAGGTGGCATAAAAGCTGATTTTCAATGGCACTCATACTGCCCAGGTCCTGCCCACTGGTCCGGGGGTTCTGCATTTTAATTTAATTTTAAATGAAGCTTCTTAAACATTTAAAAAACTTTATTTACTTTACATACAACAATAGTTTAGTTATATATTACAGACTTATAGAAAGAGACCTTCTAAAAACATTAAAATATATGACTGGCATGCAAAACCTTAAATGAGAGTGAATAAATGAAGACTCAGCACACCACTTCTGAAAGGTTGCTGACCCCTGGTTTAGAATTTCAGCCTGGAACCAGATCTGAATTTTGCAGATGGTCTCCATCTCTGCAATAGACCAAATCCAAACTCCAGATCCAAATACCACTAGCATGTTGGGATCCTGAAACTCATTTCATCCTCTTCAGGCAAAGCTTAACACAGAAAACCTGAACAGTTGTTTGTTTGTTTGCTTGTTTGTTTTTTTAAATGAAATGTCTGGGAAGTGTCTCAAGGAAAATCCTTTTAAACTCATTCTTGCACACTGTTTACTGTCATACGTAGCTCAGTAGTGGTAAAAACTCAGTCCAAAATATTCCTCAAGTGTCAAACATCAGAGCTAGAAGAAAGACTTTAAGGATTAAATTCTGCTGTTGGTTATGCAGGTGTCACATTTAGCGCAGTATCATTGCTGTGGGTATGGACTGGTCTAAGTGAAAGCATGATTTTCCCCAAATGGTCCTCTAGAAAGGAAGCAAAACACAGTAGTTTTCACAGTAATACTCTGTTCAGTATATCATATCCCTGTATTTAACTATACAGTCTCTTTCTATTTAATTCAGGAATAGCTTCTCAGATAGCAATAGGCCACACCCAGGTGCAATGATACAGACTTCAATGACAGATTTTAAGGCCTGAAGGGACCATTACTATCTTCTTGTCTGACCTCCTGGATAGCACAGGCCAAAAAATGTACACAATAATTGCTGCATCAAGCCCTTTACTGCTGTTTGAACTATAGCATATATTTTAGAAAGACATCCAGGCCTTGACTTAAAGATTGTGAACAATGGAGACTCTACTATGTCCAGAGTTAATATTGTATAGCACACCAGTAATGGCACCCTTCTGAATTTCCACAGGAGAAACTTCTATACATCATTTGCAAGCAAGGGAAAGTAATATAGATAAATGCAATGCAGGCTAGTATACAACCCAAAATTTCATTGGCAAGGTTGATGTAATTTATAGTTGGCAGGGACATGGAAGCCCTGTTTTCAATGAGGCTGATGACAGAAATTGACTTTCTTTATAGAAGAGTGAGACGGATCCCAAAAGAATATTTCTCCTAACAGGTAAAGAACCAAAGCTGTAACAAAGGCCTAGATCCTCAAAGATATTTAGGCACTCAACTCCCATTAATTTCCTTTGAGGATGTAGGCCAAGCTTACTGTCTGGTCGATAGTTTAAAGGATGGATTAAAGTAATTAATTCTTTTGTAATTGGCCTTCTAAAGCATAGCGACTCCTAAAAATAGTCTATAAACTGGCTGCTTTTTCAAAATTATTACAATACCTATATTATTTAAGAATGTATGGAAAGTGGTTTTATTGGACAACCACTTAAAGCACAATGACCCTTGTAAGCATTAGTCCTTGCATGCTTTATGGGAAGTGAGTGTAAAAAGCATGTGTTGGCTTTGCAATTTTCATATTTCCTCCCACATTGTTCCATAAAAATCGATCACTGCCATTATACAAAGAGGATGTGGGTGGCAGGAAAGGATCATTCCACTGCTGACATGGAAAAGACATCCAACCGCTTACTGTTCTTATCATTAACATTTACTCTTTGATCAGGGACAGTTTCATTTTTATGCCAGTTGAATCATCTGCTATTTAGATAACATAGTAAATATCTCAGCTCACACACTTCCTCCGTGTGTGTGTTGTGTGTAATTACATATATATGTAAGTGTACTCCAGTTGTTCAGCTCTATGAGCCCTCTTGTTATCACTGGAAATTGTGAGGGGGATATTGCCATGGCACAACTCCATCACTGCCTTCAGGAAATGATGCCAGCCAGAGGAGTCACATGGTGCAATGCTTGAATTGTAAATGAAGGGACTGGGGTCATAGGACCAGGCTCTCAGCTGTTGCAGAGCTTGGCACAGCTATAGAGATAGTCCTAGTACTGAGGTTGCTTTGCAGTGGTCCAGTCCCCCTACATAAATTAGAGCAGCCCCTGTAGGGTCATTAGGATAGCTGGTGATTGCTGGGATGCAAAAGAGGCCTGGCCATGGCCCCTCCTCTTAGCTATTCCGTAATGCCATCAGCTACGAGGGCTCTATGCCACCTGAAAATCCCCCTACTCAACTGGGGATCCACTGGTTGAGGGTTCATGGCTGTGGCAAGAGGTTTTGCATCCCATAAAAGCAGCGTGGGTGGCATACAAGAGTAGAGCTGCAATCAATGGGTGTGCATGAGTTCTGCTGAACGTTCTTAAAGTGCCTCTGTGCTAATAATGTTTTTGTTCTGGTAGGTTTTTTTTGTTACCAGACTGGGTCCAAACTAACCAGTGAACCAGTTCTCCTCGGGTAGATGGAATTTGCAAAACCAAATGGTTTCTGAATTAGTCAGGCCCCAAAACATTAGAAAATGTTCTTTATAGTCTGTGAACTTTTTAGAGCTGTCTAATTCTAGCACGGCTTGGATGATTTGCTTCAGACCTTTGAAGATAAAACTTCATTGCTGGTGTAAGGAAAAGCAGGAGACTCGTCAGATGCAAATAATATTTTTCAACTAAATTAGGAAAAGGTTCAAATACAGGTATTAGATTAGAATGGATATTTCAAGCATTGTTTTGACTGTATAATTGGAAACATAGCTCAGAAGGGGCACCACACTGAATCCAGAGCCAGAAAGGAGCCATGATGTAATCACTAATCCTTTGAAATGCTGCGTGTGTCCTCTCTCTCTCACCCTATCCCCCAACTTCATTCCCAGTACTGTGTGGTCACTCACCCTAAAACAATCCTAGCATCATGGGCCGCACCTTTGTCCTGTCTTAAAGAGTTGCCTCGAACCAAAGTCAGGATTTTCTCAGACTAAATACAGGCTTCTTCTTATACACTCCAAGGCCTTTACTGATAAAAACACTGATGAGACTATACAAGTCTTCCACTAGCATGTACAATCATTGAATATCCTTCTCCAAAATCTATAGTTCCCCCTGCTTCCCAGCAGTTCCTACAGTGACGGCAACGCATAGGGTTATCATCGCAAAGACTGCTTCTCCTAGTGGTTTCCAAAGTGTCAAAACTGAGAATGACGCTCTAACTGCACAATCGGAGATAGAGCCAAGCAAAACCCTTGTGTGGATTTAAATTCTGTTCATTCACACAACAGGGAAAGCACAGCCAGTGGCTGAGCAAGCTTCCCTCCCGCTACAAGCCCTGATCTGGAGGGACCAACTCCAAGGATGAACGTGTAGTTCGATGACCGTGTCATTCACTTCCCAACCACTGTGCTGAACAAGGCTGCCAATCAGAACCAGCTGTAATGGTCTCCTTTTGAGCTGCGCACATCTGCCCAGTCGAAAGTGGGTTGGCAATCATTTAAATCACTTCTGACCTGGACGGCAGACACAAGGCCCTGTGTCCCATTACAACCCCCTGGACCTTCCAGTCTCCACTCCTTTGTCCTTCCATGCTTTAGGCTAGACTTCAAAGGCTTTGACCCTGCAGTCCTTAAACAAATCTCCCACTGAAGTCAAAAGGAGTTTTACCAGTTAAGGATTATTATAACATCAGGAATTTATGATGAAAAGGAGAGAGTCGGGAATGCTCAAAACATGGCATAGGAATATAGGGTGTATTTATTTTGGCTCAAATTTTTTAATGGGTTTATAGGAGGTAGGTGCCCAAATCCCACTGAAATTCACTGGAGGATTGGCACTCAACTCCTTTAGGCTCCTTTGACAAACCCAGCCTTATTTGTTAATTGACTGTGCTAAGGTTTACGTGATATCATCGCCCCTCTGTTTTACAAGGCAACAACCCAATTAGTGCGTGAACAAACTAGGAGGCCAAAGGGAATTGGATTATGTCTGAGGAAGACAGAGAAGCAATTAAAGTGTTGCTATTGTAGGACAAATATAATCAACACAGAACATTTTCATGTGCTCTCACATCTTAAAAACAAGGGGCTGGAGTCTTCCATTTTGTGTCCGGAGATAGTGGGTAGTGGAAACCACTTGTAACATTCAAGCAGTTGAGATCACATGAGTATTTTTACTGTGGATAAAGTTGCCATGAGAGCATGGTGGGAAACTTTCTGCACACTTGCTTTGGGAACAAGAAAGACTAAGAATCATGCACCTCTCCATTTCCCCACTGGTTCACTCCTCTTCCTTGCCCCGTAGCTCCTGATCTACACTAGCATCCCAGTCCCAAAAGAGGCTGCTCCCTAGATTGAGAAATGGGGCTTTAGTTTTGACTTCAAATGAATTTTTTGGTTGACAAAGAGCAATTCTTACCCACAGAAGATTCATTAAAT
This sequence comes from Chelonoidis abingdonii, assembly GCF_003597395.2. NCBI lineage: Eukaryota > Metazoa > Chordata > Testudines > Testudinidae > Chelonoidis > Chelonoidis abingdonii. The sequence continues at coordinate 102,878,784 of NC_133775.1, forward strand.
AAATTAATCCAATCGGGATGATGATTTGCTGTCAAAATTAAAATTATGTCTCCCGCCGAACATAATATCCCACGAACTCAGCGTTACACCGCATTTTGTTTTGAATTTGTACCACGTTACAATCATGGTAGACTGCATTAAAAAAAAACCAACCACATCCGAAAGTGACAGACTAAGCTCTTCTTTGCCATGCTTCCAACATTACTCCAGGACTATAATTCATGCTCACGAGTTTGTTTGGCTCTACTAAGCATAAAAAGTCTCAAATGAAAAATATACACACAATGGTTATTGTTAGTTTATGGACTTCTCTCTCTGTGCGAGTGACAGGATGTAGTTTATAGTTCATACAATTTGAGTTCAATGTGCATGATGATGGAAAATGAATTATTATTCAGGCTAAGAGAACTGCATCTGAAATCGTGATGATAATGCTTAATCATGTGCTCTGCAGACTACGGTCCCCAGAGCCGTAAGGATGCAACACAGGATTGGAAAAATGAGAGAGACTTATGACTCTGCTGCATTTTCATTAAAACTTTGTATGTTTTGCACTGTCCTTGGTGACTAGGCGAACTCAGGGCTGAGAATATTTAACAAACAGGATAGTTTTACAGTTGTGGAGGTTTTAAAAACAGCTTTTTTTTTTTTAAACTCAAAACTTAGAGGTTTTAGCAAGGTAGTGATACTATGTACATTTCATTTATATTCTCAAATGCTCTTTTACACCAACTGGCTTTGTTTTAGTGCATGAATGTTACAGCAGTAGCAATCTAAATACTGCTACTAAGCTATACCTCATCAACACTACAGCAACTATCTATATAAGAAAATGCATGTGCAAACTGGGAATGCAAAACTTATTTGTTGAGGTGAAAAGAATATGGTGCAGGGATGGGGAGTCACTTTTCAAACATAGGTGCCTACCTGGGAAATCCAAATCCTGAATTTGGGTGCTCACAATGATATTTAGGCATATGCCAGACTATTTTATGCACCTAAATGACATTTTTCAGAAGTGCCTAAATGTTCCATCATGCATTCTAAGAGTAAGGTTAATTAACCATTAGAATAATGTACCTAGTGATGTGGTAGATCCTCTGTCACTTGAAGTCTTTAAACCAAAAGTGGAAGTGTGTCTTTCTAAAAGATGTGCTCTAACTCATCCAGAAGTTGTGCGCTTATTGCAGGAATCAAGCTATCAAATTATATGGCGTGTGTTTATACAAGTCACACTGGATGAGCCAGATGGACCCTTCTGAACTTAAACATGGGAGTCTATGACTTTCAGTGCCAGCTTGAATCCCCAAATGCAAGTTTTCAACGTTTAGTTAATTAGATGTTTGAAAATTCAGCCATGATTGTGTGTCTTAGGCAAATGACCAGGGTTTTCTAGATGTTTGTTCGAGTTCTGTGTTTCTTCACTTCAGAGCTAATTTCAAAATCATGCAGTGACCCAAAAAAGCCTTTTGACTAAGCTTCTGAACATGGAGATAGCTTGAAGCTACAGGCTACCATACAGCAGCTTGGTATATTTTAAAAGCCTGGCATATTGGCATTAAGTAGGACTGCAAAGTTCCAGGACCCTCTTAATTGTCACTGCTGGACGGTAGATCTGGGGGAGTTGGCTGGAGACTTAAGGCATGTGGATACTTTGTAGAATTATATGGCTGGGCTCTTGCCGAATTGACTCTCCTCCCAAACAGGGATTCAGGAACATTTTAAACCCCACTATTACTTAATATGAGAATTGTTCCCTAGTGCGCTATCTTGCCTTTCTTTAATAACATGCCCTTTAACAGTGCTTGTGCCATGAGAAAGCTGTTCCTCAGGGAGTTGCTCTTCTCGGGTTAAGCACAATCTAAAACTTTCATTGTTATTGCATTGCTTATCATTCCTCGGACATATCAGATTATTAAAAGGATGCCAGTATCCTTTGATAGATCTTGAATTCTCTAGTTGTGCGTCTCTTTCAGAATAACTAAGAATTTTAAACACTGTAAGTAAATGTTATTGAATATTTTCTTCGCAGTTGCTCAATCAAAGGCGATCCTCTAGGGCAGTGGTTCTCAGATTTTTGTACTGGTGACCCCTTTCACATAGCAAACCTCTGAATGCAACCCCCCTCATAAATTAAACACACTTTTTAATATATTTAGCACCATTATAAATGCTGGGTGCAAAGTGGGGTTTGGGGTGGAGGCTGACAGCTCGCAACCCCCCCATGTAATAACCTCGCTACCCCCTGAGGGGTCCGACCCCAGTTTGAGAACCCTGCTCTAGGGTTCCCCCTTTTAAGGCTGGAGGTCTTGCAGTTAAGGCAGTAGACTGTAACTCAGAAGAACTGGGTTCAATTCCTGGCTCAGCCAGTGATTTTCTGTGTGACCTTGAGCAAGTCATTTTACTCTGTGCCTCTGTTCTCTATCTGGAAAATGGGGATAGCACTCCCCTACTTCAAAAGAGTGTTGTGAGGCTAAATCCATTGATGATTTTCAGGTGCTCAGATACGACAGTGATGTATATAGGAGATTTTACATGAATTTCAATGGAGAGTAGAATTGGCAAACCTCTACTTAAAAAAAAACAACAACCATCCACAAGCTGAAGTAAATCTGAATAAAACTGAAGGCCAAAGACAAGGTTTCCTGTTAAATGCCTTCCTCAGAACACAGTGGATTTGTAAACAGATTTACCCATCCCTATTCCACAATGTCATTTTGGCTTGTTAGAGCCTGAAGGGTGTGCATTTTAATGATTAAGTACATATTTCACATTTATTTTCATCCTAGTGTTATCATACTGTTGTAATAAGCCTGCTTGTCTTTACCAATAGTAAATTTAATTGCATTTAATTTCATTTAAAACTATTTATTAACTCCCCCACTCCAGCAGATGTAACATTCAACACCATATGACATGCACCCAGTTGTTGCTACATGGATGGCCACCTTAGCCTCTTCCCTGGAGCCCAAGGGCTACGCCGAGGGCTGATGTAGGATACTAGTGCTCACAAACAGCCCATTGGACCTCAGTGGGACCTCACCCAGAGTCAGGAACTACTTGGGGTAGATAAAGATAGTCCAGTCTGACTCCCAATTATCAGCTGCAAACTCCTTCCTATGGGAAGGGGGTGGAGTGGGACAAGTGAAAAAAAAAAGGGATATGCCAGAGAAGAAGGGGTTATGCCTAGGGCAGCAGGGGAAGGTCTGATTCAGCACCTCTCTGCACTAGAACACACCTACTGAGTTCCCACCCAGCTGCTCTGGAAATTAAAGCAGCAGGAATCCTGAGGTGACCCGGCAGCAGAAGCAGTGTGCGCTTTCCCTCCCATGGTGCAAGGCAGCAGCGTCATTTTCATCTCTGTACCCATTTCAGTGAATTTGGCCCTGTCATTTCTAAAAACAAACTCACAAGGCCATAACAATTGCTTGTGCTTGTATCTTTCTTGATAGATCAACAGAAATTTCTTGTTGTTTGAGATGACCAGCAGTGAAAACCTGCAGCTGAGCTTTGTCCTCATGCTGCAGTTAAAATGAAACCCTAGCCACAGGCTACATGCTTATGTCTCAAGTGACTGCATTTCGCCCAGGGCCAGGACCGGCTCCAGGCACCAGTGAAGGAAGCAGGTGCCTGGGGCGGCAATAGAAAGGGGTAGCAGTGCATCCATTGTTGGGGCAGCAGGTCCGGAACGGTGGCAGCGGCACTTAGGCAGCAGCTCAAATCGGCCCGCTCCGGATCGGTGGCAGTTCGGCGGCGGGTCCTTCACTCGCTCTCTTGCTCGTCAGCGGCACTTCGGCAGCAGCTCGATCGTTTGGGGGTTTTTCCCGCAGCTTGGGGTGGCAAAAAAGCTGGAGCCGGCACTGGCCAGGGCTGTGCTTATTGTTCTCTGTTGTATATTTATAAAGAGTCATCCTTCCCCCAAAGCAGGCAAGCAGAATTATGAAAATGCAACATTACTGAATGAAATTCTAGGAATAATGTCTTGAAGACCATCAGTCTTTTCCTCACACTGCTCCTAGAAGTGAGCCAGCAAAGGAAATACCTGCTGCCTTCTCCAACCCATCTTCTTGGCCAAAGACCTCTCCTCTCTGTAGATATATTGTGTATGACTTCATTTTCCAGTAACCTCCTTTTTCATTATCATCATTTCCTGATTCAGATGCACAATTGAAAGATATCAAGTCTGGTTATGTCCAAATGTCAGGTTACACAATGTAATGTGACATACTGATCTGAAGTGTTATGAGGCTTCATCCTAACTATGAACAAAGCCTGGAAAATTTAAGGGCGTACGGTTTGCTATGATCCAATTCTAAGTAGATTGACACTACATCCTGGGATCTAGTTTAAATATTTGAAATTTTTAAGATGTTAATAATAAATATGTCTTGTAACCTAAACAGAAAGATGGTTCGGCCCTTCCAGGAGGACATGTTTCCTGGATGGCAGTGGGTATGAAAATACTAGACCAGCTGATGTAGAAAAGGATAGCTCCCTTTGTGACAGTGGAGGATTTGGCCTAGAGCTGATAGTGCTTTGAAAAAGATCCATCTTGACTTAATTTACTGACTTGTGGACTTCCATAGAATTGGAAAAAGAGATGGCTGGATGCAATCTCCTGGTTTATCTAGCCATTCTCAGCTCTAGTGCAAGCTTGTTAATTGTACTAAGGCCATAGTTTTCTAGCTAGATTCCTGTGGTTACAACTCGACTGGTTCCTGTGATTGTAAAGGTGTTAAAACTATGTCCACACTTGCTGCAAAGTGGTGTTACTCAGGTTGCCTAACATTTTAAAACCATGTTTTTTTTAATTCAAGACAGTACCTAACCTTTGTCCATTGCTGGGGATCATCAGCCAACAAAACCAGTGCAGTCTTCCTGCCACAGCTAGGATGAAATGGATCAAGGAAATCTCAAGACTCCAAATGACACTAAAATTGCTTTCCCACCATCTCCTCATTTACCTTCCCCAAGTGAGGAAGACACACGTTCACTGGTGATATTGCCAGCATCAGTACCTAGTTTCCTAAGCAGTGGATTGCTGGCACACTAGTGTTTTGGGTCCTTCATTTGAACAAAACCACTGTTCACAGATTTTTCCTCTATTACCTCATTCTTTCACTGCCTAGGCTCAGCTTCTAACAGTGCACTCAGCTTTCATCCATTCTGCTCCACACACGTAGATGCAGATGATAGCAAGATGCAGCCAAACATGAATTTTCCCAGCCCATTTGATGTCAAAGCATGCTATAAAAAGAACTGAACAGCAGATTTATTTTTTTCACATCAAAATGCTTTTCATCTGCCTCAGAAAGGAAGTTTCTTCAGATTCCTGTCTCACTTTCTTCTTTGCCTTGCTCCTCAAACTGCAGCCTTTGCTCTCTTAACAAGCTTTCAGCCTCACCACACTTCACTACCTTCAAGAGCTTTTTAACAAGTGCCTAGAGATGGAGCAGGAAGAAGAAAAATCATGACTTTCAATCTGCTCCCTAGTCAAGTTTTTTACATTTTAACTGCACTTGAGTTGAAATTCATTAGGAAATTATAGGTGAGGGACAGAGTAAGAGTCAAAGTAGCCTTAATGGAAAATTATTCCCTGAAGTCTGATTATTGAATAGCTGAGAAGATCAACATCAACAGAAAGCATCTGCCTTTGAAAAGTACTTTTTGTCCAGTTTTCTAAAGCAGCAAGGTTTAAAAACAAACAAACAAACCCCAAACCAACCAATAATTAATTCTTTATTCTACTGGTATTGATGACATTTCAGAGCGATCTTCTGACCAGATCTTTGCTTTTAATGTATAAACGGGCCCAAGCTAAACTGAGAATGTATTGAATCACGTAGGGAATGTCTACACAACATTTAAATACCCAGGGCTGGCTTGTGCCAGCTGACTCGGGCTAGGCCTGCAAGGCTATAAAATTGCAATGGAGATGTTCGGGCTTGGGCTGGAACCCCAGGCTCTGAGACTCTTGCTCATCATGGAGTCAGTCCCACAGCACAGGCTCCAGCCCTGTAATTTTACAGCCCTGCAGCCTGAGCCCCATGAGCTCAAGTCAGCTGACATGAACCAGCTGTAGGTGTTTAATTGCTATGTAAACATACCCCTAGAAATAAAGTTAAAACACTAACCTGGGGTTCAGGAAAGCCACGTTCAATTCCAGCCTCTGCCAAAGAGTTCCTATAGGGGATCTCCCATTCCTGGCTCTCCTTCAAACCACTTTGCAGGCTCAGGGGAGCCTAGAAGCCCTGGAGTGCTGACTCAGCTGCAAGCTGCCTGGTGGGCTGCTGGGGAGCTGCAACTCCCATGGGTCCCAGAGCAGCATCTCCCCAGGCTGCCTGACTCAAGCACCTAGTGAGCTGTCTGTCCCTGGAGTCAAGGAGCCCTGACTCCAAAGTAGTCTGCATGGTAAGCTGCCCTGGAAGCCCTAGGGTCCTCAACTCTGGGTGGAGTCTGCCTGCTAGGGTGACCAGATGTCCTGATTTTATAGGGACAGTCCTGATATTTGGGGCTTTTTCTTATATAGGTGCCTATTACCCCTCACTCCCTGTCCTGATTTTTCACCCTTGCTATCTGGTCACCCTACTGCCTGCCCACCTCAGAACTGCAGACCCTGGAAGCTCTGGGATCCCTAGCCCTAGGGAAGTATGCATGGTCAGCTGCCCCAGAGCCTTGGACCTCCGAAACCCAGGCAGTGTAGGAGCTGGGCAGGTAACTGACAGGAAACCAGGCCGGTTTCCATGGGACCCTTGCCTGGATTCCGTCTCAAGTTTGTCAAAATCTAAACATTTCACAGAAACGTTTCAGTTCTGATGATTCAGCAAACTGATGAAAAATGTTTCATTGGGATTCTTCTGACTAGCCTAACCATAAGCTCTTCAGGACAGGGACTATCTTTTTCTGTGTGTGCACAGAGCCTAGCACATGGGGGCCCCTGGTTTTGGCTGGGCCCTCTAGCTACTAAATAATAGCGTATGCCTCTAATAAGCAATAACTTTCTTTTACTATGAAAAAATGATATTATGAAATTAGAAAGGCCCCTTTGCCAACAGCTGCTTTTTAAATGTCATTTATACTGAAAGTGCTTCTATTTCCTTTAATAAATACTGAAAATAACCCAAAGACCAAATTCCCCCCTCAGGTGAATGCACAAACAGCTCCTGTCAGAACAAAGAGGAGCCATGCATGCAGTCTGGGGGTAGAATTTGGCCCTTGGCATTTTACAGAGAAATTTGCCAGTGCATGCCCTGTATTTCCTCTGCATCCTGCGAGTATCTTTGATGTACGACAACAGCAAGGCAGGTAAAACATGAGGGTTTGCCTAACAAGTTATGGCTTAGCTGGAAAACGCACTTCCAGGCCCAAAGTAAGCGTAATGAAATAATGTTTGTGCTTTTTCCATTAAAGCCCTGACACACATCTTAAACCATACAATGATCCGAACAAGGGCATAAAACACAAGATCTAGAAATCTGCAGGTGATTAATAAATGTGGCGGGAAGGTGAATCATCACACAACTCAATACAACTACCATAGATGCAGAGGTTTAGATTGTTTAGTCAGTTGGACTAGGAGATAGTAAATACAGTTCAGTGCACACAAATAAATCATCCTTATCTAAATCCTCTCCCCCAGAGAAATGAGGCCAACTCACCCTTGGTGTAATTCCATTGTTATATTTTGTAGACTTCAGACTTCAGCTATGAAGATGTCCCCACTTCCACTGACCTTTGCAATAATGAGACTGAATTTAAGCTGTACATATGATCTTTGGTAATCTTTAGCTTGTTCTCTAATGAGATCAGATGGCCATCTCAGATTTAGCAGGGGAATTATATACATGGTGGGGTGTACTAGTTCGAACGACACAAGGCCTAGCCCAAACTTCCAGCAACATTGCAAAGAAAGCCTGACCTTCTGATGTTTCCTGTAGTCCAGTGACCTTTGGTCTGACCTTCTGAGGTTTCCTGTAGTCCAGTGAGCTTATTGTCACATGCCTCAGCATGTCTTAAGAAATGCAAATACAGTGATAAAAGGTAGCCATTTATTAATCTTTAAGGTTTGGTTTGAGGAAGAGGTCGAGCTTCCTCTACTAGCAAGGGAAAAGGCAAAGGGAAGGAAAAGGGATTTATGACTTTAAGTCCCACAGTGTGAACGCTCGTGCCAGGAAATCTTTCAGAGGGAGATAAAATTACCACGTAAATGGCAAGCAAAAGAAATTCTCCTGATCAGCATTTTCTTTTTCAAATTCCGGTCAGTTTTTAAGTGAGGGTTAATCCACTACAGGACAGTTGTCAGTGAAATCCTGTTTGTGAATTCGGCACACATGCGTGAATGGCAGAAATAAGTTACAGTGTAGCAAGTGTAATCTCGTTATACACCTGACAGAAAGCCAACAAAATAATAACTTGGCCTGATTTGACTGGTTTTGCTTTTGTATGTTGCCTTCAGCAAGCAACGTGAAATATGTTTTCAGCGAGCTTTTGTTCCTCTCTGACATTACAAGCAAGCAAATGTGAAGGGTTTGGAACAATTTCCTTTTAAGGGGAGGACAGAATTTTTATTTCTTAAAATATGGAAGGAATAGTTTTGGCTGCATTAGAAAAAAAGTTCCTCTAAATAAATCATTACTCCCCCCTCACATTATTTAAAATGTGATTGATTTGCTAGTCAGATTAAATATGATTATTGGATTAACTATCCAGAAGTCAGTGTCTGCCAGTTATGAATCATCAACATTCAGTAAGCAACCAAACATCAGGGTTAACCTTCCTAATCCTATAACGAGATCAGTTAGTCTGATAATTGTGGTGATCAGTGTTAGAACAGGGGAGCGGTTTGTTTTGAAAGTGACATCAGACTGCTGTAATGGTAAAAATGGATAACTGTCTGTCTCTTTGCCTTGAATATTCCACAACATAGAAAAAAAAATCAGTGGGCATGGAAGAGCTCTGTGTAAACGTGAAAGCTTGTGTCTCTCACCAACCAAAGTTGGTCCAATCCATCCATCTTGTCTCTCTAATGTCCCAATTGGTCCCCTTGCAGTAATGTCAATTTTTAAGATACTGTACTTTTGATCTTGTGACAACCTCTATATTTGGACTTCTGGTTCTTTTAAAAAGCTACTATGTGTAACCATAAATCTCACCAGATTCTTGGCCTTTCAGCATCGCTCAATCCCCCAAGTCTGTTCACTGTTGCATGTGATGCTGCAGATGAGAAAAAACCATGAACGCTGAAGGTGAGATTGTGCGACACATAGACTAGATGGGGCATGATGGTGATGGAGAGAGAGAGATTCTGAATGAGCTTCAAATGCATAGCTGACCTTCTGGAACTTATTCCTTGATTTTTCTTGCTGCATTTGCCAGCTATAAAAAGGTACTGTAATGTATTTGCTAATTTGTACCATCCGCTGCCTTTTACTGGATGGTTTCAGAGTAGTAGCTGTGTTAGTCTGTATCCGCAAAAAGAACAAGAGTACCTGTGGCACCTTTGAGACTAAGCTAATAAATACATTTGTTAGTCTCAAAGGTGCCACAAGTACTCCTGTTCTTTTTACTGGATGGACCATTAGACCTGTTCAAGTGTATTTGACAGTGTCACCCTCTAAAGTGGACATAACCCTATTGCTTCTACAGTTAATGGAACTGAGATCAAATGGAGAAGTCAAGTGGGAGGAGTCGAAGATTTAAGTCTTGAGTTTTATCCCTGCTCTTGCCCATGAAGTCCATGGCGCCAAAACCATTATATTATAACATGTTCCACTCTCTCTCAGTCCCTCTTATTTTTTTGTATTTAAATCTGAAATAAGTCCAGTGCTAAAGTGCAGACTTCAGTTATTTTTGTGGAAACAGATTGATGTTCCTTATAATCAAGATTTGGACTTCACAGCAGGAACAAGAGGAGAAACTAAACTGTGAAAAGAACTCTCCAGTTTTAACACACACATACACGCTCTTCAAGAATAGCACAGAGCTCACAGATAATATGGCAAAGCAAATCATTATTATATTTTTTGGAGAAATTAAGCCCAGTCTCTAGTTACTTCCATTGTGAAAATCCATCTCTAATATCAGAGATGTAGCCATGTTAGTCTGGATCTGTAAAAAGCGACAAAGAGTGCGGTGGCACCTTATAGACTAACCGACATATTGGAGCATAAGCTTTAGTGGGTGATTATTATTATTTTTAAGCTAAAAATGGCAACCAGAAGAGATTTGTTTGGAGGGAAAGGGTACTTTTCCATAATAAAATGTCCATTATACTATACAACCAATCTGCTCGAGTTGCAAGCTAATGCTTTTCCAAGCCATTCGTAGCTTCATGGTGTGATTCAAAACTCTGCATGTCTCATGTAAGGATTGCTGAGTGAAGTTGTTCAATTATATTGTGAAATGAACCAGACAAATATTGAGTGATTCATTTCCTTTCATCATTAGGAGCAGTTTATCATGCTTCCAGGTAAAATTAAAGCTCATGCAATTATATAAAAAAAAATCAATTTTTAAGAGTGAAAATGGACAGATCACATATAATGATATGTCTCCTCAGTTCAGCTAGGTGGTTGTAGTTAACCAGGAAATTCAAGGTCTTCAGGGCAGGGATCATCTTTTTGTTGTGTGTTTGTACCGTGCCTAGCACAATAGGGCTACCATAACATCAGTAATACAAAATAATAATTCTCCTTCTATAAGTTCACTCTTTTCGGGTCCATCTCTGCAAGGTGCTGAGTGCCCTCAATGTTCATTGAACCTTTTGTGGCTTTCAGCACTTAGAAGGTGGGAGTCCTAGTGTTCACTCACACAGACAGAGGTCTTATAAGAAAAAAATCTTATTACTTCTCTTCCCTCTTCTTTCCCCCTCATCAGAAGAATGTACTGAGATGGCCAATAATATGACATTCATACATAGTCAAATGACAGGCATAATCCAGCTGCTTTGGGCAACTCAGATATTTTCTCTCTGGAATTCCGCAAACATCCCGCCTTCTTCTGGCAGAAGGAGTTTGAGAAGTTTGTTTGTGGAGATGGTGACATTTAGCACTCAATGTCCTTAACATCATTCCAGCCATTAAAATACATGAAAAGCATCACAAACTGCCAAAACAATGTTTTTTTTTCCCCCAGTTCATCATCTGGGCTTCTCTTTCTGGGCTTCATTCAGTTCAGCTCTGGTGCTGAACATGAAGTCACAGGTGAACACAGAACATGGAGCTGCAATGATGACATAAAGTACATCACCTTGAGCTGTAATGTCACCATACAGCCAGACAGGTGTGGGGCAGATCAACACTGAAATGAGAGATCTAAGATAGGTGTTGCAGGAAGTGGTGACAGCCTAACAAAAATCACTCTTCCCTCTTAATCAGTATGATTTGAACGCCTCATCATGCGGTCAGGTCATGCTGTGCTGCTAGAGGTGCCAACTATCCAATAAAATGTGGTCATCAAAGATATCATAGCACTTTTCACAAGACAAAGGCGATAAAACCCATGCCCTGATCAATGGGTCCTAGTATGTCAGAGGTCAGGGGCTCATCTGTAATGTTCTGAGTCTGCAGAGAGCCCTCCTTTCCCAATTTCCAACTTCCACCTCCGGAAGTAACATGCTTGTCACCCCCTCTGAATTCCCCTCAGGCCAGGGCTATGATACACTTCATTCTCAGTCCTAAGCTGTAGCATTTCCATAGAGCTAGTCAGAGTTATGGCTGGGATTAGTCCTGGACTCTCTAGTTCTGTGTATGGGAGATATGGTCTAATGCTCCAAGCACAGGACTGGGAAGAAGGGTCTAATTCCAGCCCTTTGACCAATTCCTGCTGTGGTGATGGACAAGTCACAACGTATTATTTGTATTATAGCAGTGCCTAGAGGCTCCAATCTCTAGGAGTAGCACAAACGTAGGTTGGCCAAACTGCTGCACCCACATACTGATAATTACAGGGAGAGACAGTCCCTGCCCCAAAGAACCTACAATCTCAATAGACAAGATAGACAAAGGAAGTATTATCAGTTTCAATTTACAGGTGAGAAACAAGCATGGACACATTAAGTAAGAACATAAGAACGGCCATACTGAGTCAGACCAAATGTCCATCTAGCCCAGTATCCTGTCTACCAACAGTGGCCAGTGCCAGGTGTCCCAGAGAGAGTGAACCTAACAGTTAATGATCAAGTCATCTCTCTCCTGCCATCCATCTCCACCCTCTGACAAACAGACAGAATCTAGGGACATCATTCCTTATCCATCATAGCTAATAGCCATTAATGGACTTCACTTCCATGAATTTATCCTGTTCTCTTTTAAATGCTGTTATAGTCCTAGCCTTCATAGCCTCCTCAGGTAAGGAGTTCCACAAGTTGGCTGTGCGCTGTGTGAAGAAGAACTTCCTTTTATTTGTTTTAAACCTGCTGCCCATCAATTTCATTTGGTGACCCCTAGTTCTTGTATTATGGGAATAAGTAAATAACTTTTCCTTATCTACTTTCTCCACATCACTCATAATTTCATATACTTCTATCATATCCCCCCTTAGTCTCCTCTTTTCCAAGCTGAAGAGTCCTAGCCTCTTTAATCTTTCCTCATATGGGACCCTCTTCAAACCCCTAATCATTTTAGTTGCCCTTCTCTGAACCTTTTCTAGTGCCAGTATAATGATTTCCCCAAGGTCACACAAGAAATCTGTAGAAGAACCAGGGCATAAACCTAGGTCTTCTGTGCTCCGCTCCAGTCCCTCAACCACAAGACCATTCTGCTTCCCTCCTGCGTTTTGCCACTTTGGCCAACTGTGTCTCCAGCTGCAAAATGGCGATATCATCATAATCTACTTTTTTTACGGATGTCGCAAGTATTAATTAATGTTCTTGAATCCTATTGAAATACTAAGTATTACTAATATATAATGAGTTCCCCAATGGAAAGTTTACACTTGCTCTCTTGAACTGGTAAAATGAGACTGATTTTTTATTTTAACGGATTTGCCATGACAGTAGCATCTTTCACCTAAAAACGAATCTAAATTTTGATCAAAGCCATATAAAATGCAAATCACTGAGATTCTGCTATTTTGGAGAATGATCGTTAGGAGTTTACAAACAATCCACTCCATATCTAAGAGAGCTTGTCACAACAGACATTACCCACACACCCAGCATGTTAAGATTTTCTTTTCTCCCTCTGTACAGCCCATGGAGAATTATCATCTTTGCAGTGTTTCTTGGGATGTACTGCTGCTCAATCATGCGTGCACCTTTGAAATGGCATCACAAGTTCTTCCTGGAGTTCTTCACTCGAACGTTGCCTTTGTTCAAAATATACAATAGAAAATAGATGCTAATGAGAACATAAATGCATGGCACAACCTTTAGAAGCGGGATTGCTAAAGCTATCGCTCTGCCTCAGGCAATAAATTCCAAGCAGAAATAGACCATACCTGAAAAATATATTGCTTGGTGCAGATCAGCAAGCACTGACTGTGAGTTTTTCTCTGGATTACCTCCAATACCATAAATATGTTTTTTTATAAAGCTTGTTTTTAAAGTGAATCATTTTCCTTTTAAAGCCACAAAGAGTCCTGTGGCACCTTATAGACTAACAGATGTATTGGAGCATGAGCTTTCGTGGGTGAATACCCACTTTGTCAGACATGCATCCAACCAAGTGCCACAGGACTCTTTGCTGCTTTTACATATCCAAAAACTAACATAAAACCATCCTCATTCCTCCCCACTCCAAACTAAATAAACAAATCAAAAGAGGCATCAGTAAATGTTTGGAGGACGCCGTTTGAACATGTGCTGTGCAACATTTCTAACCTTGCTGTAGTACATTTCAGATGCAAAGCTGAAATCCTAACTAGGAATGGTGAGCTGAAACCTTTTAGAAGTGAGTTCTCACCAAGGAACACTGGGTAGGGAGGGATATATCTTTTCCTATCTCAATATTCTAGGTAACTGTGTGATTTATTTTCGGATTGCCACAGTTCGATTAATGCTACAATGCTTTATTCCCTGCGTATCATCCTTAAATATGCCCTGAACAATTAACTGTTCTAAAATATCCAGAGCCTAGAATAGACAAAATATATATTTGTGGAAGAAAAGCTTTAAGAAATCCAGGGAACATTAGATACACATTATGCACATTTTTAAATTTAAGATTGAGGATAATTGCTTTAATGTGCAACTTTCAATCACTGTTCACCCTACTGAGTTTTCCCATGGATTTCTGTTTGAGTAATGGAGTAATGACAGCATTACAGCTTGTAGTAGACTGAATCATTATAGAATCATTATCAAGGAATTACTCTTGCAATTAGTAATAAGTCCCACATTTATCGTCAAACAAGTCATGCTTTCCCTATTAATGTAATTCCCCCCACTATGGGTACAGAAGAAGAGAATACCCTTGTCTTTCTGTTTGAATATACCTCTCTGCCTCTCACTTAAACAGTTCCTAGTTCTCTGCTCTCAAAGAGCAAATTGTTTGGTAAGATAATTCACAAGAATTGAACTATATGATCTGTCAGGTTACCAGTCAGGTAAAAAGTGAATCTCTCATGTTTGACCTGGTTCTACCATGTATTCTAAATGGAAATCATGTCCTTCAGATGAATGTACAACAGGAGAGGAATGACAGCTGAGAACAGAACCGAGATTATTCTGACTAGTATTTAGCCAGTTGTTTGCGATCAGCCCCTTACTCACACTGATGAGCAAATACTCACTGGGATAGTCCTACAAATAACTACTCAGCAACAGGGCCTGATCCAAAGCCCATGTAAGTAGTAAGGGGTAACGATTTGGCCTTGTGTATTCAGTGGATGGTTTCTCTTGTTCTTTGGAATACTTTATCATCATGGTCTTGGAGCCAGAGCAGAGATGTTTCCAATACTCTGCAATAAATGCATTCTAGGGATGTTCTCCTCTTCTCAAGGTAGTTCCAGGCAATGACTTCCTGTCTGCAGCCTGCCTCTATTGCATTTACCACTGTGTCATAAAGGATCTCACTATGGAAGTGATATCAGGGACATTTATTTCTGCGGCCACTGGGAGCTGCGAGCAGCTGTACCTGCAGATGCTCAGGTAAACAAAGCATCTCGTGGCCCGCCAGGGGCTTACCCTGAACAAGCCGCGAAGCAAGTTTGGGAAGCCTTGCATTGAATAATTTGTAACTGAATGATTTATATAAACTTAAGGGTTGGAAGATTTTGCCAACCAAGATGAGTGTAAAAATTTAGTATCCAATTAAAAGCCATGCCTCCACCACACTGCTTCTCTGTCTTTATTTCAGCCAAAAAACCACACCAATCAACTAACTCTCCCACATGTGTACACACACACACACACACACACACTTTTCATAAATGCAGTTAGCCCAAAATGAGCTACATGGCACAGGAAAGTGTGTTTTTAGGTAGACATGAGATCAAATGTTTTGAAAAGCCATTTTTTGCTTCCATTTGTATAGTCTCCCAACAGAGGCAAGACATAAAATTTTTACATTAGTAATTCCAACATGCCAGAAAGAGAAAGATCTTGTTTGAGACCAAGTGATGATTTTCATTGTTTGGTATATAATTTAGTCCCAGTCTTCTTGCTTGCTGTCCTTAATATTATTCATAATTACAGACAAGCCTCTTGCCTTTCTTGTTGAGCAAACAACATTCTCCAGCCCGAAGGTGTTGATATAACACAATGGTGAAGGGCATATCCCAAAAATGATTAATGCCACAAGTAGAAATTTAGTCCCTGAATTACATGTACAAATACATGTGTCACTTGCTTGCTTGCTAGGAACATCTCATTCTTGGATGATTCTAACTCATTACGCTTTGTGCAGCCCTGAGGTCGGATGCGTTTGCGGCTATGAGTTAGGGAAAGCACTTGGCATCCATCCAGTCATAGAAAAACAAAACACACCCAGTGCCTGCGGTGCAGATTTGTTTTCAGACAATGCTCTGCAGATCATAGCAAACTAAGGGTCTGATCCTGAAATCAGACTTCTGCAAAGAGACCCCAGCTCTAGATACTTCTGTGGGGTCTCTGCTCACAGAGATGCGAATGCAGGATTGGGGCCCAAATCAGCAGGGAGCTACCACTATTATCTCTCTGAAAGAAAAGCAATATTCATATGGGTTACACACACACTGCTGAGAGCCCACTAGAGTCAGTGGAAAGACTGGGAGTTGATGTCAATGTGCTTTGGATCAGGGTGTCTCTCGCCTTAAAAATCTCTTAAATGATTACTAATGCCCCAGTCCTGCAAAGATTTACATACAGACCTCATACATTGGCTCCAGTAGGACTATTCAGAGTGAATAAAGTTAAGCGTGCATGTAAGTCTTTGCAAGATTGGGGTCTTTGATTGTAACCTCCTGGAGGCAGGGAGCATCTCTGTTATATGTCTGTACAGAACTTAACTCAGCAGGACTGGGTGGGTTGAGCCCTATTGCAATACAAATAATAAATAAAATCACATTTCACTATTCTTGCCCTAATGTGTGGCATAGCAAGAGAACTTGTCAAAGAAAGGTGCCTCCGTTTTGACATTTTAATAAGAATACAGAGACTGACCTGCAGCATTCAAGTAGGTCAGGTGTCAGGATGCAATGTGAAACACCAGTATTCAGGGTGCAGGTAATTCCCCCATTAGCCCTCTATCTCTAGAATGAGTACAGAAGTTCATTTTTTCTTGCCCCACTAAATGGACTAAATTATCCCCAAAGCGGTGTCCCTAGTCTCTGTTTGCCAGAAGCTGGGAATGGGCGATAGGGGATGGATCACTTGATGATGACCTGTTCTGTTCATTCCCTCTGGGGCACCTGGCATTGGCAACTGTCAGTAGACAGGATACTGGTCTAGATGGACCTTTGGTCTGACCCAGTATGCTCTTATGTTAAGAGACTAAGATCAAAGTGTTCTGAAATGAAGCCAATTTGTTAGAAAGTTGAGAGATCCTATTAAACTGGAAGTCTGAACTCCTGGAGTAACTTAGGGTGGGGTGGGGTGTCACAGTATAACTAGGTAGTTGTACTCCCAACACTGCACCCTGCATCAACATTGGGAATAAAACTAATCTTACATCTTCTGTCTCTCTTCTGCTGTCAAAGTCTATGCCTGTCCGTTAGCATCGGAGCATTTCAGAGAATCACCTCCGAGTTAAATGTCCAACATTGTCAGCAATTCCCTTCTCTCTCTCATTTGCTCCTATTTTATCTTCCTGACATTCTCTGAAGTCAAAGGGCTACATCCTTGGCTTCATGACAGCTATTCTGAATCATGAAGGCTGGAGACAGGAGTCATAATGCCAGCTAGACTGGACAGGGAAGCATCCCCACTGTGAGGGGTTCCCTCAATGGCATAGAGCCACCGTGGGGGCTTCTGTTTGCCACCTCCAGGCTTTGCGGATGGTCTGGTGGGTAGCACGCTGGACTAGCAACCAGGGTTTGAGTCCCTGCACTATCAGAGACTTTGTTCAGTAACTTTGAGCAAGTCACTTGACTGCATCTGTAAAACAGGGGACAGCACTTCCTTATTCACAGGGGTACCGGGTGAGGATTAAATCCACAACTGATTGGATCCAGTTACTATGGTGATGAAGACCATACGTAGTTAGGCAGGCCTAGGCATGTGGCCAGGGCATCTATTGCCAGCAAAAATGAATTAAAACATGATCTTCGGTCAGCATAACTAGAAATTAAATAAATGTGAAAGGCAAATATAGAGGGAGATTTCCTCCTTCAGTACATAAAAAAATATCCTTCTCCAAATGAGTTCCAGTGGACTGAGAGAATATGACTGTATGTAACTTATTTTCTTGAATCTCACATTCTACCTCATGGTAGAAAGATCCTGTATAGCTGAGGTGTTTGTGATCAGAAAAACCTTCTTGGCATTTCACTTCACTTATCTGTGCCAGCCCAGATCTGTGCCAGCCCAGATCAGGGGTAGCCTATAAAAATAATTGGTGTGGATTGATGCACACACAACAGTGCTATTTTAAGTCTCACGTTTGCACTGGGGCTGGGAGGCAAGCTTCAAGACACAAGCGCAGGAACGTTTCGTGTCAAACGTGGAAGACGAAGGCAGCTGCAGAGCATAATTCATGGTGAAGCCGTAGAAAATTCCATGTCTCTTCAGTACTGAAAATGAGACTATGACTAGAATGTACACTTCTTACACCAAAATAAGCAATTTAATGATCGAGAAGGTACATGCAGCTTCAGTCTTCTTCTTCCACATGCCTAGGGAGGTGCCTTTTTAAAGTGTGTTGCCATGGTAGTTTGTGGATAATTTGGCTATAGGGGTGAGAAAGCCCTTGGGCAACGGGTTATATAGGACCAAGATACTAAGATGGTCATTGTATCCCAAGTAAGGACAGGTTAGCTACCTGCTCAGCAGATCAGATCAGGCAGCACACACACAAAGTACACATACCTGAGCTATTTAAACAATATTCTTTACTACAGGAGCAATTGTGCTTTACTTTGAGCCAATTAGTTATAACAACTGAACACGTGAATAAAAATAAAAGCTCTGATCCTGTGAGGTGCTGAGTACCATCCACTCACTTCAGCTGTGGTTTAAGTCCCCTTTATCCTGTGCTTAGAACCTTGCAGGATCTCTTCCCAGTTAGCATCTGTAGATTGGTTTAAACAAAGACCCTAAATCCGATAAAGCTGCAAACTTTGGGGAAGTTCAGGTCTGGAGCCAGACTTTGTGACTCAGGCCCATTTTCTGTTTTGGCTTCAAGGAAGCAATGACAATTTACACCAGCTGAGGATCTGACCCTATGGGCCTAATTCTGATCTCCCACCAGTAGCAGTCAGAGGTACCTGGAATTCAGTGGAATTACATCAGTGTGAGAGACACAAGACTCAGACCCTGTATGAGATCTCCTACCAAGCTTTTAACAACAGAGTTTGGAAGATTTATGATTTGTATGATGGTAGAACCCAGGGGCCCCAAACAGGATTGGGGTCTGTCACTGCGGTTCCAATGCCAGGGAACCCCCTAAGCCTTGGGCCAGGCCCTGGCACTCACCCAGAAGTCTGCTCTGTGATGTCCAGATGTTTCAGGATACCAGTCCAGTCTTAAGAGGCTCGGCCTTCTGGCTGAGCTCTGGCTAGTCTGTTCCCACCAGGAGTGGTCTATAAACAAACACAAACAAATCATCCCAGAGATGGAACAGACTTCCAAGGAAGATGTGGAATCTCCATCACTGGAGGGTTTTTAAGACCAGGTTGGACAAACACTTGTCGGCGATGGGCTAGGTTTATTTGGTCCAGCCTCAGCGCAGGGGGCTGGGTTGATGACTTCTCAAGCAAGGTCCTTTCCAGCCCTGTATTTCTATGATTCTATGTAGTAAAGCTCTCATCCCTCAGCATGCTTCTGTAAAGCTGTGAGCCCAGCCAGGATCACTGGCTAGTGTAAAGGTAGTCCCACCACCAGGGGATCCACAAGCCGTCTTTCCTCCCTTCAGAGAGGAGTCGCTGAGCAGTACTCAGCCGAGGTGTTCCTGCCTCTAGCCAGTCCTTTCTCCAGGACCTGAGGAGTGGAGCGGTTCTCTCCTCGCCGCTCGGAGCTGGACTTCTCCCTTTTATGTTCCTCTCTCCAATTCTGACCTCTCTCACCTGTGTGGCAGAGCAGGGCACTTGAGACCATATTAGCTCGTTAACACTATGTTGTCCAGCGTGGGGTTTGTATACTCCATCAAAAGGCTCCATTGAGCTAGGTTCTGTGTAAAGATATAGCAAGACATGGCCGCCTCTCAGACAACTTGCACATCAACCCAAGACATGAAGCAAACAAGGTTTGCACCCTTCAGGCATAGCTACTCCAGGCTGGGAGGTACGACTGCCAGGGCAGGCAGACATGTGTGTGCTAGCCCTGCTCGAGCTAATGCCTGACAATAGTAGCATAGCTGTGATGGCTACCCATCTACATGCTCAGAGGAGCAGGGCTAGACCCGTCACTGCCCATGCCACGGCGGCCATGCTGCTATTTTTAGCTAGTGTGCGTCTGCCTACCTGAGCCGGGAATCACACCTCACAGCTGCTGTGTAGACAGACCCAACGAGGGGATGCGGGACGGCAACAGAAACAGGAACATGTTTGCAGGGGTTAGCTACAAAACATGCCTAACCTGATGAGTCTGAAACATTTACAATTTTAAATATATATATACACACCTAGATAGCAGCAGCAGCAATCCCTTATAAACTATGAACCCTCATAAATGCATCTGAAACAAACCGCTTTGATTTGACCTGTATAAAGTTCAGAAAGTCTTTTACAGGCTTCCATTACAGGTTGTTTTACAGTACAAGTAATGGAGCAGAAAAGTGCAGGATAGACAGAGAAGTTAACTCAAAGCAATTATTCAAATACATGTACCGATCAGTTTCACCTCCATTAAGGTGGAAGGGTTGTTTTTTTTTTGGCCATTCATCCTTTTTGTGATTCACACTGTGGACCAGATTCTCAGTTGGTGTATATCAAATAGCTTTGTTGATTTCTATACAGCCACAGCACTTAGAATCTGACAATTTTGTTACCCCTTTTTGACCCAAGTGGTTAGCCAAAATTCAGGGTGCTGCAAGATGTGTCAGTTAGCAAGAGGAACTAATACCAGCTTTCATCATCTTTGATATAATCTGTTTATTTACAAAGAATGCATGAAGTCCTGTTTCACCACATGGCAGGAAACAGTTTCTTTGCTCACAACCTCATGCCTCTTTCTAACCATCAGCCAGCCCAAAATCTCCCTCTCTTAGCTTTTTCTCAAGGGCACACTACCCGTACTTCTGTGGCTTCCAGTTCTCTCTGCTTTTCTGGCCTATCTTTCAGAGATCTATAAACCTTCACAAAACAATACCCACTGAATCCCCTCCCCCTATATGTGCTTGTGTTTGGGGTAGGAGCAGCTATTGTTTCAACTATGTGGTTCTATAACGGAACTTAATTGTTCCTTACATTTATCCCCAACTAAATGGCAGTTGTTGCACCCACTGGATTCAGTGAGGTTTAATCACCCCAGGACAATATTTTTTCTGAGTCAGGTCTTGACAAGCAGTGCCTTTCCTACACAGCAAATCCAAAGCAGTAGCAAGTCTCACAACCCTGCTGACATCTTGATTATTAAAGTGGTTTTGTACATGGGCCAGGGTCAAACTTATTACCCCGACACGCATGCAGTGTTTCCATAGTCTGAAAAAAACAGTCTGCCTATCCCCAGCCTTTTCCTCGATTATTTTTACTGCATATCCGTTCCCAGTCAGCAGACTCACAGCACCTTGAGCCTTGGCTTGTGCCTCCTTCACCAAGAAGCCGGGTGTTTCACATTCAGTTGAAAGGCTGACATTTTGTTGTTGCAAGTAATTGATTGAGGCTTTATAAATAGGCACAGATTTAAGAAACCCAGCTGCCTGGCAGTGTGGGCCAATACACAAGCAGGCACAGAGAAAGCACTGCATGTCCTGCACCACTTCTTTGCCTTTAATAATACTGCTCTCTTTCAACACCATTTCTGAAGAATGTTTCAAGGTTGAAACCTCATTGCTAACTTTGCTTTCTATTGTCACTTTGTATCGATGATACATCTTTGGCTCCATTGTTAGCCCACCTGCTGAGGCAGCATCCCACTGTTTGTTTTTTGTTCACAGGCTATGCACTGCATCTCTAAAGCTCACACACACACCAACCAATGTCAGTGGAGCATGAATCTACATTTCCCTTCATCATTGGTGCTGAATTTTATTTTTAAACTCTTTCCCCTCTTCGCACTATTGTGTTTTCAAACAGGTACGGTCTGCAACCAGACAAAACTCTTTAAACAACCCTTTTCATTGGTTACTGGGACCTACATTGGAAACTTGATGTAAATCAATGCAGTAAGGGGAACAATTATTGATTTCTCTCTGAGGTTTATTTGCAGTATGGTTGAAAGGCCTAATATGAAGAGACAACAAATTGAGTAATGTTACAGCTCAGTGCCAATTAGACTATAGCATTGCCCTGCTGAAAGCAGGTATCACCACATGCACAGTGGCTCTCTCTGCAGTTAGAACCAGCGGATAAAGACAGTGCTACTGTTCTACCAATAGCGAAGGTGTTGCTGTAATACCGACTGCGAAGAGGAATGGGCGAGGGTCCATCTTGTGTCTCGTAGGATGTGAAGCACATGGGATGAAGCCTAGGAAAAGGGGTTATTCCATTTTACAGCTTGCATAGCTGCATACACTTCCATGCACAATGCAACACTGCATTAACCACCCAACCTTCCCGGTATGCCGGCAACTCTGTCATACTGACCTGACAGCCCATTCCGCCCAGGCTGGGGGAGTTCACCTGGGGTCATTCCATGCCCTACTCTAGTCCACTAGTGAGGCACGATAGGGCTGCAGCATGGGCAAGAATCTGCCCCAGATCATCAGTAGAAAGGAGGAGATGTAGCGGTGCAGACTCACCCCTGCAGCGCCTCCTATGGTTGTCTGTGTGAATTAGCTCATCCCAGCTCTGGAGTGCCCTCTACAGGCCAGTGATCCACCTTGCCGTTGGCCCCATGCCCCTCCCAGGACACAGGTGCCCCTTCACTGGGTTTCTGCCCCCCTTGAAGAACTCCTCAGTCTCAAGGTCTCCCCCCCAGGGGGAACCCTCATCCACTATCCCCACTTCACCTCAGTCTAGGCTACTGCCCAGTCTCTATCTAGCCCCCGTTCGCTGGGGCAGACTGCAGTATAAGCCACTCATCACAGGCAAAGGGCTTTGGACCTGCTGCCTCCGCCTACCCATGGGCTGCTCCTGCAACCCCATTACCTAATAGACCTGTCAGCAGGCCTGCAACCTGGGGCTTTCCAGGCTGGAGCTCCCAGCTCCCCTAGCCCTTCCCCAGCCCTGCACCAAATCTAGGTTCCTGCTAATCCTGCAGCAGCCAGGCCCTTCTCCCTCTACAGACAGAGGAAGACTGCCTAGGCCTCTGGCTTACAGCCTTTTATAGGGCCAGCTAGGCCTGATTGGGGCATGGTCACAGCTGAGCCTATTTTTCCCTAATCAGCCCAGGCTTCTTGCCCCTGTCACAGCCCTCTCCTGGGCTGTTTCTAGCCCCGCAGGGCAGGAACAGGAACCCATCCCACTACAGGAGGATTCAGGAAGCTAACAAAGCAGAGCAGAACACTGTATTTAAAATGCAGTAAACAAGAAGTATTTTGTAGTTCCACAGTGTTAAGATTATTTGGGGGGAGGGAGTGAGGGAGGGTGACAGGCATCTCAATGCTATTATAATTATCTTAGGAGAGGCAGCAACATTGCTAATGGTTAGAGCAAGATACAGGGAGAGTGGAGATCTGGGTTCTGAGCCTGTCTCCTCTATTGACTTGCTACATGACCTGGGGAAGTCCCATCACCTCTCCACACCCAGTTGATCCAACTGTAAAATGGGGCTAGTAAAGTAATGCACCATAGAGGAGAGGGGCAGAGAAGGTCTGGGGAAAGCGTGCAAAGGAATCAGCCCAGACTGCTATCCTGTTATAGCCCATCCCTTCTCTAAGGTTTACTGTGAAACTGAGGGTGTGACATAGGAGCCTGCATGCACACACTGCAGAGCTGGTCTCCTGCTCATGGTGCTACAACAAAAATACCAGCTGGCCACTCCTTTACCTCAGCAAAGCATTCCCTGCAACGGAGCGGCACTTCCAGTCATCGGGTCTCTTCTAGCCCAGGGAGCTGGGAGAAGCTGGAAGATGCCATTTTGAGTTGTAGGAGTAGGGAATGGTTTCTCATTTATAGTTTCACACAGCACCCAGTAGTGGCAATAATGCATCACCTGTTGATGTGAAGGGGAACTTGCTCTTCCAGCCAGAGTTGATTCTCTCTCTCTCTCTGTTTCCTTCCCATTTTTTTCTGCTAAGTCTTTTTCAGCAGAGGGTGTCGATGTCCCCCTGCCAGAAGACACTTGCGGGCCATGTTGGGTCTGATTGCGCTCTTGCACTGGTGTAAACTAGGAGCAACTGAATGGAGGGGGGGGTGGGGATTGAGATCTAGGTCAATTCCACTGGCTTTAATGGGACTACAGCAAAATTTTAAAAAATGAAAAGTGCAGGAAGGGTTAATGGGCTGAATCCAAAGGGAGGCGGATCCACAGTCTGTTGATTTGGGGCTGCTTGGAAGTGGCACAGAGGTGCTCCATGCTAGAAAGGGCGGGGGGTGCAAAGGGCCAGCAGGTCAACATTACCTGGGGCCCTTAGCGTCTAGAGCTGGTTTCCCACCCTGAGAATTCTCCAGCAGAAAATGTTCCTAAGAGGTACTTTTTGCAGGGATCACAGACCCTGGCAAGTATGGCCCCAAACCCATAACGTCAGCCTTGCCATTTCGCAGCTCAGCCCTGTCGGTTACTAATTCATGACAAGTAGACAAGCAAAGGATTGGAGGAGATGTGAGAGAGCCAAGGTCTCACAGCAGATCAGGAGCAGAACCAGGAATAGGATCCAGATCTGCTGTGCCCAGGCTAGAACGCTAGACACTGGGATATGCTGCTTCATTTTGAAGCCCTTGCTTTAAAGGAGGTGGGATGCTGACACTGGTGGCTCAACCTCAAAGCTGCACAGAGAGTTGTGGGAGTCTGGGGCAAAATCTGAAACTGAGGCCCTGCTCATCCTTCCAAAAAAAAATTACCACTGACGATAGTAGGGGGGAGGGGTTGGAGAGTGAGCCCACACCGCACTCCCTAGCAGAGGCAGCTCTATGCCTGTCTCACAGGGTTGGGGCTGGCCCCCAGCTCCAGGTATTGCAACCTGGCCAGGCCAGATTTCAGTGAGTGGCACTGCAACCTGGCAAGAGGGGTCCCAGTGCCACTCAGGTTTGGATCATGATGGACGGGGAAGATGGGCTGAACAAGGGCTGCCAAACCAAACCTGAGTGGTGCTGGGACCCCTCATGCCAGGTAGCAATGCCACCCAGTTTGGTGGTCTTCTCAAGCCTGGGGCAAATGGCCCCTGTAGTCTCCCCTCATCCTCTCTGGGCAGCCCTGCTCAATCCTGGGAAAGAAGATGAAGGTGAATGTTTTACAGTTAGCTGGGTTGGATTGCCATGCAATTTCAACGAGCTACACAAGTCAAGAGCAGTGGCTTTAGGTTCGATATGGGAGGAACGCGCTTGAGCAGTGCATGATTTATGAGTGAAGCAGCACAGAAATACTGACATTGACTGAAATGTATTAAAGCCACATGGGTGGAAATTTTATTAGTTATTTCAGCAAATTAATTTCCAGTAAGTTTTGCAGCTTCCCCTCCTGCGGCATGGGCCCTATCGTCATTCATCAGTGCCGTACGGGCAAAATGTGATTTTTAGGAGCCCAATGAGGCATTTAACAAACTTTCCAGTTAAGCGTAAAACAACATCGCCTGTCACACAGCTGCACTGCAAGCAGCTACACCTCTCAGCATAGTTAGGTGCTTACAGAGCTACAACTCTGTGCATTGATGAAATCCCACCGTTTGTTAGACTAAAGAGAACGTTCGTCGAGGACACAGCCCCGAAAGAGGAAAAGCATCAACAAACAGGAAGTGATTTGAAATTCAAATCAAACTAAGTTGATGCAAATAAAATGGGAGCAAAATGGAGTGAACCAATTTCTGAAGTCCTTATGCAGGCAAATGGCCCACTGAGGATTTTGCCCCAGGTCACTAACTGGTATTTATGAATTACTTCCTCTTACAGTAACATCTAGGAAATCCAGCTGAGATCAGGACTCCACGATGCCTGGTGCTGTGCAAACATAGTAAGAAACAATCCCTGCCTCCAAGAGCATGCAATTTAAATAGACAAGGCAGACAAAAAGTGTGAAGGGAAACTGAGGCACAGAGAAGGGAAGTGACTTGTCCAAGGTTACACAGCAGGTCAGTGGGGGAGTCAAGTCTCTTGACTCCCAGTCCTCTTCCCTATCCACCAGATTATGCTGCCTCCTTAGTAACTCTGGATGGGATTTCCAAATGAACCTAAGGGGGTTAGGCACCCAATGAATTTCAATACAGGCATTTTAGAAATATTCAGCCTTTGTATCTTACTCTGAATGGCTTAGATTCCTTTCCAAAATGGGTCTAAAAATCAAGGTATCCACTCACAGCCATAGAGGTCTACTTAAACTTATAGGCAAATCCTGCTATTCAGACGCATTAGTAATTTTAACAAACTGTACATTTGATTAGCCTTTTTTCCAAAAAACCCTGCCCCACACCCCAATAACTACGTAGCATTTCCCTGCACAGGGAGTAAATATTGTCTGGCACACCCTGCTGATGCTTTGTTCAATGCAGAAAATGCAGGAGACAGAACTCTCTTGGAGGCTGGTCTGAGACTGAAATGAACTCCAGTGGGGATGAGGGGCCATCACAAACCACACCACCGTCTGCTCTCTATGCCTTCAACCTACTTCCTCTAGCACAGAACAGCATGTACATTTAAAAACAAAACCTAAACAAATTTCTGCCAAATCAAGCCATGCCACTGCCCACACAATTCGCCTCCTGGGGAGAGGTGGAAAAACATAACAAACCACCCAAGAGAGATAGTTGCTTTGTTTAATGGACAACAGGAAGGCACTCAGATATTATGTGATATGAGTGATATAAGAACTCATATAGAATAGAATAGAAAAAGGCAGAAGTGGATCAGGACTACTGTCATTTGAAATAAAGCAATTACTTTTTGTTGTATGTTCTGTTTTAATCTGGCAGAAAATCAATGTTTTGCACAGTACATTTCCAACATTTTGTCCCTAGGATGGAATTTAAAGGCCAAAGGAAGACAGCCAAAATATTTTAGGACCTCTTCCTTTTCAAATGCTAGCGATTGGCCAAATCAGATCTAATCCATCTGGAACTCAGTGTCTCTGGGACAGGTGGGTTGAAAGATACAGAAGACTCTCTGAATGATAAGGATCTCTGGCGAGACAAGAAAAGGAGAATGGGTCCTGGGCTTTCAGAATGAAGACCTTCTGTGAGTGACTAGCAAGTTGTGGAGGAAAAAATGTTCAGAAGCATTTCAAGGGGAAAGTATCTGCCCTGACCTAAAACTATGAATCAGTCAGGGTTAGTCCATCATTTCCACTGAATCAATTGCAATGTTGGATATGCAAGAGATACAGGAGTGGCCCCCAGGTACTGGAGCTTGGGGATGTTATCGGCTATGAGGAATGGGCAAACAACCGGTGACATCAGTTGTGTGAAAAACGATAAAACAGTCGTTCTCAAAAATGTGCTGGAAGCAGTAGAACACTGTACCACCCTATACCGGAAACCCACTGATCGCTATACTTACCTACATGCCTCCAGCTTCCATCCAGGACACACTACACGATCCATTGTCTACAGCCAAGCTCTAAGATTCAACTATATTTGCTCCAATCCCTCAGATAGAGATAAACACCTACAAGATCTCTATTAAGCACTCTTAAAACTACAATACCCACCTGCTGAAGTGAAAAAGCAGATTGATAGAGCCAGAAGAGTACCCAGAAGCCACCTACTACAGGACAGGCCCAACAAATTAAAAAACAGAACGCCACTAGCCATCACCTACAGCCCCCAACTAAAACCTCTCCAGCGCACCATCAAAGATCTACAACCTATCCTTAAAGACGATCCCTCACTCTCACAGATCTTGGGAGACAGGCCAGTCCTCGCTTACAGACAAGCTCCCAACCTGAAGCAAATACTCACCAGCAACCGCACACCATACAACATACACACTAACCCAGGAACCTATCCTTGCAACAAAGCCTGATGCCAGCTCTGTCCCATGCTATTCAAGTTGACACCATCATAGGACGAACACATCAGCCATGCCTCAGGGTTCGTTCACCTTGCACCTCTACAACTATTATAGGCTTGTGCCAGCAAGCCCCTCTTGCCATGACATTGCCAATCGGACAGTTCTCTCTGCAAAGAATTAAATGGACACATTGACATCAGAATCATACATAAACCAGTGGGAGACACTTAAACCTCTCTAACCATCAGTGATAGACTTGAAGGTGGCATTTTGCAAACAAAAACTCAAAACAGTTCAAAGAGAGACTGCTGAACTCAATATAATTTGCAATTGGAATACATTAAGTTAGGTTAACAGAGACTGTGAATGTTGGTCATTTTTCCACTAATTGAATCTTTTCCCTATGTTAAGTTCTCCTCACAGCCTTCTATGGGTCATCTAATTCACTTCAAAGTTTTTTTTTCTCCTGCTGATTGATAGCTTCATCTCACTTGATTAGACTCTTCCTGTTGGAGGCTACTTTTACTTTTCATGTTCTCCTGTATGTATAAATATCTCCTGTCTGTGTGTTCCATTCTGTGCATCCGATGAAGTGGGCTGTAGCTCATGAAAGCTCATGCTGAAATAAATTTGTTAGTCTCCAAGGTGCCACAAGTACTCCTGTTCTTTTTGCGGATACAGACTAACACGGCTGCTACTCTGAAACCTGTGTGTTGATTGTAAGTTTTGTTTTAATTTTGTGTGTCCCCCAGGCTGCACATTCGACATGTTTGGGTGTTTTTTTTGTTCTGATGCCCGAAATGAAAGAAAATTTTAAAATATTCAAAGGGCTAGATTCTGCTCTCACTGAAACCACTATAAGGGCCGCATTCAACTCCCATGAAATCAATGAGAATGCTTCCATTGATTTCAATGAAAGTTGGATCAGGTTCTGTGTCACTAATTCATAAAGAATCCCTATTCAGGACAGAACCTTAGCATATGCTTAAAATTAACCCTGCGTATTAGAGCTGTCCTGAATGAGAACGGACTTCAGCACATGTTTACAAGCTGTCTTCAGCTGGGGTCAAAGACCAGGACCAGCGCTAGGGGTTTTAGCACCCTAGGCACACGGCAATTTCGCCACCCCGTGCCCTGGTCCCGCGGCTCTGGTGGAGCTGCCTCAGTGGTGCCTGCGGAGGGTCCGCTGGTCCGCGGCTCCAGTGGAGCTGCCGCAGTGGTGCCGGCGGGAGGTCCACCGGACCCGCGGGAGCAGCCGACCGTCCGCAGGCACGACTGCGGCAGCTCCACCGGAGCTGCCTGACGCCCCCTCTGGCAAAATGCTGCCCACCAATCATCCTGGCACCCTAGGCAATTGCCTAGGCCACCTAAATGGAAGCACCGGCCCTGTCAAAGCCAGCAGTAATGCCACTGTAATTAACTATTGTCACTGAGAGGAGAACCAGGCCTGTTAATTACTGATAAATGGTGTATCTTTTCCAGGGCCAGCTAGTTCAGCTTCATTTTCATTTGTATATTTCCACTCCATGGATGAGGTGTGTCAGATTTTCGACCGTTCAGAGCCTTGCTTCTCACACAAAAAGTGCCATAAAATACGGACGAGAGTGTTTGGAATAAAACAAAGCAGTCACTCAGCAAATTGCTCGTCTCAGACCAGAATGCCAGGGTAATAACTGGGATTAAAGATGAAGCTGTCAAGATAAAATGAAGATAAATCAATCACTATATTAGGGTATTTGAAGAATCATTTTTATGCACTTAAAAAGCATCATATTAAATCCAGCTTCATCTAGGAGTCCCAAAATCATAAATATTCATCATCTAACCTTTTAGAGAAACTCAGCAGCTGTGATGGCAGCCAGCTACCAAATTCAATCTAATAGAAAACCTGAGGAATAATGAAACTATTGCGCGTCTGTTTCTTCATTAAAATCAGTGTGCAAATTTGCATAGTTTAATTTGTGTCAGATGAATAATTTCTCTTCATTCATATCCAATAGAACTCATGATCAATATTTAGTTTTAATTCCAGTCTGGCATTTGCTCTCGCACATTGTCAGGTGTCTGCAGTTATTTGAGGTACAGGACTCCTGAGACAATGCAGTGGCAGTCAAAAAAGTGAACAGAATGTTGGGAATGATTAAGAAAGGGATAAATAATAAGACAGAAAATATCATGTGGCCTCTATATAAATCCACGGTACGCCCACATCTTGAATACTGCCTGTAGATGCGGTCGCCCCATCTCAAAAAAGATGTATTGGAATTGGAAAAGGTTCAGAAAAGGGCAACAAAAATGATTAGGCGTATGAAATGGCTTCCATATGAGGAGAGATTAATAAGACACAGACTTTTCAGCTTGGAAAAGAGACAACTAAGGAGGGATATGATAGAGGTCTATAAAATCATGTCTGGTGTGAAAAAAGTAAATAAGGAAGTGTTATTTACTCCTTCTCATAACATAAGAACTAGGGGTCACCTAATGAAATAGGCAGCAGGATTAAAACAAACAAAACGAAGCATTTCTTCACACAACGCAGTCAACCTGTGGAACTCATTGCCAGAGGCTGTTGTGCAGGCCAGGACTATCACATGGTTCAAAAAAGAACTAGATAAATTCATGGAGAATAGGTCCATCAATGGCTATTAGCCAGGATGGGCATGGATGGTGTCCTAGCCTCTGTTTGCCAGAAGCTGAGAACAGGCAATGGGATGGATCATTTGATGATTATCTGTTCTGTTCATTCCCCCTGGGGCACCTGGCACTGGCTACTGTCGGAAGACAGGATACTGGGCTAGATGGACATTTGGTCTGACTCAGTATAACCATTCTTATAGATACATAAGAAATTGTAATAAGAATTTTTGCATGAGATTAAAAGAAAAAAATCATCTCTCAAACCCAAGGGCCAGAAGCCTGATTTACATCAGTAGAGGTGAAATCTCATCCTAAGGTCTGAATCATCAGTTGTACCAAGCTGCTGATGAGACTGGGACTGAAATGACCTCACAGCTGATCTAAGTTCTTCTAGCTGCAGCAGACTTTGAGGGACCAGTCTACTAGCCAGAGATTGGGTGAAGCTTAGCACATTCTGGCCCTGCCTTCAGCCATGCCCTCAGCCGACCTTGCTGAGCCCAACATACTTCTTCACGTAGGATGTGTCAGGGAGGGGAGCTGGCTACACCACCTTTATGCCACGATGGGGGGAATTCTCATCTGCTCCTTTCGGACAGCTTTCTGGCCACTTTGTGCAGCCCGAGTTGCCATTGCCAGAAGTGGAGGCTTTAGCCCTGAGTCTACTGGTTTGTTCTTGTGAAGGTGCATAATAATCCAGACTCTGAGCTGAGTTGCACTGGTGCAAACCCAGGATCACTCCGCAGAAAATCCATACGGAGAGTCTGGAATTATGCCAGCATGGAACTGCAATCAAACTCTTCTCTGATATATCTAATTTTGGCAACACTACAAAAAATCAAACCAAGTGATCCAAAGTCTCCACTCAGTTACATCCGTGGTATCTCATTGACTTCCCAGAGGACGTACAGGTGCAACAGAGGAAAATTTGACCCCAAGGGTGTTTAGAAATAGCAAAAAGATTCCATGGCAAAGGAATAAAATGTTCTAAGTGTCAGTTGAAGCCCTCCCAAGAGCCCCGACAGCTGGCAGCAATTAAGTCTCCCAACTTTGGTGATTTTTAAATTAATAAAGGAGGAGGACAGCAAATGCATTTAAGTTTTCAACCTGCTTTTCTTTAGTTTAACCTGCATTTTTACATTTAGACTATAATTCAGGGCATTTGATGAATCAAACAAAGACCATCTGCTGCAGTTCTGTCTCCTGCTGAGCTGCCTTGCCTGGAGTCAGGAACAGGCTTCTGGGCTAGTCTCACACTGCCTTTTCCTCTGTCAGCTGACTTAGTGAAAGTCTGTTCATTTTACCCAATGTACAGTAGCTGGCTATTATTTAACTGTGACCATGTGAGAGCGCATGATAGATGTCCCACTGGAAACCTCTAATCAAAATACAGGGCCTGTGTACAATTGTCAATTACACAACAAGCTATTCGCATAAATATATTATACTGGGAAGTGGGGGGGGGGCGGAAATTAACTCTTCATTGAGGCAATTTAAATATTTCCAGTTGTGAAAAGCAATTTTAGCTTCTTTACTCATAATTTACACTTGGTAGTGACAATGAGGAAGCTGCAGTTATGGCCTCCTGGAATTGCATTTTAATCTTTACATTCAGCAATTGCTGCAAAAATAAAAGAAGACTCAAGGTGAGGGGGGTCAAATTCCCTGGTAGTGTAAATTGGGGCAGCTCCCTTAACTCCAGTTTACATCTGCAGAGCGTTTATCCCACAAATAGAACACACAGAGTTAGCTGAGGACAGTGGCTCTCTCGTTTACGCAGTATTAGATGAGTCAAATGGCTTGTGATCACTAAGGATAAGATTCAGCCTTGTGCAAAGGGCCAGCACAAAGTCCAAAGTCATTTAACTGCATCCTGAGTCCTATTTTTAGGTGCTGCATAGGCCATTGTGACAGGTCCTCTGCCCCGCCCCTCTTCCTGGGCCCCCTGGCTGTCCCAATAAAGTTCAAAGAGGTTTCCAGTTATGCAGCACCCGTGGCTTTATTTACACACACACACAGTTCTCCCACCACCAGTGTGGTGCTATATACAAGGCATGCAGGGTTCATTCCCTCTTTTCTAACCAGTCAGCCCTCAGCTAGGAGACTGACCTTTCCCTGGCTGGCTTTTCTGCTGGCTCCCAGCCCTTATAACTGCTGGCTTGTCAGGCCTGCAGGTGGAGCCAATCCACAGTCCAGGCATGAGGTCTGTTTCACCAGCCCCAATCTATTTCTCTTGATTAGAACTGACCGAGCAGAGGTAATTAGGTGCTTTTGCACCAGCACCCTGCTACAGCCATAAATGGGCCCTCTGCATGTTGGGTCTGATCTTGCCCACTGAAGTTGAGAAGGACAGGGTCTGATGGCCAGAATTTTCAAGAGCTCAGCTCCCATGTAGGCATCTAAATAAATGGCCAGTTTTTCAGAAGTGACCACTGAAGTTAGTGGAAAGACTCCCATGAGGGACTCTGACCACTTCTAGTTCTTGCCTTTGATACTGTTATTGTTCATTCAGAGATGGTCCTTCCCCCCTACCTCCCCACAAAGGCTAGTAATGAATACATGGAACTAGGGTGTTAGAATGGAAACCATTCTGTGACCTCAGCTATAACATTTGCTATCAGTGGATCTGTCATAAAACATAAGTCCCAATTCTGAACCTTAGCGTCCAAAATCTGGGTGCCTGCATGAAACCTCCAAGCTTAATTACCAGCTTAGATCTGATAGTGCTGCCACCAGCCAGAAATTCCAGTGTCTGGCTCACTCTGGTCTCCCCAAAACCTTCCCTGGGGGGACCCCCAGACTCAGATGCCTGAATCTACATTTCAAAGGAAAACCCACTTCCCTTCCACTCTGTTTAACTCCTCACAATTTTTCCTGCCTGGGTACACTGGAGATCACACGTGCTTTCAAGTCCTTGAAACACAAACCGGTGAGATCAGGTTTACTCTCACCCTCCCTCAGAGGTCTGCAAACGCAAGCTTTGTGACTCTACACAGAATTTTCTCTTCCCCCGCCCCCATATCTTCTCCTCACGACCATTCCCTGGTGAGTGCGACTCAATTCCCTGAGCCCCAACAAAAATCCAACAGGTCTTAAAAAGAAAGCTTTATATTAAAAAGAAAGAAAAAGACATAAAAAATGGTGTCTCTGTATCAAGTGACAATACAGGGTAATGGCTTAAAGAAAAAATGAATAAACAGCCTTATCCAAAAGAATACAATTTAAACATTCCGAGCACTACAACCATGTAAAACAAAACATATAAAAACCTATATTGTTACCTGTACTTACAACGGAAATGAAGATTAGAAGCGCTGAGATCAGAAAGATCACTCTTCAGAGCCAAGGATAACAGAGACACAGACAAAGGACACACACCCAAAAATTCCCTCCCTCAGCTTTGAAAAATCTGGTTTCCTGATTGGTCCTCTGGTCAGGTGTTTGGTTCCCTTTTGTTAACCCTTTACAGGTAAAAGAAACATTAACCCTTAGCTATCTGTTTTTGACAGGAACCTATAATACTAGGATTGTGTAATGGATCAATAGCTGGTAATTTGGCATATGCCTCATTGTCCATGCCAAAAAAGGTATAGTAATAGCAAGAAGAACTGCAAGCCAACTTTAACAGAGTGAAACAGGAATTACTTTACTATGCTTGGCACTTATTATAGGTTATATGGTTCATTTCTATGGTGCAAGATACAGCTGTGAAATGATTCGAAAGGTAATATGGAAAACTGTAGTTGGGCTAGCTGTAGATAGATAGTCGTCTATGAAAAGTAACTGTCAGAAACAAAGAGCCTGATTCTTCTACTAGTTACTCTGGGGTAAATCAGGAGTGAGGCCTTTGAAATCAGTAATCTTTCACTGGTATAAGGGAGATCCGAATTAGACCCCAAATATTTACAAATGAAGAGGTTTAAGACACAATGTGAAGCTGGAGTGAATGCCTCAAAAACGTATCTTTTGGGATTTCCCCGTAATAAAGAATTTTTTGGTCATTGCTGATCTACTAACATTTACAACATTCCAGTATTTAATGAGCTCTAAATGGCCGCATAGAAGTAAGACATTTATTACTCATGGTACCGTACCGGTGCTATTATTACTAATGTCAAGTTAATTTGTTACTGAGAGACAGGCATGAACAGCTCCAAACAGCAGAATCAGCACTGAATTCTGTGCATTTAGCCCCATTCCTACTATGCGAATGTGACGTTTTAAGGGTCCAGGTCATGGCCTCTAATTTTTCTTTTCACACCATTGCAGTGGAACCAGAATGTTAATTAGGTAATTGTTAGTTCTTCAATCCCAGGTTATCATTTTGGGGCAAATGGTTCAAATGCAGAATCCCCGACCTGCAAAAAAAAAGGGGGGAAGGGGTGTGTAGGGGAAATAGATGGTATGTTGGCTTTGGTATCTGGCTAGCAGTTACATTGCTGTCGCTTCTGAATGCAGAACAGTAAAGAAGAAAAAATCTCTATCCCATTAGCTCTAGAAATCTGCACTAGAGGCTCCGGTTCCCAGTGACAAACCTTTCAGAAATGTTGCATGTCCCTTGCTGTACTATGAAGAGATTAGAATGGCTAAAACTGAGATGTCATACTGATCCTTGGTATTTTATTCACAGCGATGAGTTAGGCTGAGCTGCAAGAAAGAAGACACATGCAGGAATAAAACACAGCTCCTGCAGCAGCCACATCCCTTTTCGTTAGGAGATTTCTTTTTTCCCCAATCATAGTAAGGAAAATGAGACATGAAAAAAAGTCTCCCTTCAATAACAGCAGCCTGATAGTGAATGCAGGATTCCTGGAAATATAAACCAAGTCTCTCCACAGGGAATTTCCTTACAGAAGCTACATAATATTAATGCTTGAATTTGCACAGTTCGTCCCACCAACAAGCTCATTGTACTTTACAAATATTAAGGGTGGACTTTTCAGATGATCCTACAGGATATGGGCGAGTACGTCCAACTGCAAGTCCTTTATGTTTTTGAAAGATCTCACCCTAAGTTCATTTACCCTCAGTGCACCTTTGCATTGTCCCCGTTTTACACACAGCAAAACAGATGCCCACAGTATTTGGAAACAGTGGATGCCTAAAATTAGGCACCGACGACCATATTTAGGCACCAAAATAAAAGAGGCCTGATGTTCAGAGGTGCTCCCATAGAAATCACTTTTATGATTACTCTAATCTCTCTGGAGATATTACTGTCATTATGGGGAGGTTAATGCCAGGATCTTTGGCAGTCAGTATAAAAAAGAAACATTCATAACAAGATTTGCCTTACAGCACCCACTTCCCTCCTCCCCCTGGGGGGCAATTAATCCCTGCACAATGGCCCCTTTGCACCTGCTGCAATGGCACAGACGAGCTGCACGGCAGCCATAAGAGAGAGCCCCTGCACAAGGCCCCTTCTTTGCACAGGGAATACCTTCACTTCTCTTTTGGGGGGTTATTAATTTCATTTTGGGGCTTTATTTTTAGCAATTTTTGAGTTTTATGTAGATGTCTAAAAATCAGGGGTTTTCAGGGCTTTGTATATACTGTAAAGAGTAACATACATATTATATCTATTATGTATATACACACAATGAACACAGTTACTATATTTGCTGGAGGAATAAATAATGCTTTGCCACTTATTAAAGAAGGGTGCTCTGGTAACTTCCTTAGGCAAGATCAGAGAACTGTGTGAGCACTGTGCCTTGGCAGGCTAATTTCTATATTTTGGCAGAAAGCTAGAAAGAAGCCTCAGAGTCTATTTTCAGCTCGTGTGTAAAGACAGCACACGTGTTATTCTGATCCTAAAACATTTTGTTAATCTGCTTTCATATTTTATATATTAAAATACTGATGTGTTTACGTGCAAATTACCAGAAGAAAACTACGGACGATGGGAAAAAACATTGGTACATTGAACCCACTTTAGAATACATATATCATTAACATGTATACATTAATCAAGGGAAAGAAAATGAATGTCCTGCAAGTTGGTAACCATTTGGATCAATAACAGAATATATCATTATGATAAGGACTTTGAAAATGTACTTATCGATTTTTCAGGTCTCTGCCCAATTCATCGACATTGGTCTTATGCTGAACCCTAGAGAATATGGATCTTTCTTCCTCCAAGGCTTGTTGAAGCTGAAAAATTGTAGCTAAGGAAATAGCTGTTGGTTTAGTAGAGAATCCTTCAGCTTCTTGACCACAGGTAAGAAGACCTGAACCAAAGCTGATTGAAGTCAATGAGAGTGTTTCCACTAACTTCAGTGGGCTTTGGAACAGGCCCTCAGAGTTTACCAGTGTGTTTTCACTACTCCCTGAGAGCTCTGTGGGGAGGCTGTATAATAGGGACCCTTTTCCCCAGGTTCTCTCTCGAAACAGGTTACACGGGCCTGATCCAAGGCTATTTGAAATCAATGGGAAAAGTTCACCTCCACTGATCTCAATGGGCTTTGGGTAGACCCTGATTTGAGGTGGAAGCAGCAATTGTTGTAGTGAGCCCACCTTTTTACCCTTGGGTCCTTTTAACTGAGTTTGATTTAAATGAATACAGCATTCTAATAATAGATGATACACAATGGAAGGCGTTCATCCTTCACAGAAGGAGTGAAATGGGCGTGACATGAGAATACACTATCCTGAGTCTGCAGGGCTAGGCTCCAACTCAACCTCTCAAAATGCTATCCCCCTTAAAAAAAATTAAGTCTGAGATTTTCACAGAAGCTTCTGTGAGTTAGGTGCACAGTTGTTGAAAATGAATGGGAGTTGGATGCCCAAATTCCTACGTTTGTTGGAAAATCATAGCCTAAAGTATTAACACAATTTAATTATTAACGCAATCTAGTATGTTGCTCCTTATTAATAGGAGCAACATACTAGATTAGGAGGAGCAGCAAAAGAGAGTTGGCCACAAAAGACCCCCCATCCCAACATCAACTAAGCAGCCGTGGAATGGAAGGTGACTACAGAATGCAGTTCCTTCCATTCTGGGAATGAGCTCAGGTCAGAGACCAAAGGAGAGCAGCTAAACAGGGGATTTACAGGCCTCTAAAAAAAATGAGTTAATGTCAAATATGCCTCTGATTTTGTCCTTGTCCAGACACACAGATTCTTTAAAAACAGATCATTTCCTTAGACTGTGCGTTCTTTAGGGCAGCCTCAGGGTGTGGTCCCCTAAGAATCCTTTCAGGCCTTGAGTACCCATCCACAACACTTCAGGTCTCCTTCGCCACCTCTGGGATTTATTTTGTTACCCTAGCAAGCCTCCACCCGTAGCGCTATTTAGCCAAGCGCCAGCCAGCTCCCATATTTGCTTCTGGGGAAATGCACAGAGCAGTTGGCTTCTTTCAAGACCTCAGCTGCCCCTTTCCAGGATGTTTGTCCTCTCCGTTTATATGCTTCCAGCTGCTGCTGTTGTCTCCCTGTCTAATTAGCCCCTAAGCTGTAGCTGTAATCTGTTGATTTACCTTCCAAGTAGGTCCCAATTAACCTATATTGGTGGGAATGTGAGTGACAAGATGCTGAGTCAGTCCTGACTCAGCACACTCTGGCACCGGCAGGCACAGTCTTTTTGTTCTGTTTTTGTTGCACCTAACACAATGGGGTCTTGATCCATCACTGGGGCTTCTAGCCACTACAGCAATAAATAAAATAACATTTTCATTTTCAAATACAGAAATTCACAAAGCATAAATTAAATACCCTGACATTATTTCAGTTACCAAAGACAAATGGATCCTCCCATTCCGAATAACCTTTATTTTAGATGAAGACAACAAAAGAAAGTCTCCATGACAGAGAGAGAGAGCACCACTCCCCCATGACATTCTCTACACACCGCTGAGAATAAAATGACTGCACCCAGAAGTAGTGCTTAAAAATGTAAAGGCCCAGTACAGAAAATAGAAGGCATCACTGTTTCCTAGATGTATATACTACAGTGCTGCAATCAGCAGTTCTCCCACTCCTGGGGTCTTAAATATAGAAGTTATTGTTCCAGAGGACTCTAAAAAGTTGCGCCTGTCACATCTGTATCAGTCTCCTGCCTAAAAAACAACATTGTTCGACATACTGGGATAATATTACAAGGTAGCTGCCGCTGGAGTTTCATGCTTGGATGTGTTCAAAAGGAAGCTTCGCTTTATTCCCCAACCACAAATACTTTTTGATGGTTTCTTGTCAGCTGCTTGAAGTCCTCAAATCTCTGCTCTCCTCCCTCCACTGGCTTCTATTCGTAGGTTGTGTTCTTCATTAACCCCCATTTATTCTCAGCGGCATTGTTCAGTGACTGAAGAATTTCATGCATTACTATTTTTTTCTCTAAGCATTTGTATGTGTATGGGGGGAAAGAGAGAGCCACCAGCAGGGCAGGAGAAACCAGAAAAACCTCTCTCTGGTTCTAACATTTTGCAAAATTAAATGTTTTAAAGACAAGGAATTATTCTGAATACAAAGTGAATTAATGTCCCAGCCCTCACTAATTAACTGATAGGGTGAGATACTCACCCCTGCTCCGGCCCCTTTACACAAGATAAAAGGGACAAACTGTCATAAATGGGCCCTAAAATCCCCATATACAGGCAGGGGGAGCATTCTTTGATGCAGGCATTTCAGGAGACAGCTGTAAGGCTGCCGCCTGACGATTCCTGAACAAGTCCTGGCCTAGGGAGCTCAGAGACAGGGCTTGTGGAGATTCCAGGGGGTGGTGTGGCCCATAGGGCATCCCAGGGAAGCTGCCATAACTTAGACAGGCCCTCAAGGCTATCTAAGTTATACCCAGGCCTTTGCCAGCCCCCTGAGCATCTCAGTTCTGGATAGTGAGGGTACAAAGGTGGCTCAAATTCACCACATTCCTTTCTCCCCTTCAGTTGCCAGTTCTGTGCTGCACTGCTCAGAGATGAGGCACAGGAGCTCACTCTTAATACTTGTGGCATCAATCCCCCCAAGTGAGCTTGAAAGAAATGTGTTTTCTCTCCCTCCCTCCACAGACTATCTAGTCTTCTCCCTCTCTTCCCAGGACCCAATAGTTCAGTCTCCAAACTCTTACCTTTATTCGTTTTTTAAAACCCCTCTTTCCCATCTCTCTCCCACAAAGCTTCTCTCCTTTGGGGCCCAAAAGCTGCTGATATCAGCATTAAAACACCCACTTGGGACCTGGTCAGAGCCCCTGTAAGTCAATGGACAGAGTCCCCCTGACTTTAATGAGCTTTGGATCAGATCCTATATGCATTTTCTGCCAAACATGGACACTTACCTAAGCTACACTCTCATGCAAACAATGCTCAGCCGCCAGTAGGGAGGAATTCCTGGCCCACTCACTGTGGACCAATCATGGGTTGGGTTGCACGGCAGCACGAGGGGGCATAAAGAGTCCATGTGTCTGTTGTTCCTTTACTCTGGCTACCCGCATCATAGATAGCGACATGGGAGAAGAAAGAGGCCGTTCGGGAGGGGGGTATAGCTGTACTGGTGCATTGGGGAGTATATGCTGTGCTGGGTATAAATCCAGTGGCACTTACACCTACGGTGACCAGATGTCCCGATTTTATAGGGACAGTCCTGATATTTGGGGCTTTGTCTTATATAGGCGCCTATTACTCCCCACCCCCATCCCAATTTTTCACACCGGTCAACCTATCTACATCCTAGCTGGAACTGTAAAAAGAGACTAGGATTGAGATTGTGACTTCCCACGTCACAGCCTCCTTTCTGCACTGCCTCTTATTGCTGGCAGATCATTGTCAGAATCTATCCTTGGGCTCTTAGCATGATCTACCCTTTCAAAAGATCCCATCCTGTCAACAGTGGGTCTTTACATTAAGAGGAATGTGAAGTACTGGAAACAGTGTGGTTTTGATGGCAGCAGGCTGATCCCTGCAAGCACAGCTGGCAATAAAATTCTAATGAACACTACTCTTGTCATACTTTGGTCTCTGCTGTTGCTAACAAACAACAGAAAGTCTTTGCTTCCTCCAGGAACCTCAAATTGGTTATCAGCTGAAGTTTCATAAAAACCAGCATTTTCTGGTAGATCCTGGAATAAGGTTCCTTATCCTTTGGTTTCTCTTCATTTTGATATTTTTCAGAATCAAGGATTTTTGAAAATGCTGAGGTTTTAATAAGAACGTATTTATTTCTATGGCAGCCTCCAGAAAAGGCTCAGAAGCATCATTTTGACTTTTATTTTACATCTCATGCAGGATAACGTAAGTTATTATGTTAGGTACCTGAATACCACATTATTGTGGCAAGCAATCTACCCAATAACACACACGGGGCGCGAGGAAAGAAAGGTGTTCACAACATCTACTTACCTCGTGGGGATCCATCTACCCACAAACATCTTGGAGTATAGAGAAGGCGGAATTTCCAAGTCTCACAATGAACGTGGCAGTAATTTAACAGAACCTGGACATCACTAGCTATTGAATCCTCCATTCACGGCTTTCAACAATTCTTTGAGAATCAACATAAGTGTCGTACAATCCAATCTTGTTTGGTATTACCTCAGTGCACTGATAATGTATCTGTTTGCCAGGTGAAATATTTCATTAGACCGCTGGTGATGAGAGCTCCATTGTAGTTAGCCTGGTGCACACACTATTTTGCTGTTCTGTTCCTTTGCGAATCTTATTTTGCTATAATAGATTTTTCTAAACAAATGTACTCTGTCCACATTCACTTTGGAGTCTCTTATTCCATTAATTTTGTTTCAGCAATGAGAAAATATTTATTTCTGCTTTCTTACACAACAGCTGCTTCACATAGAAGCTAAACTTTGGCCAGCCGAGAGCCATGCTGGTAACTTGCCAGGAGCGTGACAGCTGTCCAAATTTTCATAAAAAGTGGAACAGATTGTAGTCATGACTCGCTTGCCTGTCAAGGTTTAACACACACAGGCTAATGTTCCCAGATACAATCCTCTATTTTGGTTCAAGATGATGCTTTGCATGTTGGGAATTGTAGTTTCCATAGAGTTTGGTTTTTGAAAGGAAGACACAAGTAGGCCGCATTATAGGATTCCATGGGTCACATTTGACTAGTATTTTGCATAGAGCTGGGCAAACTTTTTGACTAAGAATATTTTTAGTAACAAATGGAGATTTGGTGACACAGAAACATGCCATGAATTTGTGTTCATGTAGAAACTCTCCACTCCAAAATTAAAGAAAAAAATCAAAACATTTTGTTTTGACGTTTTTTAAATTAAATGTTTTGATTTGTCAATTAAAAATGATTTTTGTTTGGAAATTTCCTTTAAATTTTTTTTTAATTAAAACACATTGAAAATGGTCCAAATCAAAATGATTTTTTTTTCAACTTTTCCATTCGCCAAAATTTTCAAATATTTTCATTTTCATCTGAAATGATTTTTTCCCCCAATGTTTTGGAATCGCCAGGGAACTGAAAAATCCTTTACTCACCCAGCTCTAATATGGGATGCCAGCATCTTGTCTCAAAAGATTGGAGTCTAGGGGGGCTTGACTGTGATGCAAATATAAATCTTCCTTGTATGTGTTTCGATAAAACCCATAAGGAGTGTGATAAACAGGAAGTGCCTGAAAATAAACTTGACTCTTCTGTTTACAGCAGCTCCTGAAATTTCTGAACAGAAATAATTAAAAATAGCCTGTTACTTAATCATAGCAAGATCCAGAAACTTGATTGATTTTTGGATTTAAAAATGTTAATTTCGTTTGGGACGCTGCCCAACAGAGTGCTGGTGAAAGCCAAATAAATTATTCCAATTTTTACTGCAGATTATTTTGAGAGGCATAGAGAGTTGTTGGGTCTGATTCTTCACTATCTTCTGCCATTCGCCCGGGGTAACATTTTACACCTATTTTGTAGGTGGTGCCTAGTTCTATGCCCAATGGGCAAACAGTGGGCAGAGTTGTTTTTTTTGTTTTGTTTTTTTAAAATGTCTTATTTGCTATGAAAGAAGCAGAGCTCTGAATGTCTAGTTTTTAGGGTGATGAGAGCAGATATGACAGATGAGGCTTTGCAGGGTTGAAAATGGTCCTTCCAGGCTTCCCGAGAATAACAATGAAAGACAAACTCTATTGACAGAATAATAGATTGGAGTTTTCTTGGACATGCTTGAAATGAGCTTCCGTTCACATTCTCTATGCTTGTCTCATAATGTCTATTTTTTTTTTAAAGCTTTCAAATATTTGGATTGAACTGAAGCAGCAACTGAGACCTTGAAGTCTAGCTCAACTGGTCTTGAAAATTAGTAGGATGGTTGCATAAACCATGCCACTGACTGAAACGAGAGCCAAACATTTCAATGAAAGGGCTGCTTGTCATGGCATGAATAGAAACATGTTTCACTAGCTGAAATTGTCTTCGAGAACTGGTTAGCAAAGTTGCCTGCTTATTTTCTACATCAGTGGAGGAGCATGAGTCCAGAACTTCATATGCACCCAGTAATACTTGTGTTTGTCCAACCACAGGCATCTGATGCCCTTTGCTGA
This sequence comes from Chelonoidis abingdonii, assembly GCF_003597395.2. Classification (NCBI taxonomy): domain Eukaryota; kingdom Metazoa; phylum Chordata; order Testudines; family Testudinidae; genus Chelonoidis; species Chelonoidis abingdonii. The sequence continues at coordinate 102,921,680 of NC_133775.1, forward strand.
AGCATTTTAAATGGAGAAAGTAGTAGTAGGATATCAAGTGCCAATGCTCTGATACTGTAGCTTTGTGATAGGGTGACCAAACAGCAAGTGTGAAAAATTAGGAGGGGGGGGGAGGGAGTAATAGTGCTTATATAAGACAAAACCCCAAATATCAGGACTGTCCCTATAAAATCTAGACATCTGGTCACCCTACTTTGTGAGCCGGGTTATCATAAACAGATAGTTAAGAGTTAATGTCTCTTTTACCTGTAAAGGGTTAAGAAGCTCAGTAAACCTGGCTGACACCTGACCAGAGGACCAATGGGGGGACAAGATACTTTCAAATCTTGGTGGAGGGAAGTCTTTGTTTGTGCTGTTTGTTTTGTTCGTTGTTCGCTCTTGGGGCTAAGAGGGACCAGACGTGCAACCCAGGTTTCTCCAATCTTTCTGAAACAGTCTCTCATGTTCAAAATAGTAAGTACTAGCTAGAAAAGGCAGATTAGTCTTATGTTTGTTTTCTTAACGTGCAAATGTGTATTTTGCTGGAAGGAGTTTTACCTCTGTTTGCTGTAACTTTGAATTTCAGGCTAGGTGGGAGGGAGTCCCTCTAGCCTATATAAGCTGAATACCCTGTAAACATTTTCCATCCTAATTTTACAGAGATAATTTTTACTTTTTCTTACTTTAAGTAAAAGCTTTCTTTTTTAAGAACCTGATTGATTTTTTCCCCCTTGTTTAAGACCCAAGGGGATTGGGTCTGAACTCACCAGGGGATTGGTGGGCAGAAAGGAGGTGGAGGGGGAAGGTTAATTCCTCTCTGTTTTAAGAGCCAAGGAGTTTGGATCAGTGTAGCCTCTCAGGGTAACCCAGGGAGGGGAAAGTCTGGGAGAGGGAAGGAGGTGGAATGGTTTATTTCTCCTTGTTTTAATACCCAAGGGGTTTGGGTCTTGGGTTCCCCAGGGAAGGTTTTGGGGGACAGCGAGTGTACCAGACACTGTAATTTCTGGTTGGTGGCAGCGCTATCAGATCTAAGCTAGTAATTAAGCTTAGAAGGGTACATGCAGGTCCTCACATTTGTACTCTAAAGTTCAAAGTGGGAAAAAATACCTTGACAAGGGTGCTTTTCCACTACTGGAGAAATAGTCTCCTAAGGTACTCTTAATAACATTTCTGGTGGCAGCCTTAGAGGAGAGGGTGAGTCTTGTGTCAAGCAATGACAACTCTTCCAGCTGATTAAGCATTAGCACTGTCAAGCTCTAGTCAAGAGAGTCTCTTCGAGTCCTCATCAGCTAGAGAGATGAGGACTGTGACGCTGTACGGAATATGTGGGACACTTCATGCTATTGATGATACCAATATTATAAAATTGGAAGGAATCCAACCAGATGTGCCATGTGAGGTGTCAGCAAAAATGTTATAAATTGCCAAATATGATAATCATGTTTGTATCTCCTTTGTATTATAAGTATGTATGATATATCTGTATTTCCAAACTTCTTGTGTTTCTGGATGACATCCCCAGACAGACTGGCATCAGCACTGCCTAGCCTGTTTGATGGCCCATCAAAGGTCATCAGCTGTACAATGAACCCACTGAAAGGAGCCAGGGGATACACCTTATGACTCAGCAGGCATTGTAGCGGCATGCCTATGTGCAGAGAACTGTAAGGTTTTTCCATGCCATATGCTGTGAAGCTTGTGTTTGGGACACAGGAAGCACAAGCCACATGGCAAAAGGAATATAAAGGGCAGCTGCATCATCTCCATTTTGTCTTCATTCCTGCTTCTTAACCTCTGAAGTAACTTTTCTATAAAGGAAGCTCTGAACAAAGGACTGAATGACCCACACAAGCTATGGATGTGTTCCAGAGGGACTTTCAAGCCAGCAAACCCAATGAGACTGCTAAGAACCTGATATATGGACTTTGTCGTCTTTGTATGTATGTAATTGCTTTACCATTTAGCAACTCTTCTTGTTCTTTCTTTTTTTCTTTATAATAAACCTTTAGTTTTAGACACTCAGGGATTGGCTGGCAGAGTGATATTTTGGGTAAGGTCCAACCTAATATTGACCTGGCAATGTGGCTTGGGATCAGAAGAACATTTTGTATAGTGAGAAGAGTTTGTAAATAACTACTCACCTTACTGCACCTAGGTGCTGATTGGGAGCAAAAGAACTGGAATACAATGAAGGGGGCTGTGTGATTTCTTTTTTAGCTTCTTGATAACCAGTGTGGGGAATCAGAAGCACAGTTTGAGACTGGCTGGGGAGTTTAACTGCAGTGTTAGCTACCAGTCCTGGGAGTATCTATTCTCCTTTTTGCAGCCTTGGTATTTCCAGTGAGGTCTTCCCCAGGCACACCAGGTCACAAGGACATAGGGCCTCAATGGTAGGAGCTGAAAAGAGAGGTTTGGATGTTCAAGAAGCTGCCAGTAAACAACAGAACTGAAATATTTTAAAGTCATCCATGAAGGTTGACAGAATAGTTTTTCCTCACTGGTAAGGTAAGAATAAAGAAAAAACAACAATTTTGTATTCAATGAGGGAGTCACAGAATCAGCAGACTGCTCGCAATATAGATAATATTTAGAATTGCTTCGTTTCAGAAAGACACTTGACAGTATTTCACAGTTTGAAATATTTGCAGTTTGGGGAGATTGTTACTAACTGGGGACTGAGATGTACATTCATTAGCAGTGGAAAAGAAGGATTTAATACCCATTGCATTTGCACTATGTTTTCCTGCAACATGCTCTTTTCTTCCTCTCCATTGAACTTCCCTGCCTGGCATTAGCCTGTGTCATGCTGTTTTGTATTTACACTAACACTGGAACCCAGGAGCTGCCAGCCCTTTATAATGCACAGAATATTCTGTTTTCTTTGGCTGTGTTTGTCTCTTTGTTACATCTTTTTGAGCACATCATTATCCTTCTATGACTTTTAAACAGCCCACATGTTTTCTGAACATGTTCTCTTTACACATTGACCCATCATTTATCTACTTGCTCAAATATGCCATAACCACAATCAGCTGCACGGGCATTTAAATGTCTTCTTTTCATTAGGCTGCAATTTCCTTCTCAATTTCTTCTCTCTCCAGTAATGATGTATCCCGTTTTAACAGCCTAACTCTCAGATTCAGATTATGGACTTTATAATTATTATTTTAGATGAATATATTTTTAATTTATTCTAACTGATCTAAAATTCAGCTGTTGAGTGCCCCTCCAGTCTTTAAAGAAATTCCTTACCCGCTGTGCTCTCTGCAAGTGATAGAGCGTTTAAATTCCCATATCACTATGCAAAGCTTTGCAATAAAACTAGTGTCATTTTTGTACACGTTCAGAAAGTTGCGTGGGTAGAAAAAACCCATCAGATTGACTGCTAAACAAATGATTACACAAATAAAACAGCTCGAGCGTACAATACTTGATAGATGGTTTCCCAGTTTTGTTTGTCTATACACCACCTGATTTCCAAAAGTGACAAGTGATTTTGTGTGCCTCAGTTTTTGAGTGCTCAGCTTGACATCTGATTTTCAGAGGATGCTTTTTTTTGGATCCTCCAAAGACTTGTGCACGTACTTAGCTTTATGCACGGAGTCATCCCATTGGCTTCAAGTGCATCTTTGCAGAATCAAGGCCTAAATATTTTGAGCCATTCTTGTAATTTTTATTATTTGTATCGCTGTAGTGCGTAGGAGTCCTGCTCATAGACCTGAGCCCTATTGCGCTAGGTGCTCTACAAACAGACAGTTCCCTGCCCCAAGGGGTTTATAATCTACGTATAAGACAAGTGACAACAGATAGATACAAACAGACCAGCAAGTACAAGGAAACAATTAGACTATATTGGTCAGCAGGACCATTAGGGTCTCTACACTCTGGCAGCCTAACCATTGTCAAGTTTTCTGAAGGCATCATAGCAGAAGAGTTTGGAGGAGGGATTTGAAGGTCCTTAATGAAGCAGCTTTGTAGATATGAATGGGGAGCAATTCTCAAGTGTGTGGGGCAGTATGGCGGCAAGCACAAAAAAGTGTTGGTTTGGAAATTTAACAAGTGGGCAGAGGAAACTGACTAGCTGGTAAAGCAAACAAAACTGAAAATGCTTAAAAAGGTCCACAGTGGATGATATGTCCTGGGAGGTTTGTTTTTCCTTTTCAGCGATGATTGGGAATGCAGACATTCATTAGTCTGAACATGTCAAATCACAACGTCAGTCAACACAATCCAATGTTGTTCTCCCACACCGGATCTTAATCATTTTAATTATTTCTCTGAACTTAAGCAATGCAAATGCAGCATTTCTATCAGCAATGATCACAGGTATAGCGAGCTCTTTTCAATATTTCATTAAACTATGTTAATCCAGAACAGCATTTACAATAAAAAGGGACAAATTAAGAAAAGGAAAAAATATCTTAGTGACAGTTAAAAAAAACAAATCATCCCTTCCATATTTTCCTTAGAATCCTGCTGTTGCTCTGCTATCAATACACAGGAGGATTTATTTGCTCTTGAAGGATGGACAGCTGAACTGTTTGAGAGTCATCTTAGCTGTCCCATTCTCTAAGGTTTACAGTATATTTGTGATTGTTTTCTCTGATCAGACACTTGAATCTGGTGATGTTATTTGCAGCAGAAGAATGTGGTGGATAAATACGGTGAATTCCTAAACAATCACTCACTTACTCAGGTGGTTTACATACTGATCACTTCCACTTTTAAGGAACTACTTCAAATGTTAAGCTTATTGCATTGCAAGTATGTGTCACCACATAGTGTGATGTGAACTATAGGACAAGACTTTATCGTTATTCCACTGTCGCCAGGCCAAGGATGGTGGGACAGGTCCAAAATGGGCCAAAGTTACTCAGGGCTAAATCAGAGCAGTCCCCACTCCTTGTAAACACGCCATAGGTCTGAAAGAAAGAACTTCCAGCCCCAACCAGCCTGGACTGAGCTGTGGCCTGGTCTTCATGCTGGAGTTTTAAGTGATGGAATTGAGTGTGCTAATATTTTAAGATTTGCAGACCTGCAGCCTTACTAGTACAACAAAAGCTTGAAAATTGCTTGTATACTGTCTTATTTAAACAGCTATTTATTTCTCACATACCTTCTCCTATCCAGGCTTTTCAATAATGGCAAATGAAAACTAATAGATAGTAAGTGCATCAGCTAAGCCACTGTTGTGCTGGACAGGTTTGCATATTGACATACTAAATAATACAGTAAATTAGTTTCCATAATGTATTTCCTGAATGTATTTCAAGAGGAGTTCTTTATTATTTATTCAGCCGATGGATTCCATTTGTAAAAGCTTGCTGTGCTACAGTGGGTGGATGTGACTGGAATTGTTTAAATGGATTAACTGTAAATCAGGAATGAAGGCAGCAAAGCATTCGTTAAGGAATTAAATAGTTTTTTATCTGGGGCTAAATGCCACAAACATAGCATCATTTACTGTCTTGTACCCAAGCTTACCACCTTTGCTGCTGGCAATCTTTGTACTAAATCTGGCTGAATTAGAGTGTGCTGCAGTGGTTAGAGCACAGGACTTGGCGGCAGGAGACCCAGTTTCTGTTCTCAGCTCTGTCACTGACCAGCTGTGTGACATTACCCAAGTCACTTTGCTGAGCCTCAGTTTTTCCCACATCTGTAAAATGGGGCTAATACATAGCAGTCTCATATGTATGCGCTGAAAATTAATTAATATTGTAAAGTGTCCTGAGATCCTTACAGGTGCTGTACAAGCACAAAGTATTCTCTTTCTGGTCTTTGCCTGACACTGTCTTTGTAAAACATATGAAGTTCTGTGTATACTTACTAACTCAAGTCTGCATTTCCAGCAGTACCTATCACCACCCAGCCTTACAACTGAAGTTGTGTGAATAGCAGTGTTAGACAGTAGCGTAGCTGTTGGTATTCAGAGGAAGCAGCTGCTTCCGCTCAGGCCGGCAGGAGCGGAAGCGGCACCTACCAGCCGCACGGCCGGAGGAGCCGCGGGGCGGCAGGCTGGCTCGGAAGCCCCGCCTACTGGCCTCGCTGCCNGCCGCGGGGCAGCAGGCCGGTGCGGAAGCGCAGATGCGAAGGTGAGAGGGAGAGTGGGGGGTCTGGTCTGGGGGTGTGGCCAGAGGGGGAAACAAGGGGGGGGCGCCTTTTTTATGTTTTTTGCTCCCCCTACCCTGAAAAACTGGCTACGCCACTGGACAGAGAGTGGGGAAAGCAGATGACACAGCAGTCATATTTTAGAAAACAAGAAGTTCAGCTACCCTGCACTTTATTTCATCATGTTTCTTTTCCGCATTCTCTAAAAAGGAGCCTAGGTCCCAAGTAATGTAGTCAACAGGCTTTCCGAGTAGGGCCGGAATGCAGGAACAGACCTTTGTTTTCTAGTTCTGTACTTGCAAGGCTGATAACACCATCAAAGTGTGGCACTTAGCAGCATCTCAGTGTTAATCCGAGTATGCATTTTAAGTACATTTAAACATCATAGGGAATATTTACAGAAAATGATAAGATGTGAAAGTCACTGGAGTTCAGCAGCTGCTTCAATAAATGAAAAGCATTTGTTTTCTTTTATTTATTCATGAACCCTAAGCTTTGATGCAGTATATGGTTTTCCAGTAAGGGTCTGCTTTTAAAACCGCTTCAAGCTGGAATGACTGAGGTTCACTGAAATCTAGTGACCTTCCACCAAGGTTACCCAGGGCCTGCATGCAGAAAAGAACGAAGCATCCTCTTTGGATGTCTTTCACTAATTGCTGCATCACTCAGCTTCTGAGGTCATTTTTGGACTTTAACTTGCTGCCCAGAGTCTGTTCAAGAGGTTCTCTCACTCCATGAACTATTTACATGTTATGTTGTCTAAATTGTAGGCCTTGTAAACCTGCGCATGTTGTGCTTCCATTGTGTAATTATGAGCAACACCAGGAGCCATTTCTTTGCTTGTCCTTAATTAGAAATTGGAAAGGTTTTAAGCCAACAATTATGAGGAAAGACTGAAGTTCAAGCTGCAACTGAACATCTCACTTCTGGAAATGCAGGAAGTAGGCTGGGAAACATAATGACCTCTCATATTGCAGTATGCCCATCTGGAAGCAGCTAGAATGGGCTTGTTGCATAACAACATGAACTGGCTGAGGACTCCGTAAAAGCTAGAATAATTATTTTGCAGTAGGGAAAAAAAAATCTATACACAACATTTCAACTTAGATATAATATACATATATGTGGCAAGACTTGATCTAGTTAAAGACTGCAGTATAAACTGACCCACAGAGGGCTAGACTTCTGTCATCAGACCTGACCATTGCACTTCCCAGCACATTAAAAGTGTTTGGTTCTTGCATGGGGTTCTGTGCGTAGGACAGAATACAATCATATCGTATCACCCAACAGTTACTGGAAAATGAGCCACGCAGATCAAATGAGAACAAAAATAGTAGGTACAGCATGCTGCTCTAATTAATTAACTTTCTAATTAACAACCAACTGAAAGCCCTTTAGGGCAGGGACTGTCTCTTACCATGGACTTGTATGCTGCCTGGCACAATGTGGTCATAGATTCTCAGAATCATAGATTCCAATGTCAGAAGGGAACCATTGTAATTATCTTGTTTGATCACCTGCATAAGATGGGCCAGAGAACTTCCCCAAAATAATTCCTGAAGCAGATCTATTAGGAAAACATCCAATCTTGTTTTCAAAAATTGTCAGTGATGGAGAATCCACCCCAACTCTTGGTAAATTGTTCCAATTGTTAATTACCCTCAATATCAAAAACGCAGGTCTTTTTTTCAGTCTGAATTTGTCTAGCTTCAACGTCCAGCCATTGGAGCATATTATACCTTTCTCAGCTAGATTGAAAAAGTCCATTATTAAGTATTTGTTTCCCACATAGACACTTACAGTCTATAATCAAGTCATCCCTTAACCTAAGCTAAACAGACTGAGCTCTTTGAGTCTATCATTATAAGGCAGGTTTTCTAATCTCTTAATCATTCTTTTGGCTCTTCTCTGAACCCTCTCCAGTTTGTCAACATCCTTCTTGAACTGTTGACACCAAAGATGGATGTAGTATTGCAGCAGCAGTTGCACCAGTGCCTAACACAGAAGTAAAATAACCTCTCTACTGCTACTTGGGATTTCCCTCTTTCTGGCCCTCATGTTTGCATTAGCTCTTTGGCCACAGCATCACATTGGGGACCCATGTTCAACAGATCATCCACCACAATCCCCCCGCCAAAATTTTTCAGTGTCAGAGTCCCCCATTCTAAGTGTGGCCTATGTTCTTAAAGGTATATATTTATATTTAGCCACATTAATATGCATAGTTTTGCTTGCACTCAGTTCACCAAGTGATCCAGATTGCTCTGAATCAGTGATGGGTCTTGTTCATTATTTTCCAACTCCCCCAATTTTTATGTCACCTGCAAAATTTTATTAGTGATGATCTTATGTTTTCATCCAGGTCATTGATAAAATGCTAAATAGCATAGGTCCAAGACCCTATCCCTGCAGGACCCCATTGGATACACTCCCACTTGATGACAATTCGCCATTTACAATTACATTTTGATACCTATCAGTTAGCTAGTTTTTAATCCATTTAATGCGTGCCATGTTAATTTAATATTGTTATAGTTTTTAATCAAAATGTCACAGACACTTCTGTAAGACATTTGACTAGGTACTATGTATATTATGCCAACACTAATACCTTTATCAACCAAACCTGTAAACTCATCAAAAAAAGATTTCAAGTTAGTTTGATAGGCTCTGGTTTCCATAAAACCCATGTTGATTTGCATTAATCACATTTTCCTCCTTTAATTCTTTATTGACTCTCATATCAGCCGCTCCACTATCTTGCCAAGGATCAGTCAGGTTGACAGACTTATAATTAGCCTGGTCCTGAGCCTGATTGTGGCATCCGGGTACTACTGCAATATAAATAATACATGAAGTGAAACAAACTACGTGAGACTGATTCCATCATGGAAAAAACAAAGAGTCACCATTTTAGTTAGGAATTCTGAATAATAAAACCCAACAGAGCTTCTTACCAGCCTCTTTAAGAAGGCTCTTCATGGTTTTTTTTAAATCCAGTAATATTCTCCAATAGGTATAAATAAATAGTCAATTGTTGCACCAGAACATGCAATGCATAATATCCAATCAAGGGCAGAATGATTCCAGGCTGTCCTTATGTACAATCTGTTCAGGGATGCTCAATAAGTCTGCTTTCTTAAAGACCCAGCCTCACATTTTCTCTTCCAGTGACAGCAAAGGGTTACCCCCTTATTCTTTTTTCCAGGAATGACTTTTAAAACACATTGATTCTACAAATGATTTTGCACATTATCTGGTCAGGGAGGATTGCAATGGACAGGGAAAGCAGTTGTGTGGCAAACTAGGATATAGGCTGCACTGGTGGTCATGGCCAGCACTGCAAAGGTCTGGGCTCAGAGCCATCTTTCTGGCTTTGTCTTGATGTTTCTATTGATCTTAGGCATAAATGACATGATCACAGGAGATGGTGCTTAGATTATTTATCTTATTTCGGTTCCCTCTTCCCTTCCTTCCTTCCCCCTCAGCTTTCTTCTTTGTGTCTGGTTATTATTGCTTCGACCGACTGTTAACTGGGTTTGGAGGCAAGTGACATATCGATCAGCAAAAGGAGGCTGTGTGATTGGCAGTACTGATGAAGAACACTGCAGTCATAATAACTTCAAACTACATGATTGACTCTAGGCCTGTGGATATGCTGAGTACAATAGTGTGAAGTGCTCAGGCTAGCTGCTTTGAAGACAAGATAGTGGTGATATTACTAGGCAGAATAAACATGGACTCAAACACTCAGTGCCACTTGCTTTTTGTGAGCAGTTGCTTGGAAAAGTATTATTAAAATCCTGTATTTTGAATTCCATCTGCATGTCAGAAATGGAGGGGCTGTTTAAAAAAAAAATTTGAAACAGAACATCAGTGTTAATCAGTGGAGTTCCCCCAAGAAAATCCATGTGGCACTATTTGGATTTTAAGACATCGGGGGGGAAATCCTGGCCCCTACTGAAGTTAAATGGAAGTTTTGCCGTTGACTTGAAAGGTGCCAGAATTTCACCCCAGGAATACAACTTTCTGTAAGCACAGCCACCTTTGAAGTCCTTAGGGCTACATCTCCATTAGGGAATTTTGTGGTAGCACCAGTGGGAATTTTTAATTAATATTTCCTAATACAGTTATAGTCTAAATGATCCAGCGCTGGGACATCTCTACTAACTCTTGCTGTTACCACTTCAGGTGGTTGTCAGCTATGAACCACTATGTCACATCAATGCATTCCTATGTGACTGCGTTTTAATTTGTGGAGAATTTCACACTCATGAAAGGTGCCGATCTAATAACCCCAGAGATTGAGACAGCAAGCAGAGACCTGTGCAGCAACACAGCAAGCTTCCATACACAGCCCTGCCAATAAGCCCCTTTCCCACCACGCCCTTTATAGCCTGGTTTCCATGCTGTTCAACCCCTGCTGAGACTTTCAGCAAAGGAATTATGTCATGCTGATTGTGATTGGGACACTTATCTAGTAGGAACAAGACCACCAACTAATTTCACTTAGGTAAATAACTGATGGTGCAGTATATTGTAAAGGTTTTCATCTCTTAGCTGTAAGGCCTATCTTCCTAAAATGTAATCCAGCTGGGAAAATTTCAGAGCTGTTTTCATGCTTCTGAGAACTACGGTTCAAGAATTTTTAATGTATTTGGATTTTTCACTATAAAAATTATGGTTTTAAATTGTTTTTGATCACTACCATTTTCTATTAGGTATTCTGCACAAAAAGAATCTCCAAGAAACATGCTACCATGTCCTATGTTAAAATGTTCATTGAATGCTTCAGAAACTATTCACAAAGAATCCATTTTGTACCATATGTACTTTCTCTCTTTCTGTGCATTACACCTTGCAATGTCTAAGAGCTTTGTGGTCTGATCAGAAGAGCAGTCATTTGAGAGGTTGAGTTGTTGCTGCCGCCTGTTAATTAGACTGTAAGCTCTTTGAGGCACGGACTGTCTTATTATCAGGTGTGTACAGTGTCTAATGCAACAGCACCTTGCTCCTCTAGGTGCTCCTGCAATACAACGCACAATATAGAGGAGCCACATGGTGACTTTACATTAGTTCTTTCTTATTTTAGATTAGAGGAAATAAAACAAGTTAATCAGAACTTTGCGCTTTGTCTGTGTAAGAACATTACACATCCCTGCACTCTGGTATAACCTCTCTCACAAATCTGGACACCAGGAAAAAAAAAGCCAAATACATCTGCAGACACTGTCAAAGCTAGTTATCACGTGAGCCTGAGCTCGTGAATGGTAATGCTCAGTGATCCATTCAGGAGATGTCAGTCTGTCACCTTGAATGATAGACTAGGATGGCTCTATTTTAGATGCCTGTAATTAATAACGTTCCTTTCTAATTTTGACATGAACATCAAGAAAATCAAAGAGATAGGGAAATATTTCCGAAGCTCTGGCTTTCTTTACTTCTTGCTGCTTTTCTCTTGAGTTCTTTAAATACATTAAACAAATCACCAAAAACTATCCTGAAAGAACATTTCAGATGAGGCTTAAATTCACAGCAGCAAAAATACAATCAAAGCAAAGGCTGAAATCCAATCTTTAATCCATCTTATTTCCCACCTTTCTCAATTTAAGCATCAATAATCTGTGCATTCCTTTTCTCTCAGGCACTGGTGCTGTTCTCTACACCTCTGTTGCAGAGGTTCTCACTGCCACATGGTTAGTACAACACAACCCCTGAATACACCTACCAAATATTGGGTGACAGGTGCACAAAATCCCGTTGCTATTCCAGGGCTAGTGTTAGGCAATTGGCCAGTGACATAAAAGCCTAATTTTAAAACTCATCATGGATTTTTTTCAAGCTCTCTTTGTGATTCTTTCTTAGGCAATCTGTTACTACCATTCCAAAATGCAAACACATAATTGCACCTACATTAAAGAGGAAGATTTTGATCTGGTGCCTAGAAGGAAGAATTGGGCCCCAAATTTTAATTCTATATTCAAGTGCAATAAAATACAAATCCTGTACATATTATTTCAGCAATGGACTCACATCTTCACGGAGTGTGGTTATGAATAATAAATACCTGCTATGGCATGTGTCATTTGCTTAACTATCTGAAGTTCAAAGTCAGTCAAAGAAAGATTCAATCTTTGCTATAAAGTAGATAGCGAAATGAGCACTGTCTTCTCTCTTTTCCAAACAAAATCATGTACAGTTCTTTACCAGGTATAAATTTAAGGACAGAGGCCCAGACTGGGAAAAAAGCAAAGCAGGGACTATTTAAAGCTGATGTTTGAACTGTTTGAGCCCAAATATTTACTGATGACAGCGAAAAGAAATGATCCTAGGCTTTTTCGATGAATAGCTTAAATTGCATGGGAAGCTGTAGTGGGAATAATCAAAAGAGAAAACAAACATGTATATTGCAGAGTCCGCTTAAAAGCTTTATGTTTATTTACATCTCCATTTCTTTTTAACCTACATTTCCTAGACAAAGGGATTGTGCTGTGTAATAATCCTTTTCATACAGGCCATGTCCACAAGGGAGTATTTGCAATTTATTTAAAATATGGATTTTGGACTTGACTGTAAATCCTTTTTTGCTGTTTAATCTTTTGGCTCAAAGTCCTCCAAGATTATTTTAACAGTTAATTTAATGCATTTAACCTAGCTTCCAGCCCAAACTGTTCAAAGAAAGCCCTTGCTTATGCTCTACCGTTCCCTAAGGACATCCAGGAGAGCTGCTGTATCTTTGCAAGCAATAGTCAAGTTTAAAAACAAAAATGGCTATTATGGTTCTATTGTTGCTCAAGTGCAATTATTCCAAAGAAACCATCTTGCTTTCCTCCTCCCCACTCTCTTTCCTCTTCCTCCCTGGGAGGAAGGTGATTGCAACAATGCTGTTTGCATTGGAGCTGGAGAGAGCTAAAGGTCTGGCAATGCTGCAAGGTACATTCCATCTATGGCACTGGCAGAGATCACTGACGTAGTGGCGTCTCTGCACTCATGTTTTATGGCCAAACCCTTTCTCCTTGTGGAAAACCCAAATAAATGGGTTTCCCGCATATGCGCCTGTTATTAATATAAATTATGTTTATTAGGCTAGTGCCTGGGGGCCAACTAAAACCCATGTCCCCACTGTGCTAGGCACCGCTCAAACACAGCAGTGGACAGTCCCGGCCTCAAAGTGCTTACAGTCTAAACAAACACAACAAAGTAGGGGAAAGGAAGAGAATGCAGCTCGGTAGCACCTGCAGCCCTGTCCTCAAAATAACTCTAGGCACTGGACAGAGGCCCAGATCCTCAAGGGATTATCTAAATCATCAGTGATTTAGATAATGGCATATAGAGTATTTTCAGCTCACTCCTTAACACATCGTTCCTTTCCTGCTTCCACCCCTGATCTTGTCACCTGGTCAGCCTCCTACTCCAAGACTGCTTGTCTTATACTTACATGGTCTCGAAAGGTGTCTGGGCATTAACCTTCCTTTTGCGCTACTGATCTGACTGACCATCACACAAAGAGATTTAACCATTGCCCAGGTGTGGTCATTACATGGGGTAATTAACTCCATGGAGAGTTTCATGCTGGGTGCTTATACATCCGTGATTCAGAACTCGCACAATGTTAGCGCCTTTCGCCATGACAGCTGCCTTCCAGGTCTTTCATACCTGAGGCCTACACTACACTTGTGATAAATGAAGTGGGGGGAGGTTTAGCTCCCTTTTACGGACACCCAGCCAGCCAGCTAGCTATAAAATCCCTCCTGGTAGCTGTTCTGTACTTGCTTTACCTGTTAAGGGTTAAAAGTCTGACTGCATTCATGCAAAGGTAAAAAGGAAGCGAGTGGGCATCTCACCAAAAGAGCCAATGGGAAGGCTAGAACTTTTTAAAATTGAAACAAGACTCACCTTTTATTTGCGTGTGGCTGTTCTCCCAGAGGGCAGGGGTAGGGCTGAACTATGCTGTAAGACCTTGCGCCAGGTATGAAAAATCATACCTAGAAACTACTCATTTGAAACCCCAGATATGTAAGTAGATCAGGAAATGTCTAGGAAGACGTGACTAGGTTTATTTCTTATTTTTTTATGGCTTGTGGACTTCTCTGTGCTAACTCCAGGTGCTTTTGTTTTGCTTGTAACCATTAAGCTGGACTTCAAAAAAACATTCTTGATGCTTAATTATTATATTGACTCCTTTTAAATTTAGCAATAGCCTAAGTTCCAGATGTATTTTCTTTACCTTTTTTAAGAACAGGATTGGGTTTTGGAGCCTAACAGGTTTGTGCATATGTTATTTAATTAGCTGGTGGCAACAGATGATTTCCTTTGTTTTTCTGTCTCAGCTCTTCCCCAGAGGGGGGTGAAAGGGCTTGAGGGTACCCCACAGGAAGGAATTCCCAAGTGCACCTTTCTGGGTTCTCAAAAGTGGGGGGGTTGCACTTGGATGGTGGCAGCATCTACCGATCCAAGGTCAAAGAAAAGTTGTAACCTTGGGAGTTTAATACAAGCCTGGAGCGGCCCGTATTAATTTTTAGAATCCTTACGGGTCCCTGCCTTCTGCACTCGAACTGCCAGAGTGAGAAATCAGCCTTAACAACACTAGAAAACGAAGAGTGCTGTTTCCAGTATAGATTATGCCAATTTGGCAAGCAAAATAAGTTCTACCGGCAAAAGTACTGTTATGCTGGCATAACCTCATCTATATCAGAGCTTTTGCCAGAATAGAAATGTCAACAAAAAAAAAAAAAAAAAAAAATCACCCAAAACTGACATTTCTATACAGGCAAGTGTCTAGTGTAGACCAGGCCTACCAGAGATGTGCATTGCATTGGAGTAGCAGGATTTGGGCCATTATGAATACCCTAATCTCCAAAGGTGCTGACATGTTTGCAGTTTGTCAGTTTGCTAGGCATAAGCAGCGAGGCTATTTTGCCTCTTATCCTCTAAAGCAGGGGTAGGCAAGCTGATTTTCAGTGGCACTCACACTGCCTGGGTCCTGGTCACCAGTCTGGGGGGGCTCTACATTTTAATTTTAAATTAGGCTTCTTAAACATTTTAAAAACCTTATTTACTTTACATACAACAATAGTTTAGTTAGATATTATAGACATAGAAAGAGACCTTCTAAAAACATTAAAATGTATGACTGGCACGCGAAACCTTAAATCAGAGTGAATAAATGAAGACTCGGCACACCACTTCTGACAGCTTGCCGACCCCTGTCCTAAAGGGAGGAGTCTGGGATCCAGGCCAGGCTCCTTCTGACCACCAATGCAACTGGTGCATGAAAGTCCCGTGACCTCCTGCACCAATGTATGATTAAAGCATTTCTTCAGCAAGCCCAAGCTCTGAGAAAGGCATTGCTGGCGAGACCAGGGCTGTGGATTTGGGAGCATTTTTTTAAAAAGTGAAGTTCAGGCTGGTGAAAAGTGCCAGATTGACTGCATTGGATTCTAGAGTCCACTAGAGTTTCTAGTTATTAAAATGCTTTAAGAAGTAGTTTTCCTATGTCAGAATACATGGTGGGTTTTCATGTTACAAACAGTAAAAAGTAGGTCAGATTCCACAAATGCAAACTGACAAGAGAGAAGCAATCAGCTGTTTGAAGTAGCAGCTCCATAACGAGGGACCAAAAGCCTTTTCAAGACTACAGCAGAGAAAGGTTTCTCAGTGTGACTAGCTGAGTCTCCGCCTGGGTTATTCTCTTCTGGATGTTTCCATGTATTGTAACCAAAACAACTTCCTTGCATGCAGAGGCTGCCGTTGAGTGGCAAGCGCCCTGTGACACTGGCATGAAAGCCTCTGTTAAAAATAAACTGCCTGGGACTTTGCGAATTGAGGTCAGACCCTTCGCTTGGTTTTAGCCAAGATAGTTGATGCAGCTTTACACGGTGAGTTTGAGGCCGTGCCATTATAGTCTATGAGACACGCCTGCCAAAGGGAAATGGGAGGCATTGCTGGAAGTACACAACTCGGCATGTGACTCGTTAATATTTTTTAAATGGAGCTGAGTAGGCTTCGTGCTGCCCTCACTCACTCGGTCTCAGATTTAAGGTCAGGAGGGAACTAACTGCTGTCTGATTGAACAAGCCTGGGTTTGTGAGAAGGCTGGGTTGTGCCTTTATGGGATGCAATGACACCACCCTAGGAAAAGCCTTGCGACTCCAAGTCACAATCCCCTGTCCCTTATCATGCCTCATAGGGGAGTCGTCGTCTGCTATAGGCTTTTCCCAGCTGCAGGTTGCCTATTCCCTCTGTGCTGGCTCAGCTCAGCTGACCAGCATGTTAGAACAGAGCCAAGGATCCAGCAGCCTGATCCTGCCTCATTCTGCTCACCTGCTCAGGGAGGATGCCCAGATTTGCTCTCTCCCTCTACTCAAACCCCAGGCCTGAGGAAGCTGCAGAAGGTATATGTTATGTCTTACTCCCCTTTCTGTTCTGAGCGCCAGACTCGTTCTGGCCCTTAGTATTTTTAACTTCGTGGGGTTGTCCTCACTTATGTGACATTGTTAGTACAAACCACATGGATACATATGAAGCCCAGCTGATGCCAAGTAGAGGCCTCATCCTGTGAAACCTTCAAGAGAACTCCCAGCCGCAGTAGGGATTATGCTTGTAAGGATCAGCAGGACCGGATCCTAAATCCAAATAGTTTTTAATCCACCTCAGTGAAATAATGACGACACCTAGCTCTTCACATCCATAGATCTCAATGAGTTTTACAAGATAGTCAGCACCAGCATCCCCATTTTACATACAAAGAAACAGAGGCGACGAGGGGAAGTGACTTGCCCCGGGTCTCCCAGAAAGCCAGTGGCAGAGTTGGGAATAGAAACCAGCTCTCCTAAGGCCCAGTCCAGTGCTCTGTTCACTAGACTGCACTGCCTAGGTCACGGTTGCCTAGTTTCGCTGCTGTTCGCTTTTGACCAGCAGCCTGCCTTTCAGAAAGTGTGACCTACAGCCACTAAACCAATAATTTCCTAGGCAAAATTAAAGTTGTAGCACAGTTTAATTAAGCTGTTAATTAAAGTGCTCTGGTGTTCAACAGCCTCCTGGAGACTTAGGAGCTGATAAATACTTGTCTGCAGCCTTATATTCCTACCCTATACTCTAATTACCATCCTTTATTCTGTTTGCAGCTGAACTCTCCTATAGCTTCAGTCCTGTTTATAAATGCTCTTCTGTGCTGCATAGCAATGTTATTCTTGTTTGCCCTACCAGTCATTGCCTAGGATGCAGACCTGAACTAAGAATTTTCTGTGACGCAAATAACATGGACCCCAAACAGTTTGCAAGACAGCCCCCTGAGGCAGTCAGTTTGTGAGAGGAGTACATTCAGGAATGGGCCAGATTCTCAGCTGCTCTAAACTGGCATAGCTGCATCAGGCTATGAGACTTACAGAAGCTGAGGACCTGGGATGTTTAATCCACCATTTCACACCACTGAGTTTCATCTGCACTGTGACTATTCACCCTACCACTCTGAATATGTGTAACAGACATTGTAGCTAGCGTTGTGGTAGCCATGTCAGTCCCAGGATATTAAGGGACAAGGTGAATGAGGTACTCTCTTTGGACCAACGTCTGCTGGTGAGAGAGAAGTCAGAAGCTGGTCCAATCCAATCAAAGATATTACTTCATCCACATTGTCTCTCTAGTACACATTCACGCTTTGTAAATTGAAGTCAATGGACTATGACCATTTATAGCATCTGAGAATCGGCCCTTTTCTACTTGCTGGTATTCTATGGAATGTCTAGAATTTGGAAAGCAGGATACAACTTAATGTTTCTTTGAGGACATTTAATTCCACCAGCACTTGCTTGAAAACAGGTTTTTCTTTCCAGCTTGAGAGAATTAGTGCTTGCCTTGCTAACGGTGGGCTAGATGGGCCTGGCAGGCCCAGACCAGAGTAAATGGTGGTGCGGAATCTCCCCACTCCATCGAGAGCACTTAGGGGCAGAATGGCTCCATGAACTCCCAGCCGCACCAGGACAGTGCACCTGCTACTGCATGCCAGTATGAGGTGAAACCTGCCCCCCATGTGTGATTTTCACTCCCTAGTTCAGTGTGTAGGTGTGGGGAAGTCCATAGCTGCCTCTTCCCCTATGAAGTGCTGTGAACACCTGGGGAAATAGGCCTAGCCTAGACTCCGCGTTCCCCTGAGTGCAAGGACTGCCAATCTGCCCTGCCCCCATAAGTGGTGTGTGTGTGTGTGTGTGTGTGTGTGTGTGCTCTCCCCCACAACCATGTACTTCTGTGATGGCCAAACAGAATCTATGTAACCTTAAGGAGATACTGAGCCAGACTCTCTAGCTCAGAGCTATGACAGATTCACATGTTCTGCAGATTGAGCACACACAGGAACACCCAATACACAGAGACCAGTAGGTTACATTAAGATTTAGTGACATGATTGAATCCACTTTGGAAATTTGGCCACAGGGGCCTGATTCTGAACTCAGCTCATTTCGGTGGAGTTGCATCAGATTTACAGTGATGTAAGGGAGATCAGAATCAGGCCTCATGCACTAGATTCACTGGTACTGCTGATGCTCCGGAGATGTAAAGCAGTTGTAAACCTGATTTACTTTACCTACTCATCCAGTTTTATGTCTGCTTTGCATCATTAGAGTGGAGCACACTGATGAACCTGGCCCTATGTATTAATCTGTAACCGACCTGACCTTCCCTGGTGGCAACAGTTCAGTGACCACAAGTATTTTGATTAGAGATTTTGCATATTCTTACCTTATTGCAAGTACATGGTATTAAAAAAAATAAAATAAAGTAATTGCATTTTGAAATGTTTTTTAATATAACACGTGCTGCTTCCCAATACTCATCTGTGATTTTAGGGATAGAAAATTGCATTAGAGGACAGTTCATTTATTACCACTGGCTGATATTGGGCCCCATCTAAAGCACTTTGAAATCAATGGGCATCGTTCCATTGTCTTCCACGTATTTTGGATCAGACTCATTTACTCTAGTCACTCTTGAAGCTATGATTTGTCTCCCAAAATGCATTATCCTGAATGTGCGCATCCTGGGCCAGATTCCTGCCTGGTGTGATTCCATTGCATTAGAGCATTAGAGCAACAGTAGGAATTAATTGCACCTTTTACAACTGAATCATTTTTGTGTCCTTATTGTCTTTGATGTATTTAATCCCAGAAGTAACAAGCGGAAAAGCAGTAAAAAATATTCACATGGCCCCATACAGTCCAATGGAAACACTGCAGAAATGAAGCAAAATAAGTAGTAAGAGGAAACAGCCAGCTGAGCAACATTTCACCCACATTTCCCATCCATGGGTGAGATTTGCCACCTATTGAAATAACTGCATCCAATGAAGTGGGTTTTAGCCCACAAAAGCTTATGCCCAAATAAATTTGTTAGTCTCTAAGGTGCCACAAGGACTCCATTAAAGGACTTACATTAAAGCCCAAATGTCTGTACTGACCAATCCTGCTCCCGTTGAGTCAGAGGCGAAACACTCATTGACTTGAGTGGAACCAGGTACCAGCTCACTATGAGCTTTACTCAGCTAGGCGGGGAGGAATACCCCACTTGTCCCCCTGCTCAGATGGTGGCTGCAGCTGCAGGTTGGGGAGAGCAGAGGGGATACTCAGATACTCCCTCACCAGTAAGCATGTGAAGGAGGCAGGGACTGGAAGGACCCCTGGCCCCCTACTCCATGCAATGGTATCTGGCTGTACGCCCAGTAGAAGTTAGCAGCGCCATGAACTGGGTGAAGTAACTTTCTCCTACTAAAGCAACTGGAGAGCAGGGGAGGGAATGTGACTCATTCATAATTCATTCCTCTATCTGCCCCGATGGTGATGCAGCTATGCACGGCCCCTCACGCAGGGCCGTTTGCAAAGTTACCATGCAGTTCTAAGTGTGCCCAGCGCAGGCAGCCATTGACTTCAGTGAGAAGTCAGGAACGAGCGCCTCAGTGTGGCTCCCTGAGATTTGAACACGGTCCCTAATACTGCAAACAGTATTTAGGCGAGTAGCCCTACTCACTCGAGTAAGGGCTACTTGGACAAGTACAGGTTTGCAGCCCTAGCATAGACAACGTAACCTTCTTATGTACTTGATTTTTAGACCCCCAAATACTCTTTTCAGACTAAAATGCCATTTAACAATAAATGTGCTTTTTAGCACTGCTGACTGCTGAGAACACCAGCTCATAGCTGGTATGGGCCCAAAGATCGCTCTCTCCAATATCAAAAGCCACTCTATAACCAACAGCTAAGCCACCACATTTGCCACAAAGTGGACAATCTAAATAAGAGAAAAATTAATGCTTTCCTTACCTGCCTGTGAATGAGAAATTAACCACAATTGCCTTCCTCTCTTCAGTCAGGAGTTCAGGCAGAGGCATTAAAAATTCCCTCTGCCCTCCACTTTGCCTCGTTAAAATTGATAACGCTCATTTTGAATGCCAAACATAATTACCTCATCCCCCACCCCAAATAGATAGCGTCAACTTTTTAATCGATAATTTATGAGCATCAGCTAAGATGAACAACAAAGCCCCGGCTCTGGAAAAACCTCTCATTTTGGTCCTTTGAAGTTTCAAACGTGTGAACAGACGCTGAACCTTGTCTGAGGATATGAAGAGTGGCCCTGCTTTAAAGGCGCACTGCCTTGCATTTCAACTGAGAGGATGACATGCACACGCCTTACATTTTTATACCTTCTTTAAGCCTGAGGAGGAATCACTCAAGCATGTTTATTAAAAAGGATTTTCTGAAGCATTGGGCCAGATCCTCCTTGGCAGCTGCTTTACATTGCCTTAGCAGTACACAGCAGCAGCAGCAGGAAAACTGCTGGAGGAGATAGCCAAGCATTCACCTTGAGAAAGGGAAACCCTCTGCAGTCACCTGCTTCATTTCCCACCAGGTAGCAGGGCTGGGTGGGAGAGGATAGGTGTATATAGGGATCAGGTAGTATCCCTTTAAATAGTTTGAGAGCCCTCTAGTGGCATCCCTGTCTTCTAGTGCAGAGCCACCAGAACCTAACAGAGCATCGGTGTATTAGGTAATGAGGCTTTGGATAAATTTAGTAGCCATGATTATTTGGTGGTTTCCTCATATTCTTTATGCATATGAATATATGTAAAGATCACAAACATAACACTAGCCAGGGCTGCCCAGTGCTCCACCTCACTTTGCTCAGCTCCCCACTGCTGCAGGTGGAACTTGAGCAGCCTTTACGCCAGCTGTTGTTTTGGCTCCCAAAGCTTCCTTTTGCTCTCTTCAGCTGTGTCGAGTGTAATATGGTTATAGCTCAGGATCTGGCCCATTATTTTGAGGAAAAATAATTCCACCCTATAAGCACCAATTTCTGTCCCTCCCTGAAACTGGATGTTAGTTCACACTCTAACAATCTTGTAGAGTATGTTAAAAAGCTATACGAGTAGTTCCCCTGCTGGTGTAAACTGTCATACCCTATTGAGCTACACCAATTTATGCCACCTGAGGATCTGGCCCATCTTGTAGAAAACTATAATGTCCTGTAGGTAACCTATTGTATAGGGAGGTAATATGAGCACATAAGTCATTGCTGCTATATCATGAGCAGTAAACAGAAGGTAGCAGAGGGGATCATCTCTGGATTCGATATGACAACAGTCTATAAATGCACTGGATACCAGAGGCAGACAGACAGTTTGCAGACAGGAGAAGTAGTGTGATCTCTTAGGAGGCCTCAAAACAGACATAAAAAAAAAATATTCTTTAGAGAAGGTTCTACAGATACGGGGCAAAAATTTTCAGCAGTGCCTAAGTGACTTAGGAACCTACGGCCCATTTTCCAAAGTGACCTGGACACTTAGAAACCTATGGCCTGGTGTACACCAGAAAATCAGCTCAGTTTATCTGTGTCAGTCATCGGTGTGAAAAATCCACGCTGCTGACTGGCATAGTTAAGCCGATCTAAATCCCTGCATAGACAGCTCTAGGTCGATGGAAGAATTCTTCCATCAACCTAGCTACCACCTCCGAGGGAAGGGGATTACGTATGCCAACAGGAGAACCTACAGAGGTAGTTTCTACACTGAAGTGCTATAGGGGTTCAGCTGTGCTGTTATAACATTTCAAGTGTAGACAAACCCTGAGTCTTATAGAAAGTCACTTGGATTTTGGCTCCTAAAACACTTTGGAAAATAGGATTTAGGAACCAGATCACATAGGCACTCCTGAAAATTTAACCCATAGCCCGTAAAGCAGTTAAATAAAGCCATTTATTTTGCTGAAACAGATTTTGTTCCTAGATATTCAGGGAATTTTTTTTTTTTTACCATTTGCAAAAAGTTGTGTTCTCTCAGTTGTGTTGTAGCAGAAAGTATACAGTACCCATTATAAGGAAATAATACTGCACGCTTAGTGTCTTTCATCCAAAGATCTCCATGTGCTTTACCAACATTGACTAAGATTCACAGTATCCCTGTAAGGCAGTATTATGATAACCGCTTTACAGAAGGGCAAACTGAGGGCATTTAGCAAGTAAGAGTTTTGTCCCAAGATCACACAGCCAATGACAGAATAGAGCCCAGAATCCCCATCGCCCAGTTTCCAAATATGGTTGACTAGTATTTTAAAAACAATCAAGATGGTTTCCTTCAACATCAGAGGGCTGTAAAAGGAAATCATGAAGCTGTTGGCAGAGGGAAGAGGCCAGGGAAATACAGAGGGCCGGAAGAGCCAACATTTCTCACTCATCGTGGTATTTTTAGCTTGCACATCTGCTGGTTAAACTGAGCAGCTGTTACTGCGATTCCTAAACATTTGTACAGACTGTTGCCAGTAAGGAAAGCTCAGTCTCTTTCTGGCTCTGATATAGCAGTTGTAATCCTTTCCTCCCTCAATGAAAACCAATGTGGAGGAGTGGTGAGGGAAGGAAACATAATATGTGGAATATGAAAAGCTATGGTTGATATTAACAACTGTATTCAGAAAACATGCAGATAAGCAAAGTGCACGTGCTAGCTCCAGAATAAGTGGGATTTTAAGAACATCTCCTGTACAGTATCTTGATCTTGTTTATTATTATTTATATGACAGTGATGTCTAGAGGCTCAACCAAGATTGGGGCCTCATTGTGCCCAGTGTTGTACAAACATGAGGTCAAACTGTCCTTACTCCAAAGAGTTCACAAGCTGGCAACAGAGGAATAGGTGAGGTGACTTACCCAAGGCCACAGTGGGTCAGTGGGAGAGCCCAGGCAAGAACCCAGGCCTCCTGACCCCCAATCTAGTGCCCCATCTACTGGATCATGTTGTGTCTCTAATAATAAATAAAATAAAATAATAATAATACACTTTGCTCCTCCTATGGCACTTTCCAGCCAAGGAACACAAGGCACTTGACAATGGACATTGGTTAAAAGGTGCCTCACTAACTAATTAAGGGAGGTGCATAAAATTTGGTGCTTAATGAAGAAATTTTCTCAGGTTCCTTATTAAGCACCAATCTGGTGGGTTACAATGGAGAAGCTATGTTGCAAAATACTAAATTTCTTGGTTTTCAATCCACACTGAACATTGGAGAGAGACTCGGGATGAGCTACTGTTGCCCTGCCTGACTTGAGCAAGGTGGTAATGGCATCAAACTTCTTTTTATGTGGCACCTCCACAACTGGAGGTTGCAGCCAATACAGCCTATTCTCCATGATCTTCTCCTAATCTCTGTGGATGAATAGTCCTTTTACATCACCCAGGATACCACGTCACCCATCCAGGATCTTCTCTTTCTGCCTCATGTTCTTCTGCCATCAACTTCCCCTTCCAGTGCTGTAAAAATGCATTGCCTGCTGAACCTCTTAAAATGTGCCTTGCAGATGGAATCTCTCTTTTCAGAAGATCTCTGACTAGCTTTTGTGGAGTTCCAATCAAATTTAGGAAACAAATTTAGAAACAAAAGTACGAAGCATTGAAAAGAATCATGCTGCATTGAAGAGAACTTCTCAGGCATTTTCCTTTGGAAAACCATTCCAATGGAAGAGGCAATTTCTGCAAAATTTAAATTTTCTACGGAAAAATTTTGATTGTGCTAAAAAAATTGAAATTTTCTGTTGGGAAAAGTAAAATTAAATATTTCATTCTGAGTCAGACTAACCAAATCAGACTATTCTCTTTTGAACTGAGCCAAAAGATTCAATTTTGAATTAGTTCAACAAAACATTAAACTTCTTTTCCCTTATCAGCGCACTGCCTGATAGGAGAGAATAGGGACTAACTACCATGCCTATTAGCCAGGCTCCCTGGAGGACATCTTCTCTCCAACGGCAATATGCCAATTTCTCTCTGACGAAAGCTGTATGGTACATTATGAGAAATGTAGACTAACCAGGAAGCCTGGCCCATAAGGGAAAATGGTATGGTAGCAGTTTAATATTGAGAAGACAAGCTTAAAAAAAAAGATAAAAAAGTTGTTTGGATCAGTTCAATAAGCCAAAGTGAAACATTTCAATTATGGGACTATCAAAATATTTCATTTTGACTGAAAGTGTGAAAACTAAACATTTTGATATTTCTGAACTGAAATTTTTTGGAACTTCCATTCTGTGCAACATATAAAAAATTCAACTTTTCATCCCAATTTGAGATAAAAAACAAATGTTGAAATCTTGGAAATTCCCACAGGGCAGAAATTCCAAGTTTTCTCAATTCTAGCATTGAACAAACTTAAAAAAATCTCCTCAAACAAATCAACAAGGGATGAAAATACAGTCCAAGCTCTGAGATATAAAGGTCTGATACTGTTAAGCTATACATGCCTTTGGGACCATTTGAAATTAATGCCATAATTTCTGAAAGTATTGTTGTCATGAAATGTTGTCCATACTTGGTATACAACCAGTGGAAAGATGGTACAACTTTCAGGGTGTGGGATATGTGTGATATATTCCCTTTAAAAATAAATTAAACAATCATATCATGCTGAAGATAAACATCAGTTTGATAACCTGCAAAGTCTTCCTGGCATTTTCAGACTCTGGAGAATCAGAGCCTTGTCCCATATCTAATGCAGTACAGGTCAGGAATGACCAAATGTCATTACCCCTTGGGTGGCTGCGAAAAGGGATGAGGCCCTCACAACTGTTCCTCATGGACATGAGTCTTCATGATCTGAAGCATTGTCACAATTAGCACTAGCTACCAGCCTGGCTCTCAGTCTTGACAGAGAGGACAAGGATTGAACAGGCCCCGGAGACCAAGTGAACTCTGAAGAACAATGATGGGGCACAACGGTAGGGACTGTACGAGTTGAAATTTTCCTGACTGCCTCCAGCATTGCCAGGGCAGAAATAAGGAGAAATTTTCTGCCACAGGTGCACCTAAGATCTGGCCTTATCTCTTTTATCTGAGCTATTTCTTTAGCCATCACAGTAACAACACTATGGGCTTAGATCGAAAGCACCTAAATACCATGAAAGCATGTTTGATTTATCTCAGACCACATTTTAATTGGGTGGGTGCTAGCCTCAAACCATTTTGATGTTTTAAAAACCAGTGCCTGATTTTCATGACTTTGTCCCATGTACTAGCTGGGGGTAAGAACACAAACCTCTGAGGTTATTACTCAAACATGCTGTTTGCTTCATTGTTTCATTAAGCTTTAATTAAGTTGTTCTCTCTCTGCCTCCTTCTTTGATAGAAATCCTGTCTGAGAATCCTCAGAACCTCATAACTACAGAAGGCCTTAAGTCCAGTTCTCAATGGGCAGGTGCCCATCGCCAAGTGAACAACAAGAATAGTGGAGGAACAGAGCAATAGCTTCTGTGAAGACAAGCTGCAGAAAAGAATATTAGGACTTCTAGAGCCTCACTTTAGTTCAGACACAGTGAAGGAAAGGGATACGACATTATTTTCCTGATGAAAAAAAAATGAGCTATTTGATGCCTGTTTTTTTTTCCTTTCAAGTGGCAGAGAAAAACTAGATAAAAGGTTTGAAGAAGTCAGCTGAGAGGAAAATCTGAGGGTTTATTTACACGGGGACAATAGACAAATTAACTACAGGTGTGAATGTAAAGTGCATTAAACCTTTGTGTGGATGCTGTCTTCAGACAGAAAGTGGCTTTAGGCTGAAGGTGTTTAGTCCTCCTCCAAGGATTTTTTATTTCTAATTACTAAAACTAAAGAGAATTTTGAAAGAAAGTTGTTTAAACCAAAAAACTGAAATGTTTCATTTATAAAATGTCAAAAACAAAAGGTTTTGAATATTTTTTTAACAAAACAATTTGGTGCCATGAATCGGTGCAATGTTTTAGAGTCACCATATCTGCATTTTTTACTGAAAAAAATTTGACCAAAAAATTTCACTCAGCTCTAGGGTTAATGGGATCTGTCAGTGCTTGGAATTTTATCCCCCAAGTGATGTAGATTATCAGCATCTGGTGTCAGGCCTAATTCTTATTTACATCTGGGTGGTGAGAGGGGAGGAGAAAGGTAAAAAGTAGTCTGTTAGCTTGAAAACTTACCAGCAAACATTCATTGTATTTACAGAATGTTTTTACCACTATCACTTTCAATGAGACGCTTCTGCACTCCTAGAGTGTGAATGGTAAATGCTACCTATAGTGGAGTAACAAACTATTTCTCCAGGAAAAAAAAAACAAAAAACCAAACACTTTCCTATGGATAAAGATAGCCAGAGAGACACTACAATTAATATTTCTATTGGCTCTTAGAGAGATTGTCCTATTGCTACTGCAGGAATATATAGGTCTGGAGGAGAGAGAAAACGTAAATGAGTCTGAAGCAGAGAGAGACACGTGATTGCTGGAAGTGCATAATAAATGGAACAGCATGGCTGAGAGCTAGAAACGTCATTGAGCAATGCAAAGTGCAGAGAGCACGAAGCTGTAATATTCCTTTCATTAAGGTAAAAGCTTTCTATAAATTGACAGCAAAAGCAATTCCACTGTGCTCTATTCTCAGCTAGACTTCATCCTCTGTAAAGGCTGTTGTGTGTCTGCAATCTAGAAGCAGCGATATTACACATGTGGGAGTCCTGCATTATCTGTAAAGGGCAAAAGAACACTGAACAACCTTAGAAGCAGCAATGCAAGCTAGCCACTCCAACCCTCTGGCTTCTAAATCAAGACCATCTGCTATTGTTATCTTCAGCTGAGAAGTTACTTGCCAATATTTCAGTTGGATAACTCAGTGAGCTCTCTGAGGCAAGAACTATGTCCCTGCATGTGTCAGCACACCACCTAACACAATGGGGCCCTCCACATACTTCTGTAACAAAAATATTATACAAAGGAATACTGAGGAAACAAGCTGGCCTGAGGGAATATGGGTAGAACCTGGAACTTCCACACAGGACACCTTGTTACTGGATTGAGCTAGGACCTTTAGGTATGTGAGGAGTTGAGCGTGCCATGGAGGTGAAAGGCTTGGTGTTAGAGTGCCCACTGCTCACGGAGGAGTCGTTGTGACTAGTCACTATAGAAACCACTATGCTGACTAATAAATATTCTTTTTTTGCAGGATTGGCCTCAAATGGTCATAATGGGGTTTGGCAGGAGGGAGCACAGGTCAAAGCTTCCCCATTGTCCCACAACCTCAGCCCACATTCGAACCTCTGTCAACCCCAGTGTCAATAAGAAAAGAAAAGAGATTCTCTCACTCCAACCCACAGTGCAAGGGGAATTCATCCCAGCCCCCCAACACATCCAAAGACTCTCATATAAATCACTGCTCCATCCACAAACACACTTCCATTCTCCTGCTATTTTACATTATTACTTTTTAAACAGAAATTGAGACCGGACAAGACTCGAAAGAGCCATTAATCGCTATCCCTTTCCTTTCACAGAAGCAAAGTGTTCAGTTTACTAACCAGCCATGTGTGGTGTAGTCTGGATACTGACAGTGATTGCTCCAAATTTGTCACCCAGAATGATCAAATAATTATTCAAGGAAAGACAATATAAGGGGCTGAACTGCATACCCAGCATGGAGCACAGCATCACATCAGGGGCCTGAGCCAGGAACGTGCCAGGACTCTCAACTCCCTTCAAAGTCAATAAAAAAGGAATAAAATGGGAGATGAGGGTGCTCAGTCCGTCCCTAGATAGGGATGGATAAACCAAGTGCTCTGCTTTGCTCCCTGGTAACAGACATCTTTCCCTCCCAGAAGGTGCTGCTTCCTGCCTCTCTCTCTGGAAGATTTCAGCCTTAGGCCTTTCTACACTGGAAAATTAGGTTGGTTTAATTACGTTCGTCAGAGGTCTGAAAAATCCACAGCCACGTAGTTAAGCCGACCCAAGTCCCCCTGTAGACAGCATGAGGTCAATGGAGTGACCTAGTTACCTCCCATCAGCATAGGTAGTGTCTACACTGATGCACTACAGTGGCACAGCTGCAGTGGTAGGATATGGGGGCACTGTAGTATTTTAAGTGTAGACAAGCCTTTAGATTACATTTTCATGCACATTTTTCAGCTGCTTGCCTCCTTCTCTTCAAAGAGCTGTTACTTCCCATACAAAGCTTTTCAGACAATGTCAGCGGGATCAGGTTTTCACCCTTTATCTTTTACATTAGCCTCCCTCCCACATTGCAAAAATGTATGAAAATATCTATCATGTTGGTATTCAAATCTCTGAATGGGTGAAAGCATCATTGAATTTAAAAAACAAAACAGAGTTAAGTGGATACCTAAACAGCTCAGATTCCTGTCATGATTTGTCCCTACAAATTAACAGTGCCCTTTCTGCGGATAAGTGCATTGTTACTTAGAGTGCAGTACATTATCCAAACTCTGGCATATTACGTGACTTGTGCTGAGATAAATTTCTATTTATCAGCATGTATAAATTGAAGTAATTACTCAAAATTTAATCACTGGTTTGACTCTCAGATTTCTCTTCTGTTTGCGCCATCCAGCACCTTAGATAGGCAAGATCTAATCTATTGCTCTTGTTATTCAATAGTTCTTGCAAGCGTAAACCCTATAGCTAGAAAAGCAGATCGTCCTCAGGGTTAGGAAACGTCTTGGCTCCCGATGCTTGTGAATGGTGACTGACTTTTGTTTGAGCCAAACACATGTACTTTACTTTGTTCTAGATGGTTGGCAATCATAGTGATTTTAAAATATGTCCTTATCTCAAATCAATTTTCTGAAGCTATTTCTTATCTATTGTAAGGTCTTGCTGCCAATTCAATGGAAGGAAAATGAACTTTGGGTCTCTTTATCTGCTGATCTAAGTATTTATATTGCCCTTATCACTTAGTATCTGAGCACCTCACAATTTTAATTATTGTTACCCTCACAATATCGCTGGGCCAATCTCATTTTACAGATTGGCATCTGAGGCGCAGGACAGATTTAAATGATTTGCCTAGAGTCACACCGGGAGATTGTAGTTGAGCCAGGAAATCTCCTGAATCCCAGGTAAGTGCACTGTCCTCGAGACTGTCCTTCCTAACCCCTGTCTTTATGTTAGTGACATCCAGGGGAATAAAAGCAGAGTAGAATCAGGTCTTACTTTGTCTTCCTGGACCAAAAAGAAAAAAAGCCTCAGTTGTGGTTGAAGCTTCTGGGGTGCAGGTTGCCATCCATTAGGCACTGTATAGAGACAGTGGGTATGTCTGTACTGCAACAACAGGGTGTGATTACACCTCAAGCAGACATACCCAAGCTAACTGGGTCCTGGAGCAATGCTACCAAGCTTCAGCACAGGCTGTACAAACCTAATAATGACTGGGCAGCTGGCCTGTACTGACGTGCATGCTGCTGCTCTTTCCCTGCTCTGGGCCCAGCTAGCTCAGGTATGCCAGTTCAAGCTACAGTCCGCCGCAGCGACTGCAGTAGAGATGTCCCCTACCTCAGTTCACCAATGCCAAACTGCCACCATGGCTTGGGACAGGAGAATCTGCTTTTACGCCCACTCAGACACCACGGGCTTGACAGTTCTCCGCACATCTAATTGTTATTGGGTTTGCATTCTGCTTCGGAAGAGATGAACAAAGGAGCAGGGAGGAGATGAGAGAAACATGCAAGAGAAAATGTAAACTGGGTAGATAGCATGTGTCATATATGGGACAATTACGGCCTTCTAGCTTTGGCAGGGGGTGTAGGAAGTTGCTCTGCTCCTTTATACATATCATAGGGTTAGCCAGAAAAAGTTTTAAAGGGACCATTCTTTGACTCCCTACCCCCAAATACTCCATTTCCCTTCTTAAATCACAGGAGTAGGTCTGTGAACTTGAACTAGCCTCATGAACCCAAAAGACAGTTTGAGATGGTCGATTGTCTCTTCTCATTATGGAATTGGCTGGGATTTGAACCAGTGACCTGGATATAAAAGAATCCATACCCCAGACTCCTGTTTGCTTATATCGCCAAGTTGGGTGTGTTCTCTAAGGTGGTAACATATTCTAGCCGAGCATTAACTCCAAAATAAATGTATGCACATAAACTTATATCATCAACTATTCACACAAAACATCCCAATAGTGAACAGAGGCAAGGCAGATGCCTTCAGATGTATATGTTGCATTGTGCCTACATGTCACCTTGATATCTAGAATTAATGCATCACTCTGGTAGAACACTTTTCTGGCTATCTAAATGTGGGCTAAGAATTATGGGAGACACTAGCCAAAGGCACAAAGGGCAGGTAAGTCAAAGGGATTTTGATGCCTTTCAGCCATGTGTACCTCTGAAAATATACCCCATATCATAACCCCAGTTAAACCAGAAATGAGCCAAGCAAGGCTGGGTTTTGGTTCAGACGGTTCAGTTCCAACTTTGCCCAACATATCTCAGATTGAGGACAGTTTCAGATAACATGGTCTAGTTAAAGCTAATTCAATCCTAACTGACAGCAATACCATAAGCAGGACTGAACTGCATGCAAGCTATTGCTTTGATTAATTCTAGTTAAGGAATTTTACACAAGGTTTTTTTTTTCCTTCTTTTATAAGTGCAGATGTACTCAGACTGTCACACATTGAAGAAAATCATTTTAATGGCTATGTTAGCTGCAAAAAAGCAGTTTCTTCTTGAACTCTTTGTCATAGTTAAGCTGGATTTTTAATGACATTTTGCAAGCTTTTGGAGTTCAGTATGATGCACATCACCTGCTTTGTTAGAACTGCGTAGCTACTTGGTGCGATTTGGCATCACTTAACCAGGTAAGTTTCAGTATGTTCCTGTTGCATTTGTTGGGCCTTCTGCTGGAAAACCTCTTGCAATTTTTAATTAAAATTTGTGCAGTCAGGTGTATAGATTTGGCTGGGCAGAGAGCTGGCAAAAGGGGGTATTATCTCATTGACTTCAGTGGTGTTTCACCTACTTATATTAGCTCTGAATTTTGTTCAGTGCCACTGTGACATTCAAGTTTTCATTCTGTTTCTTAGGTCAGAGACTTATCTTTATTTGATCCTATACTGCACCAAGAAGAAAAAATAATGATCAAGTAAATAATCAGACACAAAAGGACAATCTGCTGTTATTTAGCTCCCCGCATTTCAAGATGCTTTCCGATCTATTCAGAGATAAACAGCTGGTATGAATTCTACCACTTGGTTATGGGCCCCATTTCTCCCTACACAGGAATAGCCATATAGGGCAGTGCAAATACTGAATTAAAAACTTGTAGAGAGTCCTTAGAATGATTCAATTTAAAAAGAGGTATTGTCCCTTCCATGGAAGGGATGGGGTTTCCACTCCCCAAATTGTGGATCCCTGAAGTCTGCACAGATCCTGGAGGTCTGCAGGAGAACAGGTTATCTAAGTATGATACCCCTTCCTTCTGCTCTGCAGCTGGACCCTAGCAGCTCCAGGGCTCCTTCACTGCTCCCAGAGCAGACTGTGGAGGAGACACACAATTGGCTTTCCCCGTGGCTTTGGGGTGCTTGGGTGAAATCAATTTGGTGGAGCTTGCTGGTCACTCTCCTTTCACCCTCCCTTCTGACAGAGCTACACTCCTGTGGACCATCTGAAAAGGGAGCTCCAGGGGATGGGGGAGAAGTGAGAAAAATACATAGAGGTAGCATTCTCCCTTTCTATGCCCCTCCAGTCAAGCTTCATCTAACGTACTTGTATAGGACTCCCATCACCACTGTGTCTGGGCACCTCACATTCTTTCCATTAATTTTTTTCCTCGCAATGCCCTGTGAGGCAGGGCAGTGCTGCTATCACTATTATATAGATGGAGATGGGAGGCATAGAGGGCCTTGCCCAGGGTCACACAGGAAGGCTGTAGTGAGGCAGCAGAAAATAAAACCCAGGCATCCCGAGTCCCAAGATAGCACTCTAACCACCGGACCATCCTTCCTCTCTGTGGTGCCTGGCCACAAGCTCCCCTCCATGGAAGAAAGCCAAGAGTAGGGCAGGGCAGGCAGGGCCACCCGGGGGGGGGGGAGGGGAGTAAGTGGGGCAATTTGCCCCGGACCCCCCAGGGGCCCACACGAGAGTTTTTCGGGGTCCCTGGAGCAGGGTCCTTTACTCGTTCCAGGGGTCCCGGAAAACTCTCATGGGGCCGGGGCCCCTGGAGCTTCTTCAGCAGCAA
Source organism: Chelonoidis abingdonii (assembly GCF_003597395.2). Lineage (NCBI taxonomy): Eukaryota > Metazoa > Chordata > Testudines > Testudinidae > Chelonoidis > Chelonoidis abingdonii. Next base: position 102,954,299 of record NC_133775.1, read on the forward strand.
TTTGGTGGCGGGTCCTGGAGCGGAAGGACACCCTGCTGCCAAAATTACCACCGAAGTGGGGCCCCCCCACCGCCGAGGACCCCAGGCCCCCTGAATCCTCTGGACAGCCCTGAGGGCAGGTACCTATTTTTCCTACCTAAATTCTTCCAGTTTGGTGTGCTCCTATTTGACACGTACTATACATCTCAGGCACAATAGACAGAAGGGATCAAGCCCAGAAATCTCCTTTCAGTGGAAAAGAAAAAATACATTTTGGTGTAGCTTAGCATTTGCCAAACTAATATCGCAGTTGTAACAACTTCCTTTTCCCCTGCTACTTAATCACTGGGATTTGCAGATATATAGTGTCTTTCACCCAAGGATTTGGACACGCCTTCATTTACCTTAGCTAAGTCTCACAACACTTCTGTATGGTTTTCCCCATTTTACTGATGGGGAAACTGAGGCATCGAATGATGCAGGTAATGACTCATGGTCATACAGGGAGCCAGCGTGAGCAGTAGCAACAGAACCATTTATTGACCATTGGAACAATTTACAAGGGTCGTAGTGGATTTTCCATCACTGAATTTTTAAACGAAGATTGGATGTTTGACTAAAAGACCTGCTCTAGGAATTACTTTATGGAAGTTCTGTGGCTCATATTTTACCAGAGGTCCAACAAAATGATCACAATGGTCCCTTCTGGCCTTGGAATCTATGAACCGTACTGTCCCAGCTGTCAACTGTCTGCTGTAACCACTAGTCTACATCACCTCTCCCATTTCATTGGTTCTTGTGGAGCAGTGGAGTTCAGCCACATACAAAGATAATGGAAGACGTGGCTCCTACTTCCAGGAGCAGTAACCATAGAGCGCAAGGGACAGCACAGAAGGCAATATGGAAAAGAGGCGGCTTGAGAGGGTCCAGGCAGTTGAAGGGAGAGTCATGAATCAAAGTTACTAACGACAATGCAAATGAGTCAGCATCTCATGAGACGCAAGTACCAAAAATCACTGGCTAGGCTCCAGGTTTAGGATTAGACATGCCTAGCATGCAATCTTTATTCTGCTTCTTTCTAGCTGTGCCAATTAGATCGTCTTTTGTACAGGATATAGTTTTTGCGAGTAGCATGTCCTTAAACACATACTGGGCGATGTTCTAAAACATAAATCGGTGTAGAAGTTGGCTCAGTAGAATAAATCACTTGCATTCCTGTGAAATAGTTTGACGCTTATTCTTAAATGTTACCCTAACACCAACAAGCTTCCACACAATGCAGATGGTTTCTAAAAACTAAAACAGGTTCTCCAAATGGATGACAACATTACAATGCTTTCCAAAGCATCCTTGCACTGGAAGTTCGGATTTTTAGCAATTGGATCTCTGGTTGCACTGGCATCGGTCACTTCAGCTGACACTTTCACAAGCAAATGTAAACCGACCTCCATTTTTACAAGCACTCTCTTCTATTTCTCTCTCTCTTGGACAGCAGAGCTGTAGAGCACATGACTTGTTGACCCATGAATATCTGGCACAACACTAGCAGAGCTACTAGGGTGACCAGGCAGCAAATGTGAAAAATCTATTCAGGAGGTGGGGGAGGGTCATAGGAACCTATATAAGAAAAAGCCCCCAAAAATCAGGACTGTCCCTATAAAATTGGGACATCTGGCCACCCTAACTACCTCCAAAGTCTCCTGACGTGGATGGAGAACGCAACAGGAAGTGCAGTGGAAGGAAGGCTCCAAAAGGTTCATAGGTTCACCTCAGCATCTCTGCCAATTCTCAGAGTCTCCGGGAAGTGGCGTAAATGTCCTGGGCATTGAATTTTAACAAATAAAGGTTGTTCCAATTAGTTACAAATGTGAAAGTGCTGAAGAGCTCTAACAATCCCTTGCTCACTGGCCATCTCCACAGAGAAATGGTACATACACTGTGCCTCTATAAGCAGCTGAAAGCCTCCCCACGCTCAGCAGAGGACACCTACCACAGGCTCAGATTCATTCCCCTTCCTGGCTCTCACCTTTCTTAGGGAACAAAGCCCTGAAGAAGCAAAACCCTTAGCCTGACTTGACTGTGCCTTGGAGCTCTTTCTGCAGAATTTCCTTTTCCTCCTTCCGTCTTCCTTTTGCCTCAGAGGGACTGAAAGCCTTTTATACTCCAGAATTGGAAGGAATGCTTCCCACCTGGTCTGGATGCCAAGCAAGTTAGTGGGACAGTGTTATACCTAAGAACACAAGAGTGGCCATACTGGATCAGACCAGTGGTCCATCTAGCACAGTATCCTGTCTTCTGACAGTGGCCAATGGGGGAATGAACAGAACAGGACAATTTTGAGTGACTCATCCCTTGTCGAGTCTCTAATGTGCTGGGGGTGGGGGTGGAGTGCTTCCCCCAGCTCCGTCCCCACTCCACCTCCTCCCCTAAAGCCCCAAACCCACCCTGCCTCTTCCCATCCCCAATTTATGCCTATCCTGCCTCTTCCAACCCTCCCCCACATGCGCCCCATCCCCACTCCTCCCTCTCCCTCCCCACGCCTCCTGCATGCTGCAGAACAGCTGATCATGGTGGGCAGGATGTGTGTGGGGAGAGGGGGAGGCGTTGATCAGCAGGGCCACCGGGAAAGAGGCACTGAGAGGAGGAGGAGGTGCTGATAGTGGGGCTGCCAGTGAAGCTCTCAAGGAGTCAGCACCTATGCCCAGTCATCAGTCCCAGTTTCTGGCAGCTGCAGATCTAGGGACACCCAGAGCATGGGGTTGTGTCTCTGACCATCTTGGCTAATGGCCATTGATGGACTTCTATTAACTTCTCTAATTCTTTTTTGAACCCCGTTATACTTTCTGTTCACACAGAATCCTAAAACCTGACACCTGGTTACCAGCATGAACCAATAATACTTGACTGAAAATTGATACTTCTCAATTTTCTGTATTACAGCCACTAGAATTGTTCATCATTGATCAACTCCAGAATTTTTACAAGCAGGTCTGACCTAAAAACCCAACAACTACAAATACCATTTTTCATTAAAGCTTGTAAAACAAACAAAAGAGAAAACCCCAATCTCTATCCTGTCGCATTTGGAAGTACAAACCACACTTCTCAAAATGGAAAGTAAATTTAGCTGGAAAGCAAATGCAAAGGATATTAGTGCAATTTAAATCTGCATTTTTGATGTGTGGCATTTTCCTTTGGAGTCACAGGCCTCTGTTGCAAGGCAAAATAAAATAAAATAAATCTTGGCTTTTAAGTAAATGCAGAGACGATTTTCTCAATATGGTGGGATTTACTGGATTACAGAGATATCTGCCAAAAGTGTAAATGTAGATCTCAGGTAGAAGGGAAAAAATTTCTTTAAATTGCTGATTGCTTTTGGCTAAGTGGGAAGCAGCATAATCAACAGACAAATTCTGCGTGGGAAGACCCATAGTTGTTGGCTTTATTAGAACTAAAAGAAGTTAGGGCCCTATCAAATTTACCGTCCATTTTGGTCAATATCACGGCCATTGGATTTTTAAAATCATAAATTTCATGTTTCAGTTATTTAAATTTGAAATTTCACAGTGTAATTGTAGGGGTCCCAACTCAAAAAGGAGTTGTGCATGTGTGTTGAGGGGTGGGGGGACACAAGATTATTGTAAGGCAGAGTTGCAGTTCTGCGACCCTTACTTCTGTAACGCTGCTGGTGGTGGTGCTGCCTTCAGGGCTGAGCAACTTGAAAGCAGCGGCTGCTGGCTGGGATCCCAGCTCTGAAGGCAGAGCTGCCACAGCAGCAGTGCAGGAGTAAGGATGGATTAGTATGGTATCGTCAGGCTTACTTCTGCACTGCTGCCTGCAGAGCTGGGCCTTCAGTCAGCAGCCACCACTCTCCAGCCGCCCATCTCTGAAGGAAGCACAGAAGTAAAGGTGCCAATACCATGACCTAAAATAACCTTGTGACCCCCCTGCAACTCCTTTTTTGGTCAGGAGCCTCAATTTGAGAAACACTAGCCTCCCCTGTGAAATCTGTATAGTATAGGGTCAAAGCACACAAAAGACCAGATTTCACAGGGGAAGACCAGATTTCATGGTCTGTGATACGTTTTTCATGGTCGTGAATTTCATGGCTGTGGTAGGACCCTATTAATATACCCAGAACATATTAAGTTACAATACAATGTAATCGTCACTATATTATAATTTCCATTAAAATCTACTGGCTGTTTGGCCTTGTATATGATTACATAGACATTTCCTTTGAATGCTTACCTTGCATTTCCTTGAGCTCTGATGAAAAGCGTGCTGTGCACAATGACAAGATTTATTGCACCTAACACTCCATATTATAGTTGCTCTGCTAACCACAGCAAACAAGAGATGAAAAGCAAATCATATAGATAAAGCCACAAAGGAACAAGAATTGGTCTCCTCTTTAAACCTTCTACCTGGCATCAGCTTTGTATCAAACGCAGACCTACCACGTTAAAGGTTTTATTCCTACACTAAGAGAATCTACACTTGGATCTCTAACCCCACCATTTCCAAAGCTTTAACATTGGTCATAGAGTCTGGTTTATCTTGGTCACTGTCAAGGTACATGATCCACAGCTGGGTGGGGGGAGAAAGTAGAGCTATCTCAAAAGCTATAGCTGTGAGCTAGTCAGCAGCCAGTGTTGCAAGAACGTCAAATGGGCAAATGTCATCCCTGTGGGAACAGAGCTTTGCCCTGCGGCCGGTTGACAGTTGTTTGAGGCGCAGTCGTTCTTGAGTCAAAGTCCACCATTCCAAGAAGGCTATGGATAGTTACTGAGTAATACAGTATTAAAAATATTTTCTTTGCTTTGATCATGGTGCTGCTGGGAAGAGGATGCTGTCAAGCCATGGCACTGTCATGTTAGCAGTGTTTTGCATCACAAAAGCCACGATTTGACCCTGGAGACCTACAAACATTAAATAAAAGAGTGAATTTCCATATCAAGGTCAAGTAGAAAAATATAAACTCAGGTCACTCATTGCTCCCACCATTGAACATTGAGGAAGTCTGCACTTCAGTCAGTCCTTCTTAACCCTTTATCCTTCACAAACACATACTGCAGAATATACGCTTTATGCCACATTTTTGGTGGTCCTAGCTATGACCTAGGAAAAGACCATCCACAGACAATATCAGCAGAATAACGATCAGTAATTCAGGAAACAGTTTTATACATAAAAGTTAATATTATTTATATTAGAGACAGAGAGAGAGAGAGAGACACACACACACACACACAGAGATTGCTTGCATGTGGGCAAGACAAGCAGGGCAAGGTTTAGAAAAGAACAAAACAAAACTGCTAAATGCTCTTAAGCCAGTCAATGGCCTCTGAGCAGCGTTCAACTTGGGAAGGCTTATAGGTTGCTCACTAAGAAATGAGCAGCCACCCTGCATGTGTGCAGCATCCTCCCCAGTGCCCCAGGCATGGTTGGTCTTTGTTGTACCAAGCCCACAACCCTTGAACATGTTAAGACAGCTCCAGAGGCAACATGGGAGCCCAACACCAGGGAGCGGTTCATCCAGCCTAGTAACGATGTGGGAGTTTTTGGTAGCGGCAGAGGTTCTCTCCTATTTTGACCGCTACAGTCAACTGAAGGTGTTATCACTGGATGGAGAGCGTGCAGTGCTGGCAATATAGGTTTGCTGCAGCCAGCTGTCACCCAGTATCACTTCTGAGTTGTAGCTACAAACTCCTGAAGTGGATGATCTTACAGAGAATTACGCCCATAGAGAACAACTTTTGAACAATGGCGAAGCAGGTTTTTGACAAAAATCGAAGCACCAGTGGCCAAGTACTCCCTACTTATTTTGAGAATGAATTTCAAGACAAGAAAATGGGAGCTCTCTTTTATGAGCCTACAGCAGCCTATAACACCATCCGGCACACTAGTCTGCTGGGCAACATGCCAAGAGCTCATCCTAGATGGGGTTTCATCGTGACTGAACTGGTGCCACAAAACTGTCACTTAGAGAATCCAGAAGAACTGATTTCTGAAAAGCTCAGTGCTGGCATCACTTTTATTTAATGTATTCACCAATGACCCTACTGTATGCCATTTCCAGGCGGTTCGTGGAATGGCTGCACACATGCTGGATGGCTGCTGACAATATTAGCTTGGTTTCAAGGGACTGTGACTCCCAAAAGATTGAAGAGAACCTGAATAATGATATGGCTGCCATAGCCATATTGTAAGAAATGGAGACTGAAACCAAGTACATCAATGACCATGTCAACATGCTCAGAGCCAACTTGAGTTTAACATTTTTTTGAATGGTCAGCAGGTGGCATATGATCCAGAGCCAGTGTATCTAGGGATTGTCTACAAATACCATCTCACTAAAGTAGCTCAAAAGATCAAGAAATTGTTTCCTGAACAAACTAACTGGTAGGGTCCCTTTGGGGAAGCAGTGAACAAGCACTGCATAGTTCAGGGCTCACTCTCTGCTACTCAGTTGGCCAAAACTATGCCCCAGTTTGGTTAAACTCTGCCCACACTAGACTCGTGGATACATTGCTTAATCGTACCATAAGAATTATCACAGGCATACTGAAGCCAACAAAACTTGGGTGGAGGAATGTTGGCTAGGACTGGGAACCATACAACATCCAGCATCTGAATACAGCCAACAAACTGATCACGACAATATAGCAAAATGCCACACTTGCCACTGTTTAAGGATATATGGGATGCACCCTACCACTGACTGTGTAACAACAACAAATAATTAGTAATTAATAATAATGTCTTTAAATTTTCATTATAGGAATCTAATCAATCAACCCATGTTCTCTCTGTTTTGATTGGATGTAGGGAACAATATATGGAGATCTGCTAAACACTGGCACACAAGCCAAAGAAAACAAAGAATCCATAACCTCCTACCTTGCTATATGAAAGTACTGTGTACTCCCTTTAAGATCTAAGGAGCTAGAAGTCCTTTGTAAACATTACTTCATACTCTGATAAGCATTATTAGTCACAAGCGGGTAAACTGAGGCAGAAAGATTACTAAATTGAGAAAGGTCTCACAGCACGCCAGTGGCAGACCCAAGACTAGAACTCAGGAGTGCCGATTCCCTGCTGCCTGCTCGAATTCAGACACAGCTTCCCTTCCCTAAGCTAACAGATATTGGCTTTATTAGTCATTTAAAAAAACAAAAACACCGTAGAGCCAGAGGGGAAGATACTTTATTGATCATTTGGAAGAGGACTAATGGCCTGTTTTCCCCTCAGAAGTTTCGCTTTCCTGGCAGTTTGAACTCACTGTGGGCTGCTAGCCCCAGGCTAGCACAGAGCATGCTCACTGCCTCTGGGTACTTCTACACTGCAATTCAACACCCACAGCTGGCAGGAGTCAGCTGACTTGGGCCCGCAAGGTTAAAAATTGCTGTGAAGACATTCAGGCTCAGGCTGGAGCTTGAGCTCGGGCACCCTGCGAGTGAGGAGGCTCCCAGAGCCTGGGCTCCAGCCCAAGCCCAAATGTCTACACCACAATTTTACAACCCCATGAGCCTGAGTCATGTGACACAGGCCAGCTGCAGGTGTTGCACTGCAGTGCAGACATACCCCTAGAGGCTGTCCAGCAGACTGATGCCTCTGCAAAGGATCCTGACACTGCTCCAAGAGGAGAAAAGGCAGCTAGTAAGGAGTATAAATCACGACTTGTCCTTCTGGGAAAAAAAAGTCACTGATACCGAAAACAACATTAAAAATAAACTGGGGTCTACAGTCCAAACCTGGAGTATATTTAGAAATCCCGGAGTGGGAACGAAAGCAGAACATTCCTGGAAAATATTCAAAAAGCGTTCAAGGCAAGATGAAAAGATTTCCCAAGCACAGATTCTGAGTCAGGTTGCTATGGAGTTTGGAAAGGGGCGTTAACCTCTGACCTCTTATAACAAAATGCATTCCCTGAACACCACTTCGTTTGCAGTTGTAAGCTGGACCCCAGCTCTGCAAAGGCATAAACTATGAGTAACTTCATACACAGGACTAGTCCCAGTGAAATCAACAGGACTGTTCATGTGCTTAAATTATACGTGTGTTTGAGAGCTTGGGCTTTTCTGTGTAATAGAGAAGCTGCAGGTCTGTAGTCATGTATGACAATGACACTAATAAGAACAATGACTTCCAAGCAAAATTTTGCCTGCTGCACTTCCCAAGGAAACAAACCTTTCTGCTGTTTGGTGCTTTTACAAATGAGCAGTATCACAGATCAGCTTGAGACAGAAATGGGAAAAGAGTAACAGGCACAATTCTGCACCTACTTCACCACTCTAACACCATGCTGCAGTTCATAGAGATGCAGGGAACTTGGAGCAGCCAGGGGCGGCTCCAGGCCCCAGCACACCAAGTGCATGCTTGGGGCAGCAAGCCGGGGGGGGGGGGCGCTCTCTGCCAGCGCTGTGAGGGTGGCAGGCAGGCAGGCTGCCTTTGGTGGCTTTCCTGCAGAGGGTCCGCTAGTCCTGCGACTTCTGAGGACNTCAGCTTGAGACAGAAATGGGAAAAGAGTAACAGGCACAATTCTGCACCTACTTCACCACTCTAACACCATGCTGCAGTTCATAGAGATGCAGGGATGTAATCACAGCCAGGGGCAGCTCCAGGCCCCAGCACGCCAAGTGCATGCTTGGGGCGGCAAGCCGGGGGGGGGGGGGGCGCTCTGCCAGCGCTGTGAGGGTGGCAGGCAGGCAGGCTGCCTTTGGTGGCTTTCCTGCAGAGGGTCCGCTAGTCCTGCGACTTCTGAGGACCTCCTGCAGGCATGCCTGCAGAGGGTCCGCTGGTCCCGCAGCTTCGCGGGTCTACCGAAGTCACGGGACCAGCGGACCCTCTGCAGGAAAGCTGCCGAAGGCAGTCTGCCTGCTGTGTTTGGGGTGGCAAAATGTCTAGAGCCGCCCATCAGAACAGGACAAAATATTTGGCTCTACGAGACAGATTGTCGGCAGGTGTAAATAGCTTAGGATCTGCCCTTGTGTCTATATACAATATGAGTGAATATTCTATTTTGCTACCAAGACTCTCCTTCATCTGTCCTTCTGCGACAGCAAGAGATCAGCTTCCCCCAGGGTGGTATCTTGGTTACCAGGTTCCACTGAGCTGGAGGCTGGGAATAGTTTCAGGATAAACCAACGGAAGGAGCTGGGTTTACAGCCCCAGTGTAGAGGGGTGAAAATTGCACATCTCTGTTCCAACACAGGCCTGTATGCCATGGAGAAGTATCCCTACTGCCAGAGAGCACAGTGGGATTCCCTCCCCTCGCCACCCACAGGGGTTTTGCCACTTAAGGGCAACGAGACATTCGCAGAAGCCCTGCTGGTGCCAGGTGGCCACAATGTTGAGTCTGCACACTCCCTCCTTTGCCAGCGCTGCCCACTTTCCAGGCTGGGCAGGCTCCCTTGAGCCCTTGCTTGCAGGAGGTTAGGCTTTTCTGCTGCTAGGGGCCCTGAATGTGCCACTAGCTCTTCACATAGGTAATTCTCTGCCAGTGACATAGAGAAGGACTCCATCTATTCATGCAGTAGCCCAACACCCGTCCTCTTAGTCTTTCAGTCTGACACGTGCTCCATACATATTCCCTATCCTCATGGCATCATTTCTGCAGGTCTTGCGTTGACATGATTTGTCAAGGTATTGCTAGGTGTTCCCTATGGAAACTTAGTATTCATAAAAAAAGATCTGTCATATCGATAGCTCCAAATCCCAAATTTTCCATGAAGGCCTTTAGCTACGACAGGGACAGTTTCCAACACCCTTCTCCACGGGAGAGCACATTACTGCACAAGTAGTCCCATTGATTTCATTAGGGCTAGGTGTGTATACAACACGACATGAGCAAGGGCGGTAGAGGGTATCCCAAAGTCATGAATATTCCTTTGCTAAGGAGGAGTCAAACTTTTCTGGTGCATCAGGCATGAGGGCAGGGGACTGGACTCGATGACCTCTCGAGGTCCCTTCCAGTCCTAGAGTCTATGAATCAGAACAAACTGCATAGATGAGAACAGGAAAAACAGAAGTTCCGGTCCCATGATTCAGGAAATGCGATGAACAAGGACCAAACACATGGTCAGTCTTCAATGAGTCCCAGGGTGACTGGCCTCTCTTAGAGAGAAAATGCCAAAGGATTAATTTAGCTTCTATTGATTTAGATTAGCCACATGAACTGTGCTGGTTAGTGTCAGATTATTGAGGCAACTCTTTTAGGTGTCCTGAGTCTGCAGCTGTAACCCCAGCAGCTAGCTCTTCAGGGAATGAGCTTCTAGGAGAACACTTACTGGATGCAAATGGCTGCAAAACTGGATCAAGGAAGAAACTTCGTGTGAGAGAGACAGAGCACGTTACCCCATGGCAGAAAATGAAAAGCCTGAGGTAAGCTTTTTGGGATTAGAGGCTGTACTTAATCAGAACAAGAAAATTATTTGATATAAGGCTACAAGTGATTTGTAGTTTATTTGTGCTGTTCTAAACATTGCAGAAAGTAGCTCACTTCTTAGGTACTTATACAAATAGAACAGGTATGTGTAAAAAAAATGAGAATGCATTATTACAGGCAAAGGAATGAAAATTAGCAGCTATAACAAATTTACTGATAAGGATAAAGACAGTGAATTACAAAACAAGTGCTTATACTGTATTTACTACAGTGTCCCCATGAGCATCCACCATGGACACTGAAACAACAGTCATCCATGCCAGGTACAGCACTGTGTTTTTAGTCTATTTGCAATATGAGAGAGTTTCATGGAGACTTCTGCCTTATTGATTTTGCCAAATGGAACATGTTTATTTCCTAGGGGCATTATGTATTTGAAGCTGTCTAACATATATAAAGGGCAGGAAAGATATTCTCCTCTCCTGCTTTAGCTGACTGTCAGGATTTAATTAATTTGAGGGCTGCAGGGCAGATTTTTAGTGCAACCAGGAAAAAAAAAAAAAAGGTCAAGACAAAACAACAACTTGTGCTCTGAATGCCCCAGCGCATTATCATCATACCATTAAATGTATGAACTGGAGGCTACAGAGCTGAAGAGAGACCACTGAATACATGTCACTTTTCTCCCTGGTAGGACTCTGCTCCAGAAACCCTTTATCCTCCGCATCAGTTCTTTTAGTGGGAGCTTTCCTTGATACTCAGTTTTCTAGACTTTGGAGCCAGGCAAATCAAGGTTTCATCTAGAAAAGATGTGTAAGGATGGTTATAAGTAAGGAGGTATTATGCATCTTTTACGGCATGCAGGAGCTTTGCCAGCTCATTGAGAGTACCCTGGGCTGCTGTTATTTAACATTTACATTGTCACAACCAGGTTGGCTCCCATTGTGCGAGGTGCTGTACAAACACATACTAAGTGGCAGTCTGCCCCCGCAGGGTGCTCACACTGGGAATGACAAGGCTTGTACAGTATGAAGTTTTTATTTCTTGTTTTGCTCCCCACACATGCCCGGTGACTTTGAGGCTACGCAGCCTATCAGTCGACCCACTAAAAAAAGTCACCAATCTTCTTTAGCAGCTTTGGAGCTAAATTTAGAAAATTCACCTTTAAAAAGAAACCATTTTTTCCCCTATAGGTTTCTCTCCCTGTCAACACTATGGACTGTCAGCTGCTCTGCTGCACAAAACCCCTCCCCTAATGCCCTGATTCTCACTTCCAGACTGATGTCCCTGCAGAACGTCTCTCTGGTTTGCAGCAGTTAACCCCACTAAAAGCCAATACAGAAAAGGCAGATTTTTTATGAGAAGTGACAGCCTCTGCGGCCCAGAGAAGGGCAAGTGCAGCAGAACACCATAAGATGTGCACTAATTGGGGGAGGGGGGCACGCGCAGGATCAGGGGCCTCATCTTCAGAAGCACTGGGCACCTGCATATCGAGCAGGAGCTGTGAGTGCTCAGCACTGTGAAAAATCTATCCCAACATGTCTCAAGATGTTCCAAATGTTAACAGTCTAGCTGCTAGGTCTCCTGCTAGGAATCCTGAAGGCAGAAGAGCAGAATAATGGATGGGTCTTCTGGGGAGAAAAAAGCAAAAAAAAGACAGAGCCACAGTTCTTATCTTAATTCACCAAGAGATCAGGGTATGTGGATTCCTCCCCACCTTTTCTCTAGCATCCTCCCTGGTGTTCCAAAACAAACATCGGCAGTTCTGATGTCTTATGATGGATACATGGTCTCCAGTGCTCGTGAAGGTGGAATAGAATCCACGGTTACTGCCTTGTGACATATGACTCTGACCTATGTCATGGAGCCAGGAAATAAGAAAGATTTTCAGAGCCACCTAACAGGAAGCAGTTATCCAAATCCCTTGTAAGTAATGGGAATGGGTATCCGCATCCCCTAGTGGTGTTGACAATCTCAGATTCTGCTCTTAGCAGCAGCCTGGCATGTCATACCTTTATTGTATGAGGTTATAAGCACACGCACCAACTTTCTCAGTGCTGGTGGGTGTCTGTGGCCCCCCTCGCCCCTTTCTGCACCCTTGGCCCCACCCCCATTCCAACCCCATCTGCAAAGTCCCTCCCCTAACTCCATTCCCTCCCTGTCCCTATTGGATTCCTTCCCCAAATCCCTGCCCCAGCCCTGCCTCTTCCTCCAGTGCGCTGCATTGCCCCTCATCCCCCCTTCCTCATGAATCAGCTGTGTTGCGGCGCAAGTGCTGGGAGAGAGAGGGGAGAAGCAGGACATGGCAACAGGCTGGCAGAGGTGGAGGCAAGCTGGAGCAGGGGGCGGGGCAGGCCACAGGGAGCTGCCAGTGGGTGCTGAGCACCCACCAATTTTTTTCTGTGGGTGCTCCAGCCTCGGAGCACCCACAGAGTCGATGCCTATGGTTAGAAAGAAATGGAAGCTTTGTCTACACCTAAATTTCAATTGGTTTAGTTAAACTACTTTAGTTAAACTGGTGAGCCTGTATGTGGACATTCTTATTTCAGTTTCGGGGCAGCTTATTTTGGTTTAGCCTAACCCCATTCTTAATAGATTTAAAGCAAACCAGGCTTATGGTTTGGATTGAATTTGCCCACTCTCACAACTCTATTGCAAGATTTGGTTTTTTCCTACAAGCCCCAACTCCTGGAGTGAAGTGATTATGCAAAAATCTCAGCTTTCAGTCTCAAAGTTCCTAGCCCTCCTGGCTGCCAGGAAAAGCTTGAACATGTGAGTGCACCCAAAAAGCTTAGAAATCAAATGACAAGGGAAAAAGAACCCCAGATGTACCACTGGTGTTTAAAAAAAAAAAAAATCTCACAATTTTTAGGCAGTTGTTTAGGGCCAACAATACTGTGAAATAAGGGCATCCACACAGCCATGGGCACAGATTTAACTAAAGTGGTTTTAAATCAGATCTGAAGTTACACCAGGGCAACTGTGCATGTAGACATGCCCTAAATGTCTTGGTTTGTTCTACTTTGGCCAGCCACCTGCATCCCTCCTTGCTGGCTGCAGAGGCCCCACTCCAGAGCAGTGCTGTGACAAAAAGCTGACCCGTCCCCTGGAGTCCTGATAGGCTGGAGAGGGGCAGAGAGAAGAAACTGGCTTCTTCCCTCTGGTTGGCTTGAGAGCTGCCTCTGCTGCCTGCTCTCCTCCAGTTGGAGTATGGAATTGCCATTGGAGAAGCAGCTGCAGGAGCAGCCAGAGGGCATGTGCTGGTGCCACTGAGGCTGCCCGGACATGCTAGACCGAGAATCAGCTCTGGGCTGGGGAACAGGCCCAGGGCACAGCCTGAGTATATGGCCCCTGTGGGTACATCTACACTGCAATCAAGCACCCATGGCTGGCCGGTGTCAGCTGCCTCAGGCTCACAGGGCTCCAGCTATGAGGTTATACAATTGCAGAGTAGATGTCAGTTTCCAGCCCAAGCCCAGACACCTACAATGCATTTTTTTATAACCTTGTGGCCCAAGCACCATGAGCCCGGGTCAGCTGGCACGGGCCAGCCATGGGTGTTTTGTTAAGGTGCCAGAGCCCAAAGGGAAGGAGGTCCCTACTCGCTGACTGCAGCTGCAAGGTGCAGGGGCCGTGGTGCTTGCTGATTAAAGTGACCGTGGTTGATAAAGCTGTGTGTGTTACCAACAGCAGGGATGGCTGAGTGGTTCCTCCCTCCCCAGAGCCTGTGGAAGAGGTCTCTACCATCAGGTAAGGGACAGGGCGAGGAAGCAAAATATCAGCAAGGAGAGGTACTACCACATATAACGTATGTAGCATGCATGGACATTCCGATGCCAAAATCCTCTAGGGTAGGCCAGGCTCGAGGGCTGCCAAGGAATCACCCAAATCTCTCTGTCTCTCAGCCACCATGCCAGTCTGAGCAGGGTGATTACAAAAACAGCAGGCAATCTAGCCTGGGCGAGGGTATGTTAACAAGCAATTAGCTACATGAAAAAAAAAATGTCACCACCAGTGCTTTGTTTTTAATCCTCCAAACTTGTCAGGGAATAGATCAGTCAGGGCGACAGCGCAGGAAATGAAGGCTTGCGCTGCCCAATAGACACACTCTTGTTTTAAGTGGCAACACATCTCTCTTCCTGGCATCAGAAGTAGATGGGAATCTGGCACCAGTCGTTGATCCATCGTGAAAGGCGTGTGTTGATTGGCTTCCTTCGAACACGTTACTACCCAGAGATTAAAAAGCATGCTGCAATGATTTATCAGAGAATGTGCTCAATTTGAGGGAAGCATGGCTCAGCTACCAAACCACAAAGAGAAGGAAATCACCTTTCTTGGGCTTCAAACTGCTTGGCTGTTTTGTGCATTTCTAGGTTTACGGTTTTGAAAAACCATAACAGAAACCTACCCCCATCCTACTCCATGGAAGCTGGATCAGGTTACAGACAGGGGATTCCAAAAATGGTTGAGGTTGATATCTGTAGGCCTGATTTTCCATTACGCTGCACATTGCGTCATCATTATACCAGTGTAATGTGTTACCAAAGTGGAAGGGTCTACACCAGGGGTAGGCAACCGATAGCACGTGTGCCAAAGGCTGCACGCGAGATGATTTTCAGTGGCACCCGCACTGCCCGGGTCCTGACCACCAGTCTAGGGGGCTCTGCAGTCTAATTTAATTTTAAATGAAGCTTCTTAAACATTTTAAAAACCTTGTTTACTTTACATACAACAATAGTTTAGTTAGATATTATAGACTTATAGAAAGAGACCTTCTAAAAACGTTAAAATGTATTACTGGCACTCAAAACCTTAAATTAGAGTGAATAAATGAAGATTCGGCACATCACTTCTGAAAGGTTGCCGAACCCTGGTCTACATCCACCTTGCACTGGTGTCAACAGTTATACAAGATGCAGAGCAATGGATGATCTGGCCCATATGCATATAAAGAGGAAGGTCTTAGGTAAATATGGCCTGTGCTGCGCTAAGAGTTTGTCTGGCACGCTAGCATCAAGATACTCCCAATTTTAGCAGACAGTTGATCGGATAGTAATTACATACCTTGCAGCTATGTAGCAGGAAGTAGCATGCTCCTCAGACACTATGGTGGTGGGTACCATAAGCACCTAAACTGTTCCAGCTTGTTTCTTGGCATGGGACAAGACCCTATTCATTTTACCTTCCTTTACGATTATAGCAATGATAGCCGCAAGCAGCAGGGCAGGGGAGCACAGACACGTGGGCTGGAGCACAGCTGCCACTCCAAAGAAGAGTTCTACCCCCACCCCACAGCTAAGATATCATGAAACATCCAAGAGGTCTTCAGCTGACAGCAGGAAGAGAATCCACTGTACATGCTGCAAATGTGTTCGTCTACCACCAATATTGACAGAAAAATTAAGGGGGTAAAACAGAGCACTACCAAATTGCATAATCTTGAGTGGTTAAAATTAAATGAAAATGGATGCAGTGAGTAGGGAAGTGCCTAGGAAGTTGCCCTACCACATTAATAAATTCTTTGTCATCCCATCTGCCTTCTGAAATGTTGAGTCCTGCAGACGGCCCTGGAGCCTAGAGAACTGGAAGCTGGACTGCAGCCAACTCTGCACATGTAAAGGCTCATTCAGCCTACGATGTTTTCTGGCATTGGATTTGAGCGTCTTTCAAACAAATAAAGATGCTGAAGGGGCATTATAATGACTCTTTGAATATTAGTCACACTCCCATTAGTGTTTGATTTTTTTCCTTTCGTAGAGTGAAGCCAAACTCACGAGAGATCTGGAAGGGATCAGATCTGCTCAAGGGTAGAGAAGAGACAGCTGGGAATACCTCTGGAAAAATGTGAAAAACACAGCATGTGTTGGGACCAGCGCCTCTCCCTCATTATTCCCTGAAAATACAAGGTCTCTGATCCCTCCAAAGAGATTTCACATCTCTGAGACAATGGCCATCTGTCATGCAGCATGGGGAGCTCATGATTTAAATTGAGACTCTATTCCCTGCTGCCATTTTCTCTCACGTTCTGATGTAATAGAATGGCTCACGTATCTCATCATCCCTGGCTAAAGAGTGTGATATGGTGCCTTGCCTTAGCTCATAACGTTTTTTTGAATTCTTTTTTCCTACAAGGTGCCATTGCTTAAAGACTTGATTAAAATATGACAATTTCCGATCATTCTAATAACCAATCAAGTGCAAGGTGGAAACCAGCGTCTTAGCAGGACCGGTGCCTTAATTTGTATATCTGTAAAGGTGCCTGCTATGTCCCTTAGACTGAGATCCAAGTGTTTCCAAGCAGGGCCAGTGGTGAGCATGAGGCCATATGAAGACTCACCTTCAGTTCCTGACACCTGGGCTTAGCAGGGGCTCAGAGTGCATGTCCTAAATGCATGAGTTACTCTGCTTGTATTTTTATAGCTGCTGAATGCCTCCAAACAGATTGCTCTGCACTACCAGAGTAGCCACCAGAAACCGTCCTCATCAGAACATTCCAATCCCATATCCCCATTTCTATAGTGCAATCTTCTCCAGCAGGGAGCATGCCAGTGGAGATGGATCAAATGCTGGGTAGCCCCCCTAGTCACTGGTGACTTTCTGCCATACTGGCAGGCTTGTTACGTTTTTGAAACAAGCCAAAACTCATTACTAATTGCACTGATAAATCCACTACTCAAAACAACAGGATGTTTTTAAGGTCATTCAGTGAGTTAGCTGGGGGAGGGGAGACTGGATAGGAGAGCACCCACCTGGGAACATGGACCCAGTACCCCTGTTCCAGTCACTCTTGTATTGTTAATCCCCCACAGAGGATTGGGAATGAGCAACGGTGTCTGTAACCAAAGGAGGGGTTAGATTCTAATGGTTCGAGTGTTCAGCTGGGACTCAGGAGAACTGGGTTCAGTTCTCTGATCTCCGCCTGACTTTCTATGTGACTTTGGGCAAGTCACTTACGCCCCGATCCACTAAGGCATCTAAGCCTGGGGTTTTGGTGCTTAAGTCTCAGGTTTAGGCTCCACTGCCATTCACAAACTCCTGCTGAACGCTGCCAGCACCTAAGTTTTCAGGGTAAAATTTCCCATGGTGCCTAAGTTTCTGCTTCTGTGCACGCGCACTGCTGCTCTGCTCTAGGGGTCCGGAGGCCTAATCTCTTGCCTAAGCCCCAGACCGAGCCATGAACTGGGGTAAAGATAAGAAGACAAATGCCTACCTGGCAGGCATGTCCACAAGCTGCCTACCAGATTGGATCCTAGGCAAAAGTTGGCTGGTGGTGACACCACCTAGTCTATAACTTTCAGCCCAGAGGTTAGAGCGCTCAGCTGGGATTTGGGCAGAGGGGTGGAACAATTTTTATAGTGGGGGTGGCCAATGATGAAAACCACGGAAACCAGGTATTTGGTGTTTGTTATTACTACTTTAACCCCTACATCTAGCACCACTGGATGTGGGAGTGCTAGGTTCACTTCCCTCCTCTTCTGGAGAAAGATAGGAATAGGGGTCTCCCACCTCTCAGGATAGTGCTTTAACCACCCGGTTATGGGATATTCTGATGTGGTGCTTTCTCAGTCTCCCTTGTTGAAGCTGTTCTGCTGTGGATAAATAATGAGAGAGTGATTGGACCATGGTGACTGGGCCCTGGGTCTCCCGCTTCCTGGCGTGACTATATCACTGTGGATAAATACTGACAGTCATTGTGGGAGAGAGAGAGAGAGAACACAGCTCTGTAATCCAGTGGCTAGAACACCCCCATGGGAATTAGGAGGTTCTGGGTCCAGACCCTTTGTGGCTCCAGGTCTTAGTCTATCTGTTCCAGATCCAGAAAGATATTTAGGCTTCTAACTTCTGTTAATTCCTTTCTGGATCTGGGCCTCAGTTCCCCATCTGTAAAATCAGGAACCTAGTACATCCCTGCTTTCTAGAGGTGTTGCGAGGATAAATACAGGGAAAACTATGCAACACTCAGATACTATGGTAATGTGTGTGTGGGGGGGGGTGATACAAACACCTGGCGATATGTCTACACAGAAAAAAAAAATCCACAGCATTTCATAATGGACTACAGTCTACACAAAATGCCCAGCTGAGAGAGTCAAGGATGTCACAGGCATGACAACACCTCTTCCCTCCCTGCAGGCTGGCAGTGTGGGGATGCTTGTGCCCATTAAGGCCAGAAAACATGGGGCAGTGGGGCTGGCAATCCCACACTTTTCCTAAGCTATAAATTACTTCATAACATACCTCTAACAAAGGGAGTTTTAAAGCCATGCCACTTCACAACCTTTAGGAGGCAACATCTGTAAAGTGCTCAGAGATCTTTGCCCTCCTGCAGCTCCTTCCTGCCAAAGTATTATTTTACCAAAAAAAGTCTCAAAATGCTGTTTAGTATTTTATATCAGTTGCTTCTTATTTTCAGTATAAGACCCACATAATACAAAAACACAGCTAACGGTAAGAACAGGAAGACACTTCATCGAAAGATATTTTATATTCTACAGAAGTGCCAGCCTGTGTTCATTATGGATATTGTCACATCACAAGAGGAGAAAATAGCTAGAGACAACAACAACAACAGCACAACCTGCTGCGTCCGATTGCTTCACTCCCTATTTATGTTTTTAAGAAGGGAGTGAGAACCATTGGAATGTTGAAATGGCATCAACTATTCTCTCACTCCAGAACAAGACTGAACAAGCTGAAGAAGTATGTGATCACTCGAGCGCTGAATTCCAAGTGACCCCAAGGCAGGAAATTCTGAGAACAATGCTGCTCCAGTAGCAATCATGCCTGACATCTATCAAGCAGAAGCAAAGAAATGTTTGATGAACACACTAAGGGACTGGGCCAACATTGGTAATAAGTGGTAGGGAAGAAGCTTGGCCCAATGTAACAAGCCAGTAGAACTGTGCTGCTTGAGAATTCATGAAAGAATTCTATTAAATGCCCCTAATCAAGGCGGTTTGGTGGGGGGAATATTCCAATTATGCCTGGAATTCACTTTCTGTACAGAGTTTTTCGACACTGCTGACCATTATAGACTGAGATGTCAAAGGAGCCATGGGGATTTAAGCAGGCAAGAGCAGTCAGCTGTGTGTGCTGTGAATGGTCAATAAGGAACTCTGTCTGGGCTAAGTCCTGCAGTCCTCAATCTAGCAAGAATTTCATTGGCACAAAGGCAAGAGACCTGACATTTATTTGACTGTTGTTCTGTAAGGGCTAAAATAATGGACCAAAATGACTTGAGCGGGAATTTCCTCCTTGAAACCAAGAGTGGAATGCAGGCGGTCAGACTGTACCCCCTCCATTTGCATGGAAAGTGGTGGGGGTGGATGAGCATCCAGCTTCGTTGCAGTGTTCTGTCCTTCCCTCAGATCCTGTGGTGGGCACTCGGTGGGCCTGGGGATGGCCATGCAGGGAGGACTGTGGAGTAGGCAGGCTGGGGTAAGAAAGCACTAGTGCCCTGAAGACCAGGGCACCAAGGTAATTCCACCCTGTGCTGTTACCTTCCCTTAGGGCCCCTTCTGGGGAAAGTGGACTTCCAGAGGCAGTAGGGCATTGGCATGGAGGGAGGACAACAGGAATCCAGAGCTGACATGGAGGCACAAGGTCTCCTGGCCAAATCCACATCTCCCTCCCCCACAGGAATGATTTGGTAGGAACTCCACAAAGGGACCCTCAGAGTTTTCTGACCCCTCCCACAGATTTTCCCATAGGACAAAAGGATTTGAAGCCCCAGCCAATGGGAGTTTTCCACAAACTTTCAGTGGGCTTTGTCTCGGGCCCCTGCCCTGTGCCTTTACAGCAAGCTAGGGAAGGCTGGCAAATGTGGCTACCCTCTGAGACTGATGAAATCTGGCTTTTGGCAGGGTCTGTTTCACCTGTTGCTAGTGAAGAGGAAGCCACACACAGTTCATTACCATGAACTGCTGGGAAAATGACAATGTTTGATTAATTTGCCATGCATCCGAATATTCATTTGATCTCTCGGACATGAAACGGTTCAAAAAACAGACCCTTCCTGCCTTAGTCTTAAAGGAAAATGCAAAATCCTGTTTGTAAGGGAGGGAAAAAAAGATAATTGTCAAGCTGCCACCAGCATTTCAAAGAATATATTAAATAATTGCATTTGCATAATTCATCTCTGGAGCTGCTTTACAAGCTCTGTTTCTGTGCCCAACTGTTTACGCATTACAAAAGGGGCATAACTCAGTCAGCTGAGACATCAGAACTGCAAAGGAAAAATTGTATCCCAGCGAAGATTGTACTGGTTGCTTCCTGCCAGCTATCTGTGGTACTTTTAGGGCACCCTGTGACCTTAGTATATCCCAGTCTTTAATGTAGTCCCCTTCACAACACCACTCAAAGGCAGGACAGTGCTATTGTGCCCATTGCACAGAGGGGGAACTGAGGCACAGAGTGGCTAAGGGACTTACCACGTTCATACCAGAAGTTTGGGGCAGAGCAGGGAATTGAACATGGGTTTCTCAGTTTTTAGGCTAGTACCCTAACTACTGGAACATCCTTCCCATATGACTGGGAGAGATCTGTTCTCAGAGTAAACTACAAGCCAGCCTGCACTACCTTTACCCACACTGTATGCTACCTTCCCCCTAGGGGGCTGCTGGTAGGCACGGTGCTACCCAAAGTAAGTAAGGGTATCGCAATCTGATCCTAAATATGCGGACATACTAGAAATGAGTCTCAATGGCCCAAATTTCTCCACATAAGTGAAATTCTCACACAGGGTCTAGCTGAAACTCAGTGGCCTCCTGCAGATTGTGCAACGAGGGGCATGACTTGCATCACCGTAGAGCATGCAGAGGAATAAAGTCAGCTAACATGAGGATGTTCCAATAGCCACAGTGGAATCCAATGGTTCTTAGGACAGCTGCAGAGACTAGGCCAGTCGCATGGAAACTCGCTGGGCAGGGCAGACATCTTCTGCCCCACGGCTTTGCAGCTGCTTTCCCCCAGACCTCTCCCTCAGCACCTGGCCCTCTTGCCAGCAGTGGCTCTGAAATCTACGCTCAAGAATGGGGATACATCATAGCGAGAGGGAACTTCCAGCACTTAATGCTGACTAGGCAGCTTAGATAGGTGCTCTATAAAAGTCTCTTTGGTATCCAGACATGGACACTATCTCCTGCAAAAGAAATTTCAGTGGGAAATAGAATGTAGGGAAAAGCACTAGTTCTTCTGGCTCCACCCTCAGAGGGCGGAGTCCAGAGAGTGAAGACAGCTGGACTTCCAAGGGATCAGAGAACTGCATGGCATGGAACCAGAGCGGAGGGGAGCACATGGGCCAATGTTTCCCTTCAGCTTCTATTAGTTCTCGTTTTCTTCCACTTGACGTTTGCGGGGTTACATTTGTAGACATAGTGGTTTCAGTCTCACAGCCAGCATCCAAGATGCCAAATTGCTAGTTAAATAAGAATTCAAAAGATTTAAAAAATACCATGAATACCACTTGGACATATGCCTACAGGCTGTTTATTTTTAAATGAGATGTCACATGTAATTTAGAGGCTAGACTATGTATTTTTTTCACTTTTATTTGCACTGCTGTAGACAGCTCTGTATCAGCTCACACCTTCAGTCGAGGCGATTAATTCAGAAAAAATGGTGTCATTTTCATTTAAGTCCAAATATTTGACATGTCAATACTACCTACATGAACAAAGCTCCACAGATTCCTAGAGCAGGTGTCTAATTTGCATGTTATTACCAACAAGAAAGATTAATGCTTTACTAAATAAATACATCCTTTACTATGCTGAAATAGTGACAAAAATAGGGCTTTGTATACTCCCAAAATTGCAAAGAACAAAATGCCATGAGTTCATTTTGTCCATTCTTGTACTATTATTCTTCAACTGATCTGTCTTCATAAAATAAGAATCCTATAGTTTGTTGGGGGGGGGTTAGGGGGGAAGAGGAGTTTTAAAAGTGGCAAATAACTTTTGGTGTAAATTAACCAAATGTGCATCCTACGGGATAAATATGCTCGAGTTGGGTAAATCCCAGTTTGGATACAATGAAAAACAGATTCAACACTTTAGCCAGAAGTTGAAATAAGGTTGCTTAACTTTTTTATGGCAGTATTTTAATTAGACTTTTCAGATTTTGGCTGGAACAAAAAGTGCGAGTACTGGAAAATTCTGCAACGAGTTCTGCTTTCATTCGTAACAGAGTAAGTCCAAAATCACTCTATTGACTTTGCTGGAGCGTCACAGGATTCACCCTAGCATAAGAACTGCACAGCCCAATTGTGCAGCCCCAAGAGAGTCAGAGAAGTTTGGGTGAGTTTCAAATAAGCAGCAGATTTTTATTTTTTTTAAAGTTGTTTAAACTGGATTTCTGAACCTTTTGAAGTTCGTAGATCTCAAGGCCAGAAGGCTCCACTATGATAATCTAGTTGGACCTTCTACATACAGGCCATAGAATTTACCCATTGATTCCTGAAGTTGAAGAAAAGGGCCCTCTTTTAAGCTTCCCTGCAGCTCCCTCTGGCCCTGATTCAGCAAAGCACTGAAGCATGTGCTCCAGATCCATCCATGAACATGTGACATAGGCACGTACTTAAGTGCTCTGCTGAATTGGGGCCTGTATCCCAATAGTATTCTTTAAAGAAGAGAAGATAGCAAGGCCTCCAATTCAGTAAGGCACTTAAGCATGTGCTTAAGCTTAAGAGTGAAGCATGTGCCTAAGTGCTTTGCTAAATCTGGGCCTAAATGAGGAAGGTTGCCCAGCGTGGTCCAGCTGGCTGCTGAATAGGCTCTCTGGGTGGAGACGCCTGACAGACATTCTTTTGCTGGTATACTGCTGCAGAAGGCGTGGAGTGCTTCTTGCTTACTTCAGAGTTAGTCAGATTTACATTCCCTAGCGCCAATACGTTTCCTTGACACTGTAGCATAAGCTTTTAAACTATCCGAGAATCATATTTTGACGTAACTTGTCTCAGGACAACAACACGAGGTCTGTTATAAGTAAAGCACAAAGTGGTTTATAATAGAGGATAACCTACAATAATAGAAAAGCTGTTTTCGTACATACAGCAAGTTTAAATCAATTTTGCTTTGAATAAACGATGACTGGATTTTTTAAAAATTACCTAGTTCTAAGCATACAAAGAGAAACAATCAAATTAGTCAAAGCATGTGTTTCTCCCATTTTCTAATACACTAAGGTACCTCACAGACCACTCTATGGAATAACTATGGTTATGTGAACTAAGGGGGTTATTTCAAATGATTACATATGAATCAGAGGATTAATCTTGGTTTTCAGAATTGATTAATATGTTTAGATTGTGGCATTTTGATCTATCTATTGATCAGCATTTTTCAAAAAATGCACTGCAAACTGCTGTGCTATTCAAGGCACTATCATTTTTCATCTTCACCAGCCCAATTAATAAGGCAGCAAGATTCCTTTAGGCATTAGCAACTTCCTGAGTGTTAATATCGTATTAAATATCAAATCAGCACCATTTTAACTTGAATCAGTGCAATTAAAGCAATGCTGGGTGAAAAATTCCTAGCAAATTATTTGAGAAATGCTGCCTCTTTCTGTTCATTATCATAAAAGCTTATGATTTCCTCAAAAGTCTTTGTTATTCACAATGATTCACTAGAGAATTTCTACAAACAATTTGTGGTCTATGTGTTTAGACTTTGCTTTCAGGAAATAGTCTTCAACAGCCACTTCAAAGTCATTGGTCCCAGACCCTCAGCTAGTGTAAATCAGCATAGTTTTATTGAAGTTATTAGAGTACACTGGCTGCCTGAGCCCCAAAGGGCCATTTTGTCAGCTGGGGAGTGAGCGTAGAGAAGCTCCAACCATGTCCGCTTTCCTCCAGCCTTGCTCCCTCCACAAGGAGCTGGGATGGGGTGTAGGAGCCACCACATTGCTAAGGGAATCCTCATGCCAGGGTTAAGACTGCTTTGCTCTGGTGGAGCAGCCCAGAGCAACCTTAGCAAAGCCCAGGAAGTGGTCTAACAGTTTATATTCATTACCAGTGTAATTGCTCCCATGTAAGGTTTGGGTAAAATGAAATGGCAAGACACAAACTCTTCACCACTACCAGAAGGATGCACCCTTACCTTAAGGCTAAAGTCTGACTGAGTTATTGGGACAAACGACACAAAGAGCCTCCCTGAACCCTCTGAAAGGGATCACTAACTCTGGACCACAGTACTGAATATTTTTGCCCCTATTTCTTTATTGTATCAAAACAGCCCTGGCAGTCCAAACAATTTCCCCATGTAATGGAAATGGCAACCAAGTGGGTGCAAAAATTCTAAGAGAGCAGTACAGCAAACTTAACTCCATGCCGATTCTCAATCTTTTGCCCCAGTTCCTTTCTGTTGTATGCTGAAACCCCCTGCACCTTACTTAACAAAGGAAAACCTCTGATTTCATACTATAGATTTGCCATGCTTTAATTAACTGTGGTGCATCTGCTGCTGTAATTAACTAGTGATCAATAACCAGAAAGCTATTTTAAGATCAAGAAAAGGTGAAATGAAATACCTAATGCATATTTAATCAGACTAGCAATTACTCTATTATTAGCCATTGTGTTCCAATGGCTCTGCTAGTCCATGTCACAGATCATCGATAGATTAGTGATGAGATGAGTTAACAGGTACTCTCTAGGGCAAGGACTGTTTTCTCTACTATGCATTTGTTCAGTCCCAAGCACAATGGGGACCTGATCTTGGATTAAGCCCCATCACTCCTCTGTAATTGATTCACTCTTCAATTATTGTTACTTATTGCAGAGAACCTACCTTACAGGCACTTGTCAAAGACATACTGACAAAAGCACATTGGGAATGATTCTGATCTCAACTGCATCAGTATAAATTTAGAATATTTCCACTGACTTCAGCAGAGTTGCTTTGCGTTTGCATTGGTAACTGAGATAAGATAAGACCTGGCTCTAGGGTGACCAGATAGCAAGTATGAAAAAGTGGGACAAGGAGTGGGAGGTAATAGATGCCTATATAAGAAAAAGCCCTGAATATCAAGACTGCCCTTATAAAATCAGGACATTTGGTCACCTTATCTGGCTCAGTTTGAATAAGAGTATTCAAAAAGACCCTTGCTCTCAATCTGCAAAGCAGTATACCCTTATAAATGCAGAAATCATTAGAACCAGGCCTCTGTTCCTCACTTTTGATGAAACTAAAGAACACCCGTGTTTCCCCAGACACATGAAAAGCTGAATGTTTAGTATGCTTGCTTTTGTCTTACAGTATGTCTGCTATATTGAAATATTACCATTTTACAGCAAATGTACCATATATAGTCTGAACCATTGCATTACCATTCATTTGTGTTGGCCAAAGAAGCTCTGGTGAAAATGAAAGCGATGTGAAATCCCTACTTAACAATAGGCGATTACCCTAAAGCTTGGCAGGATGGCTGAAAATATGAATAGGTTTCACAGTGACCCTGATGTAGCAGTTCGTGGTGATGTTTCATGCCAAGAGAACAGTTTGTAAAGAGAAATGAGGAGTTTTGGGGGTGTGGGAAGACCTGCCTCATTTGGGATTTAGTGCCATACTCTTTTTTTGGATTTTATAGGCAGGGAGTATCCACTTCATTTCTTCAAGTCTCTGTGTCCCACACTTCCTCATATCCACTCACGAACACTGCTTAAACAGTTCACCAGTGCCAACTGAAATCTCTGGGCCAGATCCTCAAATTGGCAATGTTCCACTGACTCCTGCTTAATAGAGCCACGCCTGTTTACACCAGTTGAGATCTGGCCTAATGGAGCTACACTCACTGCTCAAATTATGATGGGGAAGAAGGTAGAGGAGAGGCCCTGAATGTCAAGTGGCTTCCTTTAATTTACAAGTAGTGGGACTTAAGGGGTCCATCAGACAGAAGTTAGGTAGCTCCTAAAAGTAGTCAGGGGCCCTGCCTTCTCCAAGACCCCCTGTAATCTGGGTGTAGCCTAAGGCCCTGTGTGCTTCAGCTGCCATGGTGGGATCTACACATTGTAGGGTGGAGACTATAAACACGTTGCATGTTGGGAGAACTGCTCCCAAGTAGCAAGTTTTAGCATGTAATCTGGGAGTCTGAGGTAAACTGAAAGGAGGCTGCTGGACTGCAATCCTGGTCTATGTTTCCTCACAGAATAAAACTTTGTCCCTGGCGGTTTGTATGTGTGGACCTGGTCTGAGGTGAATACACATGGCACCCAAAGCAGAGTGCATTAAGGAAGCTCAGGACTAGTCCTCCAAAGCTGTGGGAAAAGCCACCAGGCGGATTTACCCAATCCCAGATTGGGATGGTTAACAAGAGGGGGCATTACACAAGCACTGGTTACACCAGGGTAAAACCAGTTTAAGCCGTTTCAGAATCAAGCCCACAGATCCCCTTTCCAGCTATGTGTCAACCATTTCTGGTTTCCAAAAACATGCAGCAGTTTAATAAAATCAAAATTGAGCTGCAATCTTAGTGTGAAAAGGAAATTGATGTTTCTGCTGCCTGCTGATAAAGTCTTCTCGGACTTGGAATTTAGCACATGAACTTCCGCACACAAAACTCTTTTTCTGCCTCAGTGAACTATTTATAGGGGGAAGCCAAGGAGATTCCTGAATTATCAGTTCCCTGGTTCTAGACATTCAGTAACTCACCAGCTCCAGAGACTGTATTTCCCCCTCTCTCTATTTTCTGTGATTGCATTATAATATGTTAACTATATAATTAAATGCTATTTACCTTGATCTGCAGCTCTGGGAATTTGGAAGTCTTCTCCAGTATTTTCTCTGAGGTAAATCAGAAGCAAGTCCATCAGGAGAAGGATCAGTCCCAGGTGGTTGCTAGCCACAATACACCCTCTTCTCAGGCAGCTGACAAATTATTCATAGTTTTCTCACATGCACCTTCCTGGTAAGAACTTGTACTGTTTCAGAGACCACAAACCAAAGGCCACTCGCTATTCCTGGGCTGACTAGTTAATTATTCAGAATGCACCTGTGTGCATGAAAGAACAACCATCCCAGGGAGCAAGACCAGTACTGATTACAAATAACATGAAAACAATTTTCATGTTTGGTAAGTCTATAAAAGTAATTAACTCATTAACCTCACTCCCAGCTACTTGCTAGTGCTAGGAGGATCAGCTTGCATTTCAGTGTCACGGAAGGACACTCTAACAACATCATCAGGAGATCAATGAGCTCTAACCAAATTAATTAACCCCATAATGCCAGTGGAATGATAAAAGCATGTCCATCAGGAGGATTCCTGGAGCAAAACACAAAGTTCAGCACAGTAGCATTCCTCCAAAAAAGTTTATACAACAGCACCAAACTTTCTTGACACTGAGGATTTGCTCTGATTTCAGCCAGCGACACCAGTGCAAACAGATAGCAGATATTTGCATTGATGGAAATAAGCTGCACTGGTGCAAATCATGACTTATGGTGCTTTTGCCCTGTCTGCACTTGAAGTTATACCAATGGCCGCCAGGGCCATAAATTGAGGCAAATTCCCCAGCATACACATGGCCTAAATTTATTAGAACTAAAAAGTCATGTGTGTCAATAAATGCTGACCTAGCAAGACTGTGAGGATTGGAAGAGAAGAGTTTGTACAAAAAAAAAAAGAGTTAAAGGACTCCAAATCAATGTGAAATAGGAAATGCTTGTCTATACATATATATCGTTACCACCACCAATAGGAAAGAGAGAACATGGGATGTATCTCAAGGGTTACAAGCTCAAAGGTGGCCTGTATGTATTTATGTCTGACTGCACATTGTGCTTAGGTTTTACTCTCTTCTCTGCATAGGATATCTGAAATCTCCTTCCGAGTCTCCACTCCTTTGCACATGTGGGGAGGAGAACTTCACGAAGTCCACTCTTCCAAATGCAGTAGCAGGAGCGTGACAAATGCATTTTAACTAGAGCAGGGTCCATGCTGCAATCCGAGCTTTGGACACTTAGTGCTGTTCAGATCCAAGGTTCTGGTTCAGGGCCCATCTCTAAACCAAATTCTCTTTATTCATTGAATGCAGGTAAGGCCAAACCAATCACTAAAGATCCCTTTTGTGAGTCCATGTCTGGTCCTCACTCAACTTCTCCCTGGCGATTGAGCAGGGAACCCAAAGCTAGGGCAAGGTTGGGATGGATTTTGTGCTACCACCTATAGCAGTTTTCTTCTAATATTTTTGGAAGCACTCTCCTTTTACTGGTTTGCCCATTGAATGCAGCTGCTCATTTGTCTGCTTCCACTCCTTGGTGTGCCAAACCACTACAAAAACTAAAATGTAACTTTAAAGAGAATTGTTTTTGGTGAGCACCACTGGGTGCCCTGGGATCCCTGCATTTGTGTCTCAAATCCCTGGCACATCCCTCTTGGCACCGTCTCAGGGCACTGGCCACACTCAGCTGGCTGATTCTTGGCACCATCCACCTTCACAGCTCCAGTCCCATCACAATAGTCATTAGCAGCACTTTGTGCTGCTTTGCACCATCTGTTGTGGATTAACCTTTTCTAAAGGCTCCGCCTTTGTTGGAATGGTAGGATTATGGTACTACTTCAGAGGATGGGCTCTTTTCTTTCCCAGCTCCATTGTATTTCAGAGCAGCAGCCAGCTCCCCTGCTCGCTGGATCCAGCCCCAAGAGAAGCAGATACCTATGCCTGCTTGTTAGAATTGTGCAAAGAAACAAAACTCATGGCTGGCCAAATATTGATATGTTGGTGACTTCACTTAGTAGGTAGTGGGTTAGCCTGGTGGATAGCGAAAGGGAGTTCAGACAGATTAATAAACCTCACAACACTCCTTGTGATGTAGGTATTGCACCAGTGTTCCAGTGAGGCCAGTGGGGCAAAGGGCTACACTGGGGCTGGGAATGTTGTGTTTCGGGGAGGACTTCCAGTGCCCTAGTGGTAATAGATGGCAGCATCATGACCGTGGAAAAATTTGTGCTCCCGGAGATACCTAGGGAGTGCACAGAGCAGCAGTCCAAGGTTGTCTGCTCCTCACTATGCCCTCCTTGCTGCTGCATACTGAGTTAGGGTCATTACCCAGTCACTCTACTACCCACTTACAGTCAAGCTCCTCTCGGGCACTCTCCAACCCTAGAAACCAAATTATGAGGCATTGAGGAGGAAGAACCTTCTGACACACTCTCCGCTGTAGGGCATCTGCACAAGGCCATCCATGATTTAGCCCTGAGTGATCTTCCCCAAGGTAACACAGCAAATGAGGAGCAGAACTGAGTACAGAATCAGGAATTCTGACTCCAAGTTCCATGCTCCAATCCCAAGAAAATGCTCACTCTTGACTAACCTAAGCAGAGACCCGGTGATCACAGAGGGCAGTATGATTCTACCTCTGGGGCCAGATTGCCAAGTGCCGAACACCAGAGCCAGAGCTAGATTTTCAAAAGACCATGGTGCCCGTATAGCCACTTAAATAAACGAGCCAGATTGTCAAGGAGTGCTTGGCCCTAAATCACTCCCATCTCAACTCCCAGGGCCAGCATTTCAGAAGAGTGCAGCAGCCAATGTAACGGACTCTTTTGAAAATCTGGCCCCAAAACAACATTTTCATCAGTTCCTGCCTTTTCTTCAAACAAAAAGAAAATGGAAAGTTTCAGTATAATTAGTTCACATGAATGTGCTCTCACTCCAGCTTCACTCAGTTGACATCAGTGGGGAGTTATTCCTGATTTACACCAGTGTAACTGAGCACAGAGTCAAACCCATTGTGTCTTCACTGCAGAGCTAACTCAGGCAATCAGCAATCAGGCTGGCCAAGCCTGGGTCTGAGTAGCCAGGCTCCAAAGTCCTACCTGAGTTACTGTGTCCTCACTGATGTGGCACTCACCTGTGTCACTAGGACTACTGGGGACACATCCCATGGTTCTCTGTGCTACAGTAAGCTGAGCTGCTCTCTGATTCTTTCTCAGAACTTGTCTGTCCTTCTGGACACATGAGAGGAACTGTAGGAAGGCACTGGAGAGCTATCAGCACTCAGCGTTAGCCAGCATCCTCATTGCAAAGTGAGTGAGTTACCAACCCGAGTGAAAGTGGCAGCTGAGCTCTAGCCTATACCCTCAGCTGGGCCAGCTAGCCTGACTTGAAAGTACCACTAAACTCTTGTCAGAGACTTGAGTGTGTGAGCAGTAGCCAGGTGAGGAGCAATATCCATGTAAGCGCCCTGGTTAACTCTGCAGTGAAGACAGACCCTTATATTTCATGAAGAGTCAGTACTAAGTTTCTTTGGAAAGAAAATTCAAGCATGCCCTTGCCATGGATGTGGTTGTGTGGTTTTAATCCAAAAACTGCCCTGTGTGTTCCACTCTTCATAAAATAATTGCAAACACCACTCAGAGCATGGTGCTCCTTTTTGCCTTCCTGTGCAATTGTGCTTTCTGTTCTCCTGCTGACTCTAATGCAAGATGCCACAGGAAAGGACACAAACTTGACACTTATCCCTGAACAGAGCCAACCCTCCCCTATGATTAACTTTGCTCTCACTCTCTCTCTCTAAAGTGCTAACCTCATTTGCTGAGTAAGAAAATCCAAGTTAATCCTAGTGTACACAGGTCATTCAGCTCCTCTTTTTGTGACAGCTGGTATATTACAATTAACTGTTGCATTCAGAGTCATTCAATAAAATAAAATCCTTATCCATTTTCTTGCTGTTCTCCAGCCAACTTGTATCTAATCGACAAAAGGAAGAAGAGAAGAACATTAATGACTATTAATTTAAACAAATGTGCTCACTTTATCAGATGGCAGCTATAAATGGCTCCCTACATAGACACCACTGTCCTCACATTGAGTAAATGGATGCCTACAATTCAGAAGGCTTAACTCGAGGCTAAGCAGAAATGCTGATACATGGGAATTTTTCACTCTTGTAGTCATAATAAAAATGTGGCTCGTCAACATGATCAAGAATTGACTCTTTCTGGCCAATGTTTATCTTGAGTGTGTGTTTTCAGAGGCTGCCAGATATTTCAGAATGAAAGGGACAGATTGTTTTCCCCAGGACCATGTGCACAGAAGACCCCCATGGCTGGAACTGGGTAGATGTCACCTGGATCTATAGGATCAACTCACTTAGACCCTGTGGAGCTCCACAGGGTGCAGGGTCAGGAAGGACATACATCATCCCTCCCAACCCCCTGGGGAACCTGCTCAGAAGCTGCACCCTGCAGCCTCTTTGTGCTGTGGAAGCCTCTTTTAGAGGATAGATTGCCTGTATCAGAATCATACAAGGCATAGTTCCACCTAAAGAAGGAACGCAGAACCAGACCACAACTGGAGAGTGTCTCCCAAAGAGGAGGGTAAAAGAGAAGAGGGTTATGGAGACATATTAGTTGTAATGTGGAGAGCACTCTCCAGTCTGACGTATATTATGTATGGGGAGGGGAAAGATGGGAGAGTGTCAGAGAGATGCACCAGTTAAAAGGGGAGAAAAGCCCCCAGGCAAAGTTCCCTTTATGGGAGAGCAAAAGTTCTCAGGGGCCATGGAGAAGGTTCTTGAAGGCTTGAAGTACACTTTCAGCTTGGATAGTCTAACATAAGTTGTTACTGCAGAGAGCTGAGACAGCTTCCTTCTCCCTTCCAATGCCCAGCCTCCAACATGTGCTCCCCGCCTCCTCAAGCCAATGGCCAATACGTTTTTAGTTACAGCTCCTTTGTTAAGTCCTGTAACAGAAAACATCATTCTTTTTTATACAGTTAAAACATAGAACAGGTGTAGTAAATAACCTCAACCCCAGGGCATTACTAGGGGTAGAAGAAACAATGTTATTGGAGGAAAGGGGTTCTCCAAAACTTTACTGTTGGTGAAACTGTGGGATCAGGAGGTGGCGGTAAGTCTTGGTGTGAATATTGGTCTAAGTGGGGAACTGCAGTAAAAATATTATTTGCAGATAATAACTATTTCCCCAACCACCTCCACGTCTATGAATTGAGAGCTAGCAGAATGGCTTTGTTAGTCTTTCCTGTGTTCAGCCTGTCAGAGAGCATGAGCGCGTTGTAGATTGTCAATGACTATGCAGGGCACCCAAGCGGGCATGGCCATCTGCCAGGGAAGCATTTTTTAAAAAGTTAATATTGGCTTTCCCAGCTAAAAATAGGCATTGCAATGATACTTTGTGCAGTGCCTTTGGCAGAGAATGGTGCGTTTCACATGGAACACAGTGAATCAGTGTGTTGACAACAGCGGCATAGCTGGTTCTAAATAATTAATGAAATGGCAAAGCTTGTGACACCTTGGAAACGGGTGTTTTATGAGCTGGGTTTTTTTCCCTCTCACTTTGTTTGGTATGTAATCACATAAATCACTTCATCAGCCAGCAGCCCATTGGCTACCATATTTTGGCTGATTTCCTCTAGGCAGCAGCTGTACCATTCTTCGGCATATGCTTTTGCCTGAACCGAGCCTTGTGTTTGCAGTTTATTTCCTCAAGGACAATGACGGGGGATAACGTTAAGACCTTGTCTACACACACAAGTTGTACCACTTCAGCTATACTTAGATTGTAAGCTCCTTGGGGCAGGGTCTATATTTTTGTTCTGTTTGTACAGCACCTAGCACAATGGGGTTCTGGTCCATGACTAGTGTTAGAATAATAAGTAAATAATAATAACAGTTGCAGTGGTACAACCTCTCTAGTAGAGACAGTTATACTGGCATACATGTGCTTATATCGATATAAGCATTCTTCTACTGGAATATAACTAATTTTTCTACATCTTTATACCAGTCTAACCGTGTCCACACTAGGGCAAATCACAGTATAGTAAATGACACAAGGAAGATGCATAGCACTATATATCCTGCCACCGCTGTTGCCACAGATTTTCTACCCTATTGCTGTTTACTGTGCAGTTTTCTTCACCTTTGCACATGCAGACCCATGGTGCACTGAATAGATAATTTACAGTAAAATGAAAAGGAGACTCCCTGTCTTGCTGATGGGGGTGGACAGCAGTACTGGGCGTCTGTGAAAAATGCTATTATAAAGAGAGTAGCACACTGTGCTCTCTCTCTCTCTTAGAGTGACTCTGATTTGTTGTTTCTTTGCTTGTTTAACCTGATGAAATAATTTCTTCAGCACTATCTCCCCTTGTTTTCCATACAGATCAAGTTCCATCCTCAGCTATGCATATGGTATATAAATCCTACCACAGCCCTTTGGGCTTTGCAAACCTATCTTGTTTGGCCACCATTCAGTGTAAGTTAGAGCAGCCTCAGGTTTATGGCTGCTCTATAACCTTTGCTCTGCTTCTCATGGCCCCCATAGGGTCTGAGGAAAGGACAACATAGAGCCCTTATATCAGATATAATCCAGCTGGGGAGAAGGCTCCCTGCACAAGGTGATGTTCTCAGGGATCCCTTTCCTCCTAGGTGAATGCATAAAGGAGCAGTCCCTGGGTCCTGGCCTTCGTATAACTGAGAATCAGGGCATCAGTGTGGAGCAGCTTTTCAGCTACAAAAGGGCAGGAATTACCTATGGAAACTACCTTCAGTTAGTTAAGTATCCATGGTCACCTCCTCATCCCTGTACTCTAGAGAAGTTCAGACCCAAATTTGAACTTTGCAGCCTGGCTCCCTCTCTAGCAAAAAATTCAAAGCAAGTGAACCCCGAAATTATTTCATGTTTTTATAGAAATGTGTTTTTCTATCAGTGATGAGATTTTACTTCTGTTTGTTTTGCACTTTCTTAATCTAAATCCCCTCTGATCAAGGATGGCTCAGGACAGTATATGGGCAATCACTGCGAGCTCCATAGAATATCTAAGCCCCTCCAAGTCAGCCCTTGCTCTGAGCATTTAAAATCCATAGTTTACAGGGACTACAGAAGTTACAGACGTATTCACTAAAACAGAATTTAGAAGGGGATGGCTCAAATTGCCCTTAGCCATGAGCATGATTAATATCACTTAGCCAGTTACTTGTTATTTCATAATTCAGTTCATTTCTGCTTTGGCTCATTGAGCGGTTGTGAAGGGAAGACAATGAATTATTGTTTTTATGGGAACCATGCCTCTGGCATCACACAGCTCCTACAGCAATAGCTGCCAATTTGTCGTCCTGTTGTTTAGGGGCCTGGAAAAGGTTCAGCATTTTATTTCTGCATCAAATAAATAAAAAAGGTCAACTCCAAGGAAATTTGTTAAATCTCAGTGAGATGCTTTGATGCATCCCTGGCGTAATTCTGTGAAAGTCAAAGGGGGTAAATCAATGATGAATCTGGCCCATTATGTTTAAGAACATAAGAACGGCCGTACTGGGTCAGACCAAAGGTCCATCAAGCCCAGTATCCTGTCCTCTGACAGTGGCCAGTGGCAGGTGCCCCAAAGGGAATGAACAGACAGATTATCATCAAGTGATCCATGCCCTGTCACCCAATCCCAGCTTCTGGCAAACAGAGGCTAGGGACACCATTCCTGCCCATCCTGGCTAATAGCCATTGATGGAATATTTATATTAAGGTCACACCACAGTTAAAGATGTGCACAACTTTCATAATAAACGCCGTACCAAGGCCAGGTTCTGTCTTAGGTTTTCTACAAATTCCAAAACTTGGCCCAGTTTTGCCCAAAGATCAGTAAACCCAGTCCACGTTTTAAGTGGGAAGCTTCACTTGCCGTGTGTGCCGGGGCAGAATGTATAGTCTGAGTTGTGCCAGCTGCAATGGCTGTGCCTGGGTTCAGTGTGAAAACTGACAAAATTCAACAGCTTGGGCTTAGCATCCCTTTGAGTTGCTGGTACATTTCGATCTTCAGAGTTGTAGAACGACTTCGTTTGTAGAGTAACTTGCTCACTAGTCAACACTAAGAAGCAATCACATGGGCTGCTGAATTTCCCTTTAAGCATTTAAAACCAAGTTCCAGAAATATGAAAAATACCTTCAAATCCCTCACTTTTAGTTTTGTAACTTCAAAAAAAAATGGGTGTATATACTCTTTCTATATACAAACTACTTTGATGGTAAGCTGGGACCTCATAACTGGATTTCAGCTTGGAGTGAATTTTTACAGCTGCCAAATTATTCCCCTTCTCCCCCCGCAAATAGGTGATTAGAATAGAAATCCTGAAATATTCATAACTGTAGCAATGTTAAAAGGCCCTCTAAAAACCATGGCCATGGTAAGCGCACATATTTTAAAGATAAGATCAGGCTTCAATATTTCTGGCCCACACACTTGATTTATGTAGCTGCCCTGGATACGTATTTCTATTGTGTTTCTGAGATATGAGCCACACATCTTTAAATACCCTAGTTAGAGTGTGATTCAGGCACAATTTATGTTGCCCAAGCATTGAAGCTCCTTCCAGATAAAGCTTGGGTTCTTCTAAAAGCAAAATCCTGCTCCCTCATCACAATGAGGTGATTTACAGGGAGGCAGTGATTGCCAAGACTTTCAAAGCAGCTCTCCTGTCAGGGTGGAAGTGACTAAATGAAGCATTTTAGAGGCTGAGGCATCAATTATTTTATATTTTGAGAGAGCAAAAGAAAAAGTAAAATAATTAACTCTCCAGGTACACTTGTGGGTTTTTAAGTTATTAATTCAAATTGGGGGTGGGGAGACATTTAAAATAGATCATTGGCAAATAAATCATTCTATCACTCACCGCTGCATGTGGCACCAACCTCAAAAGCCTCTTTAAAGTTTTCAGTGGATACTCTTCAGAGGTTTAATAAATTCAACGAATCCTACAGTCTTACCATTACCCGCCCAGCTGTCGTTCAAGAGTAGCTTAGCTCCCCATTTCCAAGAGCCCCGTTTTTGCAGAGTACAATTTTAAATGAAAATGTCCTTATAGGCCATGATAGGAAGGATTTTACAAAGCAGTTTACATGAAGGCACTAACAGCATATAAAATTGAGGAGCATTTAAATTCCATGCCAGGCCATCAAATTCTGCTCCCAGGCATGTGGGCTAAGACAGGTTACTAAAAGCTGGGAATCTAAAGTTCTGTTCCCAACTCTGTCATTGAGTTGCACCTGGGGTAAGTCATTTTCCCACTCTTTGTATAGCCATCTGTAAAATGACTATAATCATATTTACCTACCTCAAAGGGATATAAAGAGGGTTGTTTTTATGAAACACTTGGAGTCCCTCAGAAAAGAGGCAGCACTGGGAGAATAACACATTTATCGGTTTGCTGGCTTTTTCAATTTTTTTTTAAAATTCATTATGAGTTGAATGGAAACTGAAATTTTTGAAAACATTTTTTTAAAAAATCATTTCAGTTTGGCCCAACGCAAAACATTTCATCTCGATTCAGAGCCTTTTTAAAAAGGGTTTTTAATTTTTAAAAAATAAAGAAAATGTTGACGGCTGCTCTGTGGTGCCACTTGTGTCAGCTCCAAAGAGTCACAGACAACCGTGCATTGGACCCAGGAAGACTCGTCAGTGTCTTGGAGGGAAAGGAAGTCTTGGATAATGCAGTAGTGGGAGAGGCAAATAGAAGCAAAAGGATTTTTCTTCAGTATAAGGACATTGGGCCAGATTCACAACTCGTGTATTACTGGCATAGCTTTGCTGAGTTCAGTGGAGCTCCACTGATTCCCACCAGCTGAGGATCTGGCTTACAGAGAACAGGAAGAGATTTTTGTAACCATTTCAATGATTCTTGTAAGTGAGTTCACAAAACACTAAACTAGTGCCCTCCCATGGCACACGATAGCATACTCTCTCTTAAAACTCTGGAGATTTAAGAGGGTTGTTATACAATAACAGCTTGAATGGGAATTGGGTATCCCTCTCACCTTAGTGGCTTTGAAAGTTGCAGCCCTGCTATGTTTATACGCCAGCTAAATGAATACATACGGTGACAAGTCTTCATAGGATTAATTAGTACGTACAATGGTGAGTCCTATTGACTCCAATGGGAGCAGAGTAAGCATAATGCAAGGCATTTTGTAATTGGGATACCCATTGCTGATACTATGCTGTATGGTGTTAGAGATGTAAAATAACGAAATGAACAGTATACAAGACTGCTAAAGCCCTCCACAGGTTAATATTTTAATAGGGAATGATCCTCACAAGTCATTAACTGATCGTACCAGCCGCTTCCTTTGAAACATATGTGTTCCTAAAAACCGCAAAACTAATCAAACTCTTAATTGTTAATTGAAACAGCCATGATAGTTGATGTACAAAATGCCCTTTAAATATGAACCTTGGCTTTATTATTACTTTACCCTGATTTCTTGAATCTTCTATGCAAAAAGATGCTAATACATGCTAATAAGATGGAGCCACTAAGAAAGGGCTTTAAAATAGAATGTTTTAATTTTGAAAAATTATGCACCTTCCACAGGCGAACAATTCAGCACAATAGATTTACATTAAGCTTAAGAGGTTTTCAGCATTTTAATTGTATTGTTTTAGCAGTGGTTGGAGCTCAAAAATGTGATGAGTCCCACAAGACTTAAGAAAATATCAACAGCAAAGAAAAAAAAACCCATTGGTGAGAGAGAGATTGGGATTGTCTCCTAGTGTCTCAGCATGTTAAAGCAATGTCTGGAGGTGGACAGGAGATAGTTCTCCCCACCTCTAAGCTGAAAAGATCCCTCCAGATCCCTACACGAGATTACGGAAAAGCTTAAGAAAAGGCTAATCCAAGAAATCTATTGCAGGTTTTACACTGGCAAATTCAAAGAGCTAATGGAAACTTGCAACCTTTGTTGACATGAATGAGTTGTGAGTCCTCTGCAGCTTTTGGGAGTTGGCCTTTAGCGCTATCCTCAAACTTGAATAGCTAGTTCCTTTAAGGCTGAGTCTCGATAAATTAATTCAGAGAGGGCCAGCCACTTGCATTCACTACCTTCTTAGAAGACTAGTTGTGAGGTCCAGCTGCTCTCTGTGCTGGGCCCCAGCTATGGTTGCTGTTAAATCTTGCCAGTGGTGGAGCATTCTAGGGTTTCTCAGGTGGCATGTGATCCAGACCACATTGTGTATCAGACATGTGAGATTCAAGGTTGACTGAACCCAGCTCAGAGGAAACTGAACCCTGAAACATCTCATCCGAGGAAGGGGAGATGCTTGGGAGAAGAGGGGGCAGTGAATTGGTACCAGGACCCAGGGAGAGTGTGCGAGACAGATCTGTGCATGTGGAAGGAGTTGGTGGGAGGGGGAATTTGTAAAGGCGTAAGCAAGAGAATGAGGAAGAGAGCAGTGGTGAGAACAGAGCCATATTAATGAAGAGAAGGGAAAACAGGGCTTTTGGCTGTGATGAAAATATGACACCAGTGAAAGTGTTTAATGCTTCAGCATTTACTTGTATCAAGAAGAACCCCCAGAGACAACTGCTTCCAAACACGCTAGATTCTGCAAACTCTGGCTGTAGTTGCTGGTGCTGCTCAAGTACTGGAATAGATCGTCTACAGTGGTGTATCGGATTGGAGTCAGGACCTCACCTCTACACCACTCTCATGACCACAGTTTCTTACCCCCCACAGACAGAAGGTTATTTTCTACAGAGCTGGAATTGTAAAACCCTGCTGAGTTGCAGTTCCACCCCAAAACACAATGGGAAATGCGTGAGAGCAGGAGAAATTACACCTCTGTGTTCCCCTTTTGCAAAATTCACACAATATTGGGTGGAAATAGTTTAACAAAGTTGTTTCATTGCACAACAAAACCTAGCAGCTTCCTTTGGCTTTGTTGAGAAGCAGCACTTGATTAATGCTGACTACGGAGGAGTTTACATTCAGCTAGGCAGAGTCCTCCTAATGGTGTGGCAACTTCCATGCTCTGAAACAGTTCTTAACTCTTAACAAGACAATACAGTCAGGCCATTTATCACACTAATGTGAGCCCCAGTTTCATTTTTTGCTTAACAAGATCTGCTACGTTCCCCACTTTTGACATGGTTCTGATCTCCGCTGCAGCTGGAGGGACAAAGGGACCATGAAGCCAACTTATGCAGCTCCCGGAGAATAGCAGATGCCTGATTTAGGTGGCTCTGCACTGCCTCCCTACCCCTCTTGCACAGGCCCAGCGTAGGAACATGTCAGAGAAGTGGCTGAGGGCAAGAGGAGAAGTAGTCCCACTGGTGGGAGCATAGAGCAGCCATAGGGGCTGCTCTAACATATGCTGGAGTCTGCACTAGCTCCGAGCCCAACCATTGACTGCCCCTTCTGCACTGCTCCTGAGGAGTGCAGCTCAGAATCCAGCCCAGTGAGCTGTTATAAAGAAATCAAAGATCTGAATGACTTCAGGGTTTAACCACTTCTGGCAAAGACAGCCCCCATCAAGAACAAACTGAGTAGAAATAAACATACAACTGAGGTGAGCAGGGAAATGATTAAAAAACAACTTCACCCAGCAAAGATGAAGAATCTGTCACAGAACATTTAGTGCAGCACGCTGATTGCCATGATTTATTTCAGCCCACGGACATAAAAATAGGCTGATGGAGAAGCAAGTTTAATGGAGCCATTGCTATGTT
The DNA here is from genome assembly GCF_003597395.2 of Chelonoidis abingdonii. Classification (NCBI taxonomy): domain Eukaryota; kingdom Metazoa; phylum Chordata; order Testudines; family Testudinidae; genus Chelonoidis; species Chelonoidis abingdonii. The sequence continues at coordinate 102,994,124 of NC_133775.1, forward strand.
TCGATTGATTGCTCTGTTTATTGTATATTCAAAGGTAACTTCCACCATGCTCTTAAGTTTCGGTGGCTACTGTCCCGTGAATATTACAATGATGTGGCATTTCAGTATTGCACATATAAAACTGTGATACTCTCCCAGCTAGCTTCTGCAGAACACTGACAGAAATGGGAAAGCATTCCGGGGTCATTAATCCGACAGCTAATTAGACAGGTTAAAATAAAATACAGCCATACTTAAGCAATACAATATCATACACCCCCTCGATGAAAGGTCATTGCTTATGGAAGGAAAAATGCAAACATAAAAGCACATACAACCAAACTGAACTCTGAGTTCTTAAGACACAAACCTGCAAACACTCACGGAGTCAGTGCAACTACTCACAAGAGTTAAGTCACTCAGATCTCAAATAAGAACATCAGAACATATTGGGTCAGACCAAGGATCCATCAAGCCCAGTACTGTATCCTGTCCTCTGTTGATGGCAGATGCTCCAAAGGGATAAATGTAAAGTAATGCACATTGCAGAAATAACCCCAACTATACATACAATATGATGGGGGCTAATTTAGCTACAACGAGTCAGGAAAAAGATCTTG
>NC_133775.1:102994747-103026071 GCF_003597395.2 Chelonoidis abingdonii
ACTCTCACATTACCACTGATTAAGACCTCTATCATATTCCCCCTTAGCCTCTTTCAAGCTGAAGACCTAGCTTTTATCCTCCATAGGACCGTCCAACAACCCAATCATTATACCTCTCTGAACGTTTCTAATGCAGTATATATTTTTTTGAGATGAGAAAAGACACATCTGTAACGCAGTATTCAAGAGTGGGCATACCATGGATTATTAAGGGCATACGATACTCCATGCTATCTCGATCCCTTTTTAAGACTCACACCTGTGTGCTTTGTTGACTGCTAGCGCACACTGGCAAGGACGCTCAGAACTATAACACCGATGACTCAAGATCTGTCCGAACTCTTGTGCTAAATTAGCCCCATCATATGTATTATAGTGGGTTTAGGAAGTAAATAAGGAAAAGTTATTACTTCTCCAATAACAAGAACTAGGGGCCACCAAATGAAGTTAATGGGCAGCACAATTTAAAACAAATGGGCCAGCACACATCAACTTGTGAACTCCTTGCCTGAGGAGGTTGTGAAGGCTAGGACTATACAGCATTTAAAAGAGAACAGGATAATTCATTGGAGGTTAAGTCCGTTAATGGCTGTTAACCAGGAGGGTAAGGAAGAGTGTCTCTTGCCTCTGTTTGTCAGAGGTGGAGATGGATGGCAGGAGACAGATCACTTGATCATATGCCTGTTGGTTCACTCCCTCTCAGGCACCTGCATTGGCCACTGTCGGTAGACAGGATACTGGGCTAGATGACTTTGGTGGTCTGACTCAGTACGGCCATTCTTATGTTCTTAATAGACAGGTTATCAAGTGATCCATCCCGTCACTCAATCCCAGCTTCTGGCAAATAGGGGCTAGGGACACCATTCCTGCTCATCCTGGCTAATAGCCATTGATGGACCTATCTTCTGTGAATCTATCTAGCTCTCTTTTGAACCTCAATATAGTACTGGCCTTCACAATACCCTCTGGCAAGGAGTTCCACAGGCTGACAGTGCGTTGCTGACCAGCTACCTCGGCCCCTTGTTCTTGTATTATGAGGAGTAAATAACACTTCCTTATTTATTTTCTCTATTTCACTCATGATTTTATAGACCTCTATCATATCCCCCCTTAGCCGCCTCTTTTCCAAGCTGAAAAGTCCCAGTTTTATTAATCTCTCCTCATACGGAAGCTGTTCTATACCCCTAATCATTTTTGTTGCCCTTTTCTGAACCTTTGTTCAGAAATGTTTGTAGGATTGGGCTCCTTAATTCCAGAAATATGTAGACATGGTAAATATGAGATATATGCCATAAGTCATTATGGAACTAACCGTAAAGCACTGTGACATTCCCCAGGGTGCAATCTGAAGTGCTGGTCTGCAGCATTCCCTTAGCTCTCTAGCCTGGTGAACAGCAACCCTCCAGGCTCTGCACACACACAAACTCTAGCATGTAAAATCACTCCCAGCTGAGTACATGAATGCTATGCCTAGCCATCCACGAATTACATACAGGGCAACACCTGCATATGCCCAGTTCAGCCTTGCTCCCCAGAAATGTGCATCTTATACTGCTCAGTATTCTCCTGGATAGTGTATGCTCATAGTAAGTCCATCATTCCAACACTTGGTAATGATTATGTACCAGCCTTGTTCATCAAATAGAGGTTTTCAAATACTTCAGTCAAAACACACTGGTTTAGACCAGTGGTCCTCAACCAGGATTATGCAGAAGTCTTCTGGTGGCGGGGTGTGTGTGTGTGAAGGGGTAACATCAACTCATCTAAATATTTGCCTAGTTTTACAACAGGCTACATAAAAAGCACTAGAAAAATCAGTAGAAACTAAATTTCATACAGTGATTTGTTTATGCTGCTCTATATACTATACACTGTGACATGTAAGTACAATATTTATATTTCAACTGATTTTTTTTATTAGATGGTAAAAATGAGAAAGTAAGCTGTGACACTTTTTTTTTAAGTCTGGTTTTGTAAGCAAGTAGTTTTTAAGTGAGATGTAACTTGGCGATATGCAGGAAAAATCAGACTCCTGAAAGGGGTAAGGTAGTCTGAAAAGTTTTGGAGTCACTGGTTTAGATAAAACAATAAAACAAGTTTATTAACTAGAGAAAGACAGGCTTTAAGTGATTACAAGTAATAAGGCATAAAAGTCAGAATTGGTTACAAAAGAAATAAAAAGATAAAACCGCAAGCTAATACCTAAATGAACTAAAAAGCAAAGTGTCTTTCTCACCATAATCTGTAACAATTCACAAGCTGGATTCAATGTTCTTCAGGTAGACGTCGGTGTCATGAGCAGAGAGATGGGAGGAGAAGAGAGGGGTCCTGTGAAGGTCACTGTGTCTTATTTTTATATCCCCTCCTCTCTTTGAGGATAAACCCTCACAGGGATGTAGACGAACAGTCCCATGTATGTGAGATTTGAACCGTAGCTGGGACGAAATGTACATTTCTTGTTTACACTTCCCTGTTGCTGAAGAATGGTTGTTTAAGTAAGTGATAGCCCCCTTGACTTGTTGATCCCTGTCTGGAATTGTTTGTGTGTCTTTGTCTCTGAAAACTTGTTTGTGGGTGTTACCCAGAATTACAACATATTTCAGTGATAATCACATAGCAAAATCTAATAATTTTACATGAAGTGATGTTACACACATTTCAACAGGATAATAATATTTGGCAGACTATTAGTTTTCAAATGATACCTCACAAGGCATACTTTGTACAAAATATATCAGAACTATATAAAAGTGGTGAACATGGGGTACAGGGTGTTGTAAGCACTAATCACCCTTCCGTAGCGTAAGGGCTTTGGTCCAGATCCTCAAAGGAGCTGCCTAAATACATTTTACACACACACACACAAAAAAGAGTCCTGCATGTTTCAAAAGCTTCCTGATGCCTTAAAGTTATTTTCAGTAGCAACTTTCTTGGCAATTTTTGAGTCTGTGTAGCATATCCAGTATCATTAAACTAAACTTGGCATGGAACCAGATGCTCTCAGAAGAATTTACAAAACAAACAGCTAAAAGGCATTTAACAGCATGCAGTAGCCATTTAAGCGCTGCATTATTTAGAATATTTTACTAATAATAATTGCATTTTTTTAGAGAGATGGTGTATTTTACTCTCCTTTGGGTCTGTGAACTATTTTAGGTTTTGACTACTGAGAGAGTAAAAACATCCCAACCTTTGTAATAACAAAATACTGTCTGTTATCAACTATATCATGATTCACAGGGAAAACTGCATAACTCGAATGTTATTTCAATTACTGTTTATTAATTAAAATAAACATGCATTAGCTGAAAATAAGAAACATACTGTCAGGAAATCAGCTTAGTAGCCTAGCCAGCAGAGGCAGCAAGATATACAGTAGGTTACATTTTTAAGGAGGTTGCAACTAAAAAAGATGCTAAAACCCCCCCCACCTTTAAGGCCCTGATCCTGCAATTGATGGTGCATAAGTGCAGCAGTCCATCCATGAATGTGCATTGCATGTGTCATAGACCAGGACCCTATTGTGCTCCAAACAGAGCAAAGAGAGAGTTTCTGCCCCATAGAACTTGCAATCCACATAATACTGAATGCAATTTGGGGGCTTAGTGCCTGACTAGTGCATTGTGGGACAAACATTAGGCAACCAGAGTTCTTCTCCTAACCACGTGTCCTTCACTATCTTGTGAGGAGAGTTGGGCAAATAATATATAATTGATAAGGTAGTCAATGAATTTTGCCTCCCTTTTTGGTCACACCAGTTGGAAATGGATTCATTCTTTGAAATTAGTTGTGCAATTCCTGGTCAGAAAAATATTGACCTGCAGATTGTTGCAGCTACTTCAAATTTGCACCTGGGCCCATGTAACTAGCCAGTGCAAGTTGCTTGGCCTGGCTTCTGACTAATGGATTTATGCAGGTTATCGAACAGCATCATGAATTTGGGACAACCTTGCTGAGTGTCAGATTTGCAGTCTGCAGTGTTGGCTAGTTGTGAGGTTAGAAGCTGGGTTTCAGGAAATATTCATTTTCCAGACATTGCGCTAGGGGAGCACATTCACTAGAATGTTCTTAGAAACAACCACAAACACAAGCAAAGCGATGATTGGGACAAGACTGAGATGATTGGGATAAGCGATACATGCTGTCTCTGCAATTTATAGGCCAAGAGCACGGACACATTGAACGACAGTCCCATGTTCAATTACATTTATATTAATACTCCACTCATGGACCCAGATTAAAAGTCCATTGAAGTCAGTGGAAGTCTTTCCCTTGATTTCACTGCACTTTGGATCAGGCCCAGGGTCTTCCAAAACAGTGCAAAACCCGCTAAGAGCAGCGAATCCCAAGGGCAGCTCATGTTTTAAATTGGAAGCAAGAGCGCCAAGTGCCTATTATCGGTAATGCTAAAAGTGTTTCCACCCATTACCACTTTAGCCAAGAGCCTTTTTCAGCAACAGGCCAGCCCAACCCCTCCCTTCTGGTATGATGGGCTGCAGCGGGTCCCCATCAGGATGCAGAGAGCTCAGTTCCTCATGCTCACTGCTCCTGCAAACACCCTGAGATGAGCCTGGTGCCGGAGGAGTCGAAGGCCAAGCTATTGGAACTGCCTGACCTGAGAACCCCCCTGGGGGGATGTTGTCGGCGGAAGCGGTGAGGGGAAACAGGAGTGTGTGTGCTGGGGAGGTTTAGAATCCTGTTCTCCCTATGTCCCTGTTGTTTTTACCTCCTTGCTGCTGGGACCTTTGTCCAATTCCTGCCTCCTCAGCTGCTCGTACTGCCTGTTTCTAGGGGGCTGGGACTTCATCTGAAGCATCTCAACAGGCAGTTCCTCCCACCCTGGCAAGAGGATTCATCTGCCACCCCTTCCCCCCCACTCCTGCAGTGTTAGTCATAACCCTGGGAGGAGGGGTGAATTAACAATCCCAGCTAGGGCCCCTTTACATATAGGGCTTCAGGCAGCTCTAGACATGCTTAACCCAGCCCTGCCAAGGAAGAGGAGGATTTGCTAACATGACAGGCCGTGCGGATGAGAATTATTTGTTCCCCCTCCCTCTCTTGCTGCGTGACCTGAGATGGCTTGGGGGAGCGTTTGTGCTGAGATAAAAGGCAGGGCTTTGAAAAACACTAACCTATCCGTGAAATTTTCCTCTACAATGGCCCCAGCCCCTGCCCTAGTGACCTTTACTTCTTGTGCTAAACAGCTGCATTTAATGCACAGGCACGAGACCAGAGAAGGGAAACCAACAAGATGAAAGGGGCAGGAGGGCATCACTTATTTTGAGTGGCTCCATAAACGTGGAATAACCTGGGCAAGAGAAAAGAGTATGGGGAGGTTTAATGAGAAACAAAGTATCCGAGGGCACTGGCAAATGATCAGGCGCCCTTTTTACCCTGTTACCTAACGTGAGGACAAAGGGACACTTCAAAGCAGTAAATTACAGACACTTTTACCATGCGGAAAGATGGGCTCTGGCGGTTAAGGCTCTAGCCTGGGACCCAACAGAATTGCATTCAGTTCCCAGCTCTGCCCCAGACTCCTGCTGCCACCTTGGTCAGTGAGCAGGGGTTACATTTTCAAAAGTGCCTAAGTCATTTAGGAGCTTAGACGACGTGTAAAATGGTGATAAGCAGCTTTCTTCTCTCCCACCCTTTGTCTGTCTTCTTCATTTACACAACATTTACTGGATATGTTTACAGTGCTTGGTACCACGGGGCCCTGGTCTCACTCAGGGCCTCTTGCTGCTACTGAAAGACAAATAAAGAAACAATAATAATAAAAAGAAAGCTCTTTACATGGCATGAAATCTACATATGGAACTCCCCAGCATGAGAGTTCTGGGGGATAGATGCTATGGCTGAGTTTTAAGAGGGCTGGGGAGTTTTACCACCAATTCGTAACCCTGCAAGAATTGCCCAGGAAGGCAATGAGAATCCAATCACCCGTTCAGGCCCTCCGTGAATTGTCTGAGATGGGCAGGAAGGGAATTTCTCCTCTTTGGACAATACCATTGCAGTGCTGTGCATCTGCATGGAGCAGGGGGTACAAGGATGTACCATCTCTTAGGGAAGGAAAGAAAAATAGGGAAACAATCAGGCTGCAGGTATTGCTTTATCAGCTGATAAAGGACCACATGAGGGCAGCAGCAGCTACTTGTCCCTCCCAAATTTAAAAGGCCAGGTGCTAGGAAAACAAGCTGGGAAAGATTCCTGTGAGAGGGTGACCCCCTCAGAGAATTCACTGATGACTAAGCCAGCACAGAGAGCTGTATTGGGATGTTAGCACAAAACTAGCAAGCAGTGGGGAGGCACTGTAACTCTCATACGTTATTCTGTTCCTCCTTGCGGGTTAGAGACTTATTCCTGGCTGACATTAGCAGCAAATTGCTACCACCCAACAGGCTCAGCTATTCTGGTCAGCAGCTAAAGGGGTTAGTGGCTGGAGGAGCCAAACTGCAGCCCCTCCTTGCCTACCTGCTCCAGGGAGGAATTAAACAGGCAAGTAGCCCTACTTACTCCCATGTGCCTGGACCAAATGTCTAGGTAACCCATAGTCTCCTCCTGGGCAATCACCTCATCTGAGTCAGACTCCAGCCAAAAGGAAGTAGTAAGTCTTAAAAGGCGTATACTGAGTCCTACCTTTTGGAGGTCTCTGGGAAGCTATTTCATGTTTGTCAAAACCAGATTCTGTTGCATTTGAGACAGTGACAGCCATTTGTTTTCCTTTTCTTATCCCTAGTAGATAAAAGTCAAGAGCGTTCTGGACATCTGCTATTTCTTGTTCAGAACTTTTACACCCATAATACTCCATTTTGATGTGCTGGCTATGGGTATTGCTGAAGGCAGGACATGACAGTTGATGGACCCATGATCTGGCAATTCCTATTATCCCCACCACCACATTTTAACTCCTCTTCTAGATCCTGTTTTATTACTAGCCCCAGCATTTTGCAAATTAGTTCTTCTGAAGAATTTCAGATTAGCAGGGAACCTCTTCTTTCAAAGCACAAATCTCAGGCTGTTTCACTGAAGACATTGCATGAGTCCACGGACCAAAAATAAAATAAATGTGACACAAAAGATTCTTTGCCTCTGTCAACTCACTCGGTTAACAAGAAAGTCTGGGGCTCTCTCCAACTGCCAATCATTTCCCCTGAAAAGCAGATATGTCCTCTCATTAATTGTGCTCCACTCCTTTAGCTGTCTGCTACTGTTAAACTCTGAGCAGAAGACCTGAAGCTATGAACACTACTGATTTCGCTACTGATTTTTCTCTTTTTCACTGCCACTACTGTACATGGAAATAGATGGTAATGACTCAGTATTATGACTTTTAGCAAAAGGCAATTTAATCAAGTGATTGGGACTTATCAGTGTCTCTTATTTATTTTTAAGCAGCAGAGAGGGAAAAAAAGACTTATTTAGAACTGCAGTTTTATCACGCAGCAAAATGCCAGCAAGATTACCCTATTTCACAATCCGCTCAGTGGTAACTTTGTTAATATGACTGACATGCAGCAGAATAAAATTCTGATCATTTCAAACACGCATCACTTTGTACCATATCCTTTTCCACGTGCAACCAGTCAGGGCACTACAGTGAATATAAAAGTGAGTTTCTCAGAGTTGATACTTTCTTGCTAGCTAAGGCCCCACTCTACCACAGCACAGGTGTAGCTTTAGTCAGTAATCAGTAAAGCTAGATTTGTTACTGCAATTGCGATCGTGGATAAAAATAGAGCTGGTCAAAAAAATTGCTAAGTGTCATTTTTCCCCGTATACATTTTCAAAAATGTGCATGGTTTCCCAACCTGCTTGAAAGAGCATTGTTTATGACTTCCACTAATTATATCAACATGAATTTGATCTTGGCCAGAGGAAATAACTAATTACACAGCATCAATGATCAGATCAAGTGCAATCTGCTACTAGCACAGAAAACATATTAATAAATGGGAGGGAGATACAAATATGGAACATTTGCTTTAAGAAATCAGTTAACAGTTGACCATGCATGGAGGATATATCTACACAGTGTGATTAAAATTAATTAGGAGTGACATTCAAAAGCAGAGCTGTGTGAAGCCCATCAGTTTCAGTTCACACTGAGTCTCAGTGACTTTCCTAGGAAGTTTGGTGCATATGTATCATCCTGAAACTCAAAACAAAAGGGGGCATGGTTGGAACTGGACACAACCAGCAATTTAATGCAGCGTTCAGACAAAGTCAATCAAGAGTTGATAAACTATAAAACGCTATTTCAACATTTTCGTTATGGGACTGGCAGATCTGGCTGATTTAAAAAACAGCAGAGAAACATTAGTTGCAGTCAAGCCTTTCAACAGTATCCCTTCTGATTGCTGTTGAAGGGTATGCTTGTGTTCATTTTAAACAAAATGTGATTTACAATGTGATATGCATAAAGAAGCATGCTGTGGCTCACCACCCTAGGAACATTCTAGAGAAGATCGGGGGTGCAGGATGAGCTCAACATGTGGAGTGGATGAACAAATCCATATATGGAAAGGCTAAATATGATTGGTTAGAGGTTTGTGTTATGTAACTTGTTATGTAACTGCCATGTGCTATAAAATAACAATGGGAGGGGGTCCTTGCTGGAGGGACTCTGCCTGATTTTTGTACTCAGGATTCTCCCTTTGTGCACATTGAATAAAGCCTTGTTGAACTGAATCAAATCAAAGACCCCTGATTCTGCCCAGTATCTGATTCATTTGGGAACCACAAAATTCCAACACTGTTTATGGATTGTAGGGGCAGAAAAAAAAAGACTGAATGACAGATTAACGTGAGCCTCCATTGTGGTTTTGCTAAAAGAGCCAAAACCAAAGAACCAAATAAGTTTTGCCTGGTTATGGTGCAGAAGTTTTGCATAGCCCTATTCAAAATGTTCAGCATTGGACCTTGTCTGGGAGAAGCCCTCGCAAGTCTAGATACTTACACAAAAGTTTATCACAACTATCCACACTTCTTGGGTCTGCACAATTGGATTGGAAAATGAAAGTACAGACTCTCTCTGGAGGTTCCTGGTATTTTCTGCTTCTGGTTGGACCATCAGATTCTATGAGAACAGCCTTTCCCGTGGCATTTTGGTGTTTCATTTCCTTGTGTCACCACAACCCAGCAGTGCAGAGGTAGATTGTCCCTTATGCTCTTCCAAATAATCTTTGTTTCAGATGCAGTCTGTCTTCCAGGGAGAGCAGACCCAGCAGGTCTCATGAATAGTTTACCATCTTAGAAAGATTTTATTTATGAGGTACAGTTGTAGATGTCACCTCTTTGATCCCTAGTTTTGCAAATCATAGCAAGCAAAATAACTTGCTGGATGCCAGGGATAATTTTTTTCTTTTGCCAGTTTTTGTAACATCCTGGCATTTTATTACTGACGATTGGAGAGTTGTTTGATTTTCCCCTGAAGAATTGCTCACACTATTAGGTCAGCTTGAGGGAAAGTTTTATTTACATTTGTCTTAACGAAAAGCCTCGTTAAAATAAATCCTCACATCCAGTGGTACTATTTTTTCTTGTGTTTACTATCAAGTTACACACTAGCTGAACATACAGAACAGCACGTACTGTTTATATTTCTAGAGTTCATTAACACATTACATCAACAAGAGTTACACCCTGAGTAGCAATTACAGTCTATAATTCAAAGTCCTCCAGCTTTGAGTAGAGGAAAGGAACTTTGGAATAGATCTCATTGCTGGATCATGAACAAATTCATTGTGCGGAACCATGCACAGTGCCATTTTCTGATTTTACCATTGAACAGGATTTTACCTGTCTTTCATTAAGTTTGTGGTTATTTCCCAATTTTCAAGTTCATCACTGCATGTCAAAATTACTGACAGCTTCCTTTTGCTGTGCCAAGCTGTTTCCATTGACTTCAATGGGAAGAGTTGGATTAGACCCTTTGGGTATGTCCACAGTGCAATAAAAAAACCTGCAGCACCAAATCTCAGAGCCCAGGTCTGCTGACTTGGGCTTGCAGGGCTCAGGCTGTGGAGCTAAGAACAGCAGTGGAGCAGATCGGGCTCAGGCTGGAGCCCAGGTTCTCAGATCTACCCCCGTCAAGCGGTCTCAAAGCCCAGGCTCCAGCTCAACTCCAAAGTCTATGTTGCAATTGTATAGCCCTGCAGCCCAAGCCAGCTATGACCCAGGCCAGCCACAGCCATGCTGTGGGTCTTTTATTGCAGTGAAGACATGCCCTTTGTCTCTGGACAATATCAAGGAGATGCAAACCTGTCTCACACTAGTAGTAGCCTCAATCTGAGAGATAGTTGGGAAACTGCATTTCAGTTCCATGAAAATGTGAGTTTTTGCAGAAAAAATTTCATCAGGGCAAAAGGTAAAAATTCAAATATTTTTGTGGTACTGAATTCCTGCAATATTTCATTCTGGAGGAACCAGATGAGTGATTTGCTAGGAAACACAGCAGAGCTCCTCTTGGAGTTCTTTGAATTCCACAAAATGTTTCAATTTCAGCAAATCAGCCAAATCCAAACAGAAAAATTGTTTAAATCAGATTTAGCTGAGCTGGTCAGAAAAATTTTTATGTTTCTGAGCTGCCCCAGTACTTCATTTCCAGAACTTTTAGTGAGAGAGCAAGTAGATTTTCCTTTAACTTCTGCAAAAGGTATAACCCAGGACTAGAAAAACCCCTTGGCCAAATTTCTTACAGTAATTAACTTCTCTGTTCATGAACTTTACTTAGATAAATTAAAAGCGAGCATTAGGTCATGACTTAGAAGACTCAGGAAAATCTTTGCTCAGGACCACTCTGAAAAAAATCTCCTTTGTTTCCACTCTTTTCTTCTACAGAAATACAAGTGAGAAAACAGCTACATTCCCTTAGTAGTCTTTAACTCCAAACTTGACAGTGGGGTCCAGTGGACAGGATACAGAACTGGGACTCAGGAAACCTGCGTTCTGTTCCTTGCTCTCCCACTAGCCCTGATCTTAGGCCAATCACTGTATGTCTTTGCCTCTGTTTCCTCTCCCATCCCATTCGTCTGTGTTGCCTATTTACATTGCAAGTTCTTGTGGGGAGGGACTCTCTCTCATGATGTGTTTGTGTAGCACGTAGCTCAATGAGGTCCTGATTGCGGTTGGAGCCTGTAGCTGCTGCAAGTAATACAAAAAACTAACAAAACTACCTAGACTATTTTACATAAACAACAAACTAGAGAAGAGCCTCTCCCCCACACACCTCTGCCCTGGACAGAAATAAAACACACTCCCCTCTACACTAAGCACTGCAGAGAAATACAGCACTCAGTGCCTAGCGGTCTACATCCCAGGGGGCATCATAAAGTTATCTAATCTGCTAAATGAATCTGGCCCAGCTCTAATTGCCCCCAGAATATTCCTTCGTGTCATTTATTATGCTGTCCTCAAATAAATCTGGGCTCTTAGACTGAACAGAGCAACCATAGTTCTGCCACACCAATCATCCATTTTTAACAATTTACATTAATTACAGGCCCACTAGGCTTTCAAAACAGCCCTCTCCTGGTTTTCTTCCTCTCCCTCCAGCTGTTCCTTTAGCAGCTTTTTGCGTGGATCTCTCTCTCCTCTCCTGCTGTATATGGGGGTACCGCAGGGCTCTGTCTTCAGTTCTTTACTCATCACTTTATACCCTGGCTGTGGGCAACTTCCGCCACTCACACAGTGTCAGCTAGCATCTGTATGTGTCTGACTTACAGATCTCTTGTGGTGTTCAGCGATCACACATGGCATGAGGTGGTTGCAGGAGCTCTGCTTTATTCAGTGTCTGATTCCAACCAGCTGTGCCTAACAAGTAGCAAGAGCTTCACAGTCCCCATCCAAGCTCTATGAGTCTGTCATTTTTACACAATGCATAAGTAATTGGCGGAGGAACTTATTCTGAGGCCAGGAGCTTAGTAGGATTTTTAAGAGAATCAAGTGTTTATTTGGATAAAGAGAATATCCAAAATTACATTAGGACGAAAAAGAGGTGGGTATCAACCTTCATGCAGTAGGGCATGGGTGACCACCAGCTGACAGATGTGGAACATAATTCCTCTATGGGCAAATTATCCTATTCCAGGGACTAGATGACCTCCTTAAGTCCCTTCCAACCCTGATATTCGATGATTCCTGGATCTTCCTCTGAAGCATCTGGTGCTGACCTCTATCAGAAACAAGATACTAGACTAGATGGGCCTGATCTCATGTAACAAAATTCTTCATTCTTGACTGACCAGAGCTGGTTGAAATATTCCAAATTGTGATTTTTCGACATTAACATGATACTGTACGTTGTTTGTAGAAAATCACCCTTTTCCCCACAGCAGCTATAGAGGTGGTCAAAACATTTCAAGATAAACAACAAAACAGAAAGGAACTAAATTTTCTGCTAGAAAATTTCACATATAAATCTCCTGCTTTTCCAACCAGCTCTGCTTATGATTGATAGCACTTTGGAGGCAAAATACTATCTGTCAAGCAGCACATTAGCCACTATCCTCTGCACCAACAAACACCTGATGGCAGTTTTTAGGAAACAGTAATAAGATGAATGGCATTAAGATAGGATCTCTTTTAATGTGCTTTTCATTGTTCTTCACACAAGAGGTTACCCACAGCACAGAAAAATTGTCAGAGAAAGGAAATAACTGAAATCAGCAAAAAAGGGACAAGAGAAAAGGCTTCTCCTTTCTCTACATTACAGTTTTGCAGAATCAGATGCAGGAGGGGAAAAAATATATATCCCTGCTGAAAAACAGAACACTTCAAGGTTATACATTACTGGGAAAAGTGAGATCTAAATAAAAGTGGACTTAAGAAACTGCTAGCTGGAAATGCAGAATTGATGTCACATCATTCTGATGACTACTTCGGATGTCTAGTCTGTATTTAAAGCTAGCATCATCACTCAAGTGACAGGAATCTGGTTTATTTTATTTTTTTTTAACTGACACTAAGATTCTTTTCAACTTTTCTTTTCATTCAGTAGCTCCCATCAACAGGAGTTCCAAGCCCAAGTTAAAGAGAATGGCCCTCTGAAGCAGATAGGGTGGTGTAGCAGAGTGGATCTCTGCTCCAGCCCTGAAGGGGTTAAAACAGCCCAGGGAAGGAGCTGGGGCTGGGGCAAGCAGCCTGTTTAGTTGGGCTGATTGGGGGAAGTGGCAGCAGCTGGGGCCACGCCCCAAACTGAGCCACAGGCCCTTATAAAAAGGGCAGAGAAGCCAGGAGCCCAAGAGTCTCTCTCTGCGTTCAGAGGGAGAAGGGCCTGGCTGCTGTAAGGGACCAGACAGGTACCTAGGGTAAAGCAGTGCTGGGGAAAGGCAGAGGAGCTGGGGAGCTCCTGCCTGGAGAGCCCCAGGCTGTGGCCTAGAATTAGGGCCAAGGGGTACTGGGGTTGCAAGGTACAACCCAGGGGTAGGCCAAGGCAGCAGGCCCAAACCCCTTTGCCGATGATGAGAGGCTAACACTGCAGTCTGCCCCAGGGCGTGGGGCTAGCTAATGACTGGGCAGTTGCCAAGACCCTGAGGCAAAGTGGGGATAGAGTGGGGGAGTTCCCACGGAGGGGAAACCCTGAAGGGAAAGGGGTTACTGCCAGGGGGGCAGCACCCCATGTAAAAGGGGCTCTGGGGTCCAGGGAGGGACGCGGGGCCAGAAGCCAGAAGGCGGATCACCGGCCTGCAGAGGGCGCTCCAGCTGCAGTTTGAGCTAATTCCCTAAAGCAACCAGCAGGAGGCGCCGCAGGGGTGAGTTCGCCCGGTCACAGGTGGGATTTTCAGAAATGCTTAGCATTGGCTTAATTCTCAACATTGACTTTGACTTCTCACCTTCGATGTTTGCATAATTAATACAAAAATTAAATGGCAATGACAGTAAAACTCTTTCCAATAAAATAAACACGGGAGAGGCAGTTTTGCATTTCTGGGTTGTGTTCCTCAGTTCTAATGCAGCAGGAGTTATTTTATAAATGACAAAACTAAGAATAAGACACAATTTTAGCCAGTTACACATTTAAAAAATGGTGGGTCCCAAAAAGTTGCAAACCCAGAACTTAAACTTCCTTTAAAGGAATCAAGTAACCACTGTTTAAGTCAAAAGCAGTGAAGGGGAAGAACAGAGGCAAACACCAAGCCAGATTTCTGTACATTTTGTAAGGATCCTTTTGTTAAATTGTAAAAACGTGCAAGCTGCATGTGTTGCCACTCTGTCACTTTCACTGTTAGCTGGATGGGACCAAGATGGCTTTCCATTCGCCAACACACATACATCAGCACCAGACGGTGCAGTTTATAGAACACATCTAATTTCTGAATCATCCATTGACAGCTCAGACAGTGAAACTGACAACGTCCTTCTCTCCCTCTCATGCAAAATTGGAGCTGGAAAATTGAGACATTTATTGTCTTGCAGATACAGTTGCTCTCTTATACAATGGCTGTCAATAGCCTGGTACCACAGCAAATACCAATAGTTCTGCAGAGCAAGGATGAGTGTCTGGGTACTCATTTTGCTGTAGTTTAGCTGCAGTGATCATGGCTGGCTAGGTATAGAAATGAAATGGCTACCATGCAGATCCCATTGGAAAATAAGACACTCCCCCACTTCCCCAAAAAGGCATCCTGAACAAAAAGAACGGAGTTCTGCCCTTTTGATGTCTGTAAAATCAGGAGAGGGGAAAAGGTTTTCTTTTGTTTTAATGGTAGGTTTCACAGAGCTTTAAGACCCAAATCCTTCTCTTGCATCCCTGTTGGAGCGGCCATCCTGGTCTTTGTTGGGAATTCGGTGGCAGGTCCCTCAGTTTGTTTCTTTGTTTTTGAGCTGCTGCCAAAGTGCCGCTGAAGAGAAAGACAGGGAATTAAGGACCCACCACTGAACTGCCACCGAAGAATGGATCGGTGCGATTGAGCTGCTGCTGAAGTGCTGCTGATTAGCAAATTTTTTGCCTTTTTTTTTTTTTTTTGCTGTTTTTCCCCCCCACCCCTTTGCTGCTTGGGGTGGCAGAAAACCTGGAGCTGGCCCTGCTCGTCATGGAAAAGATATTCTAGAGACAGGGTACCTATGGGCTGGATAAGGGTAGGCATAGTCCCACCTCAGCTATGCCCTCAGTTGCAGAGCTATTGAAAGGTGATATACCTGTTTGGCATAGACAGATAACTCACTTTCCTCTTTCTCTTTTGCTGCAAAGGAGCAAATAAAGATGACAATCTGGAAGCAAAATAAAGGTAAAAACAGTCAGATTTACAGATCTCGGGACTCAGAGGGCTACACAGAGAAGTAGATGCCAACAGAAATTTTAGATATTATCCATTTACATTGTAAAGAAACGTTCCTGCAATTATTCACCTGAGTAAATCTGCAAGTGATGCAAATATTTGCTTCACTTTCTTCTACATCTGATGGAGGTAATTTGGACAACTACCACTCTGCTCCTTAAATTTTTTTTAAATGTTTTAGAATTAAATAGGATTTACCTGCTGAAAGGCCAGCAGGTAAATAGGCTACTATCAAGCAACAAACCCACTTGTTTGGGCTCCTTGCTCATCAGAATCTCTGTATTGTGAACTTCCTTTAATTGTGTGGCATGCATTGTTAGGCTGGATGAAATAACAGAGAGAGAGAGAAGATAACAGCACTCCCTGGAGACTCCTTTTATATCTACACCCAAGCCCTTACTCCTAGCTCATTTTTATTTAGTATGGCACTTGTACACAAGTGTCCCTTTCATAGCTCTACAAAGTCACCTTTTTGAAACAGTCTCACATCCAAGTCCATCTTTTCTGTTAAGTGAGCACACAGCGCCCTCCGTTGCAAGGAGCATGTAGGTCTTTTTAATAAAGGTTTCCCCCTCCCCCACACATACACCATGTCCACCTTCATTTTCTGTACAGGTGGAGTGGCAAAATATCCCCTAACTTTGCTTTACAAAAGGCTCGTCAAAAATGACAACTGAACTTGGAGAAATACCTCAATTTTTTCTCACTGAAAATTTCCACTCTATGAATTTCATCTACAGCAACTTAACATTAGAAAAGCAACTGGTGACATCTAGTGGTCATTAGGTTAAACACACATGTGCTCTGCTAGTCGGGGGGGGGATTTCAGGTTTCCTTCCAGTCCTGAAGAGGAACTCTGTGTAGCTTGAAAGCTTGTGTCTCTCACCAACAGAAGTTTGTCCAATAAAAGATATTACCTCACCCACCTTGTCTCTCTAATATCCTGGGGCCAATGCAGCTATAACATCAGTGCAAACAACTTTCCTTTCACACATAATGGCCCAGATCCCCAAAGATACTTCAGCACCTAACTCCCATTGAAATTAATGGCAGATAGCTGCCTAAATACCTTTGAGGATCTGGGAAATAACTCTGTACATTTGGTGATGCTTTTCATTTGGAAGGATTCTGATGTGCTTAACTAACTTTTAACAAAGAGAGGACTCCCCCCAACCCCCACAGTGAAATGCAGCTACAGTGGTTTAAAAGCAGTGATAGTACGGGGGTGCTTAGGAGAGAAATTGAGGAATATTTTATTCAGACTAGTGAGAATTAAAGGATATTCAGGGGGTTCTGGGCTCTCTAGCAGGGCTGAATTGGGTGTTACAATAATAAATAATAAAAATGGGAGGGAAAGTGACTTGCCACGGTCCCCCAGCAGCAGAGCCAGAAACTGAAGCCAGCTCTCGAGTCCCAGGATGTTGCCTTACTCACCCATCCTAGACCACACTGTCTCTTATAAGCACCCTGGTTTTTGACTCTCTCCGTGCTGTTGAATGACACTAGTCTTGAGCTCTTGGTGATCCAATTCAGTTGGAACACTTCATATCAATATGCAAAAACACTATGTTGTTGTGTCAGTTAAGGTTGGACTGAACATATCTAACCCAAAAACAGGAAAATGAAAAATTAATGCATGTAATAGCACATCCTCTACCCTTCCACCCAGAGACACGTCTCAGCAGTAAAACAGGTACCATGCAACACATACAAACACACCACAACCAAAGTCTGCTTGCACCCCCAGATCACATTTTCCTCTACTGTATTCTATGCACAGTTCTGGAAAAAACACACTTGCTTGTGTTGGGGTATGAACACTGCAAGGGGACACTGCAATAATTTCTGCTCTCAGTAACACCATGCTTCCACACAAGGGCAGAACAGGGGCCTTGGAGGATCTGTCAACACTAAGCAAATTAGCAGTAGGTGACAATGGATGTTAGGAATTCCTCCCCCTGCCCCATCCCTTTGTATACTTTTGCCCATAACAGATGTGGAACGTGATTTGGCTGCTGGTGTAGGCCTGACAAACCCCCATTTTCAACACTGTTACAGAAACAGATTGACCCAGGTGTGAAGTGGCATCTATCCCCCTTTCTGTAAATTGTGTTGAAAATGGTTGTGGTCTCATCTTTGAAAACAGTTCAGCTGTTTTCAGCACCAGGTGAAGAAGAACCCATTTTTGACAACCATGGTCAACAACACGTTAATTTTCCTTGTAGATGGAACCAAATTGTCATTAGATTTTGAAATACATTATACACCGCCCCACTTCCCCCACATCTTTTTATCAGAGCAGCTGCCTCGCGATCTCCAGGCTGTTAAAAGTCCTGCTGCGCAGCAAGGCATTCAGGCAGGCTGCCTACCTGCTGTGGCCCCACACTGCTCCCAGAACTGGTTGGCTGCTGCTGGCATATCTCTGTGCACCTCTGGCAAGGGGGAGAGGCGCCCCTGCCCCCAGAACTGTCCTCATAGTTCCCATTGGCTGGAAAGCAGAAACCGGCCAATGGGAGCTGTGGGGGCGGTGCCTGCGGGTGAGGACAGTGCACAGAAACCTGCTGTCCCCCTCCCCCCAAGGGACATGCAGAGATGTGCTAGCAGCAGCCAGCTACAACCACTTCTGGGAGCAACGTGGGGCCACAGCAGGCAAGCAGCCTGCCTGAGCCCTGCTGCGCTGCTGGTCGGGAGCCACCTGTGGTAAGTGCCTCCTGGCCAGAGCCTGCAACTCATACCCCCTCCCACATCCCACCCCCTCCTGCACCAAACTCCCTCCCAGAAACCACACACACCCTCTCCTGCACTCCAACACTCTGCACCAGCCTGGAGCACCCTCCTGCACCCAAACTCCCTCCCAGACCCCGCACCTCCTCCATTAATGTGAGGCCCATGACAACTTACCAAAATTCGTGGAGTGCCCCACCCTGTGAAAATTATTGCCCACCCCTGACTTCCATCCCAGCAAGCCATAGTTAGCCTGCTGATGACCTTTCAAGGAAGTTCATACTTCAGTCAGCCTACAGTATTATTCATGTCTGATAAAATGTGAATGGACTACATTGTTTCCTCTCTCTTCTTTTTCAGAGATCAGAAGAGAAACAAAAGAGCAAGAAACTGGCATCAGACCAGAATCAGGAGAAAATCCTGTAACTTTCCTACAAAAAAACTATTTCAAGCATATTTCATTTTAACGACACATGGCAGCATCTCTAAATTCCAAGAAGAGGTCATTCCGGACACGGAATCCTGCATTCCATCCAATGGATGTACAATTAGTGCAAAAGAAAAACAATTTTTCAAAACATTCCAGGCCTATGCAAGCTGAAGGTTTGGATCCAAGTTCTTCCTCTGCCTCCGGGTACAAACAAACCAAAAATAGAACTTGTATTTCTGTCATTAACCTTTAATTTGGAAGGAAACTAGTGCAAACAACCTTTCCATTTACTCTCTCTGGAAGGCCATTTTGGGGGTTTGTACTGCAGTGTTCCTGTGGACTGGGTGTTTAAACTTGAGGATGGGGCAACAACAGTGCTGGGTACTACTGTAAATGATCCATCTCTTTCACTAGACAGCATGGAGAGTTTGTGCTCCGTCTCCTAGAAGTACTCTTCCAGCTCCTATCGCATTCCTTAAGGCCTTGGTATTGCCAAAGTTTGCAACATTATCACTAATTCAGTGCTGCCAAGCCTCCATGTTCAAAAATCTTGAGACAAGCCCTGAAACATCATGAAATTGGCTCAGAAATCCCAAGATTTTAATTTCTGTAGTGAATCCTATTCTGGGGTCTGATTTCTGAGCTCTCAAGGAGAATCGTGTGTGTATCCATGCACCTTTACACATACATTTCAGGGCACTTAATCTGAAATGGACAAAGTCTACACACACTGGTGAGAGGGGAAGAAGAGAACATTTCCCTTTTCCTACTGATTGATCGGAAAGACTCTTTCCCCTACTCAGAACATGGTCCCCTACTCATAGCATAAGGACTTGCTGCAGCTTTTTCCTCCAAGCAAGGCTCCTGCCCTGCTCTCTTGCCCTCCAAATGATGCCTTCTAGCAGCTCCTTCCCCATCAGGCTACTGAACCCCTGCCCAGTTCCCTCCTCCTCTCTTGGGACACTGCCTGGCCCACTCTCCTTTGCTCATTATGAGGAGCCCATCAGCAGTGAAGGAAGGAAGGGAGAGCATAGCTGGGCTGGAGGGAAGGGTGCACATATGGTGTCTTCTCTTACCCTTCCCTGCTTCCCTTTGCTGCCAGCCTCCTCCCCAAGGCAGCCCATGCCCTGAATGGGTCACAGCTCCAGAGATGAGCAGCACAGCTGCTCCCTATCCCTTCCAAGCTCAACAGCAGCAGCAGCTTCATTCCCCCAACACACTGCAGGATGGGGACGTTAATGGAGGTATACACTCTGAGGGAATCCTCCCTCCTCTGAAGGTTGAAGATGGGGACAGGGGCTGGGGGACTGTGAGAACCTGGCAGTGAGGAGTAACATGGGGAACAGGTGCACCAGGGAGCCAGGGCCTGCATTTTTGCATATGCTTTTGGAGGTTGAATTTTCATCCTGTGGTTGTCACACACATACACTGGGGATTGGCCAAGGAGGTTCAAACACCAGGAAGATTGACCAAAAATGTGATATTTTCTTTGCTTAAAAAAACAACCAAACTTATGATTTTTAATCCAGTCTCATGAGCTTTTGGGTTCTGACATGGTTTTTTAACCCCATGGACCTGGCAATATTGAGACCTTCATGACGACTAATTTCCATCAACCAGAGTTAGATTGCCAGATCTGTCAAGCCCCAGGAAAGTTTGCATACATCTCTCTAAACAGCTGGTTGGACCAGACTGTCCTTTCCTTTTCACTAGCCAGGCCCAGGGCAGGTAGGTGCTCTAATAGGATTTACAGGCACTGTATTGGAATACCCATGAATCTGCCTCTGGTTGTGTTTCATAAATCAAGCTGTCTGGCTTTGCACCCTCACTTTTTATGGCCTGCTGCTGACCTCAGTTTGAGACCATTTCCAGGATCCTGAACACAAATCTCAGTGTAAGGTACCTGCCACCTATTCAACTTTCCCATTCAGATGAGCCGTCAGAGATTTCCCAGATTCAGTCGTATGTTTAATTCTTTCAAAAAGTTGTTAATATTAAGGATGAATTTAGCACTGACACCAGGAGACAGCTCTGACAGCCTCTCTTCATCCACAGCATAGGTCTAGCACAACAAACTTCCCCACCAAGCCTGATCCAGGTGGACTACTTCTCAAGGTGAAAAAAGGGTAATTAACTCTCAATGCCCATTCAATCCTTGGCTGCTTTGCAGAATGCCAAAGACACCAATTAGTGCCACATATGGTGGTGACACTGGTTCTGAGGAATTCGAATGGTTAGAGTCATTGTATATGCTTTACCAAAACCCAATCAGCTAGAATTTACAACCTTACATTAAATTTAAAAAAATCCACTGACCACATGAAACCCACCCTAATATATCTATGTATGCAGCGTACATACAAGAATGCTCAAGCTGTCTCCATATAATTTAGATGGTAAGCTTGCTGGGGCAAAGACTGCATCCTGCTCCTGTTTTCTAGCACACCCAACATAATGTCAGCATTCCAATAATATTCAGGATCACTAAACATGTCACACAAGTGGCCCTATCAAACTGATTTGTTAGTGACTTTTAGTTCTATCTTTCTACAAAAGTATAGAGGCATAGATAACATACAGTACATCTGTATTCTAACTCTGAGCATTTGAAGTTCTTGATATTACTTTTCTTAAAGCATTGGGATTAGGAGTGTGTGCACGTGTGAGAGAGGGGAAAGGGGGCTCATTTGTATAAATCCTTTTTTCACAAGATACAATTAGCATATGGAATTCAGTGCCCCAAGACAGAGGCAAACAATTTAGCAGGGTTCAACAAAAGGATTGACTATCTAGGTGATAATAAGAATATCCTCAACAATGACACTGGCTGAAGTATAAATATATGTATGGATGTCTGCTCTGATGCTTCTGGGCAAGCAGACAGATCACTAAATGCTTGAGGTTAGGAGGATACTTCGATGATAGTCATATTATCACATAACTGACAAATATGGTTGTTTTACACCTTCCTCTGAAGCATCCAAAATGAGCAACTGCTAGAGATAAGATACCAGGTTAGATCAGCCAGTTTTGCCACTGGGCTAATGCAGTAAAGCAGTTCCTGTATCAAGGTGCACTGTTCTCAGATTTGTTGTCACCACCACCCCTTACTACAGAGGTGTTCTTGTGGACTGCCCACCAGAAGCATTGACAGAGCAATTGCAAAGCTACAGCTCACTTCTTCAGATGCATAGAATGGAACACACAGACAGGAGATATTTATACATATAGAGAACATGAAAAACCTTTGCATGTAGCCCACGAAAGCTTATGCTGAAATAAATTTGTTAGTCTCTAAGGTGCCACAAGTACTCCTGTTCTTGCTTTGAGCATACATAAAATTTAAAAAAAATGAATGAATGAAATGTTGAAGTGATGCTTAAGTCACTTGTACTTCTTTGGTTGAGTTAGTACATTGTCAGGCAAAATGTGCGTCTAGTGAGCATGGGCAGCGACTTAGACTGCAAACTTCAAGGCACAGACCATTTCTGTTTTATGTATGTACAGTGCCTAGCACACCGAGGCTGCAGCCTCTATGTACTACAAATAAACAAGAGTTCAGATAGCGATAAAATGCTACATAAAACACAGGAACATAACTTTGTGAAACCAATAACAGACCCATCCAGAAAGACCAAATCCATCCAATATCCATCTTCTCCAATGCAATCCTCAAGAAGCCGCATGCTGAAGTCTTTGCAGATTATTTCTGCACACAGATTTAAACCTGCTGAGTCTGAAACAGCCATTGAAAAAGTCCTCAAGATAGTAAATACTTTCAGAAAGATTTAGCATTAAAAAATGTTTGGAATTATTTATTTTTGTTTATTTTCCATCTACCACCACAGACAATGTCATTTGCAGAAAATAAAAACAGTGACAGAAGTGTAAGACAGTCAAAGGATGTGATAGGAAGTCACTTCTAAAGGCAGAAAGTGTCCTCTATATAATTCTGTCAGGGCCAGTTTGAACATGTAGTTTGCCCTACTTCAGGGGTTCTCAAACTTCATTGCTCCATGATCTCCTTCTGATAACAAAACTTATTACACGACCCCGGGAGGGAAAACCGAAACCTGAGCCAGCCTGAGTCCAGTCCCCCAGGCTGGGGGTGGCGAGGGAGAGGGGGGTGATGACAAAGCTGAAGTCCAAGGGTCCTGTTAAAAGAATGTCTGACAAGAAATTCTACATTTGAATGAAAAGAGGAAGAAGGTCTTTCAGATTTGTGTAAGTAGCAGCTGGTGCTCCTTCACAGTTGTCTGCCTCTCTCTCCCACACACACTCGTTTTGTCAGAAAGTAATTTATCGTAAAAGATAGAGAATCTCATTCTTCAGAGACTTCAGCCATCTGTTATTTATGAAACATACAATTGGTGTAAAGCAATGACATTATTCCAAGAAAAAAAAAGTCTCTGGAGTATTAAGG
The DNA here is from genome assembly GCF_003597395.2 of Chelonoidis abingdonii. Lineage (NCBI taxonomy): Eukaryota > Metazoa > Chordata > Testudines > Testudinidae > Chelonoidis > Chelonoidis abingdonii. The sequence goes on from NC_133775.1 coordinate 103,017,606, forward strand.
CTTTTGTTTGGTAGCAGTTGCCGTTCTTGACTTTTTTTATCTATTCACTACTTTACTTCTGCAAAACAGAATCTGTGGATCCCATTCCTTCAGTCAGCAGTTTTCTTGCCCTCAGTATGTGCGTAGTTCTTATCTCTCTTGATTCTTTCTTATGATCATAATCTCAAGTCTTCTTCAATCTGCTTGTTCAAGTTTCAGAACTGTTTTCTACGGAGGAGGCTTAGAATAAAAATTTCACAAGTCCCATTTACTTTCTATGATCTGCAAGGCACCTAGCAGAGCTCTGGGCACAGTGGGATGAATAATAGTGTGTTATTCATTTGAGAGGCGGGAGATACCTTAAAACTCACATAAAAGCACAGCTAGTGGATGATGAAGTCTGCCTTGGTGGCGGTTGGGAATTGTAGTCAAATTCCACTAAGCCAGCCCAAATCAAAACAGTATTCTCATCTAACTAAAAGCTATATGAGCCTTGTCCAGCAGGCTTTACAGGTCTGAGGAAAGAAAAATTCCATGAAGGATGCTGAGCTCCCCTACAAAGGGTTATAAACATTTGGCAGTTTCACTTAAGTTCTCAAAGTTTCCCAGTAGACTAGGGAGTCTAATGGAAAGGTGATGACCAGCTTTTCTCTAGCAAAGGGGACCAACTTTCAATTTTGTATCTTCCTGTGGGACTAATCCACCATTTAAAATCCAATACATGCAAATCTAGAATGTAGCAAGTTCATAACACAGCCTTTTAAAATAAAACAGATAATATAACAGCCTACCACTCTTAGAAATAGGCTCATGAAAGCAATGGGCTCAAGAGATACTTTTAAAGCATATTGAAGTAGCTTTTATTTTGTGTGAATCACTTTCAGAGGGTTTTTTCTTATTTTAAATACAAACACTGAGTCAGGTTAACAGAAAAGATAGTAAGAACATCAGAAAGAGAGACTCAGCATGGATATGTGATATCCCTGGAAGAAAACATACTAAAAAATAAATAAATGTGGTAGCTGGGCCAGCTAATCTTCTGCCAATTTCTTATAGTTTATTTGTATTGGTACTTACATTGGTAATTTTGCCCACTATTCAAACCTCACCTTGTTCCTTGTACCAAATGGCTGAGGGAAAGGCTCTCCAAATTATTATTAAATTGCTTTAGTTTTAAAGTTAAGGGTATTTTAACTGTAATTACAAGCTTTTTTTCCTATTTAGTTTGCTGTACTTGAGTTATTTCTGGTTATTCATAAAATGAAGCTGTACTTTACTTACTTGAGTATCCTCTGAAAAGAGGCAGTTAAAAAATAAATGTCTATTTAGAATGTATTCATGCTAATTTGTCCAACCAGAGCTGAAGTGTAAGTAGATAAAAAGAGCCCTAAGCTTCCTTGACCTCAGAGTTCTTGTCCTTGATACAACAGTGCTGAAGAGAGACTGAACAGCTTTACTTTAACCATTACCCTCTGCTTCCTTTAAAATGTGCAACAGTTGATGTCAGTGATAAAGAACATCAAGCTGTTTTCCATTCATGCAATTTTTCTCACGCCATGCTGGCTAGACACGGTGCACCCAAGACAGATTTAACATGCCACTTCCATAATCTGTGCAACATGGAACATAGGGAGCCTTGTATTTGTAGAATACAGACCAGATATCCCCTTCCGCCCCAGGTTACTGACAGCCAAGATTACCACAGCAGAAAATTTATCAGAGAAGAATGCAGCTAGTAATTCAGACAGCTATGAAATGTGCCACCCACAGATGTCATTCATACTACACAGAAAAGATGGCGGGTATACAAAAGAGGCGGTGTCTCCTGGGGATAAGAACAAGCCAGAGCAATGAGGCCATGCGCACAGTGGACTGGCACACCAACTTGAGGCGTCACCCATTCCATATCAAAAACAAAATCAGAGACTGAAACAAGATCCAGGCTCCAACAAAATGGACAATTTCCAAGTATTTGAAAAGCTTCAAACAGCTGTGGTGAGGAAGACAAGTTACACAGTCCAGGGTGAGGCAAATGCATGAAAGCAAGCTCTTCTATAACAAAATGGAACAGATTCTTTTGCAAAGCCAGGAGGGCATGAGCAATACTGGTCAGGGATCCAGGACTGGCTCCCTACGTGAAATTATGTTTGAAGAAAACCCGACTTCAAGATATTTAACCAGATCTACCTGCCCAGAAGATTCCCAAGAAACTAACACAGCCACTTCCTATGTTTTGGGACTACAGGAAAACTTGGGACGTGGCCCAGGAGACAACAGCAGTGAAGCATCTCCTACTGCCAATGACTTCTCAGCAAATTCAACTTCAGTGCAGCACCATCTTGTCAGCCTGAAGAAGCAGACGTCCAGGCAGAAGGCAGAGTATGAAGCTAAAATTACAAGGTAAGGAATCTTAGACTATGAGCTTTCTGGGACAGTGACTCTGTGATGTTTGTGTGTACTTTGCCTACTGCCAAGAGGCAGAGATCCCCAACTGGGGTCCTTGGACACTATTGCAATAGAAATAATGTTTTTTCACATTTCAAAGTGAATATTTCTCACTGTCCAGTATTTACAAGAGACCAGTTTTGACTCATGTTACAGGGTTTAGGCTAATGTAATTTATTTAAAATTAATAAAAGCCAGTATCATTTGAGCTGGTTGGAAAATGTCAACGCCTTTACAATTTCTTGGAGAACAAAGATTTAAAAATAAAATAAATAAATAACATCTCTAGTCTATTGTGGAATTCCTCTCCCCCCACCACCACTTTCAGTCAGCATGAAGAGCAGTACTTTGGGGGGTCGGTTTGGGGTTGGGAGAAAATAATCCAGGATATGAACAATAATAATACTAAGCACTGGCACACTGGTTTATAAACTTTAAAGGAAAATTCTTTGCAACAGCTCTGTGGAAAGGTTGGCAAGTATGATTCTCATTTTTCATATCATGAAATTGAATAGGGAAAGTAACCTACCTTAGGCCACTTAGTGAGTCAAAGGTAGACCTAGAACAAGAATGTAGCAGCTCCTATGTCTGTGCTCAGTCAGCTGAACAATGCCACCTGTTTATTATACAAAAAATACCCATAACTTCTAAACAGATGCAATCACTAATTAGTTAGCTATAAAATTTCAGATAAATTATCCAAATGGAATAGTTAAGCGGCGATACACCTTGAAATAATTATTTTAGTGACTTTTAAATGGGGATATTTAAATTTGCCCCCAAAATAAATGGAGAAAAAGTGCAATCTGCCTAATATTCAAGATTTGTTGGAAGTTTCTGAATTTCTTAGGACAGTCAAAGGGGTTAATGATTTTGATAGATATTAATTTTTTCAGCATTAGACACAGAGGGTGTGCAAGGATCCTGAACACTTGTGAGATTCCACTGAAATCCGATGTAAAATCCAACTGTTTGCTTGTGGAAGTAGGTCCTCCTATAGGTTCTAAGAGAAGACTATACACTGACTTATAGCCCCTCTCTTCCATAACTCTTAATATTAGAGGAATTGCACACAACCTAAGTCAAAGCATCTGGGTATTTCTGCAGAAAATGTACAAAATTGCTTTTTACACTGCAATACAAGGTATACCAGCATGAGTATAAAATGGAGAATTGTATTTACCTTTGAAAAGGAAAGACAATTTTGTAAGCAGGTTTGGTACATTAACTCACTGAGCTGCAGAAACTGGACAAATCATGAAGATGATGGGAGAGAAATGCATCAGCAACATGTTGAAGGGGGACCTAACATAGTTTGCTTTGGGGATAACAAGTGCCTCTCTACACACTTCTATTTATAGTACCACATGCTTAAAACCAAATGGTTTTTAAAAATTTAGGTTTCTCATGAAACAGAGACAGGAAAAGGAGCCCTATAAATTGCAATGTCTATCTTTCAAACAGCCTGGAGCAGCGGAACAAAGAGCTGCAATCAGAGATTAAGGATCTGCATTCAAAACTGGGTCAGCAACGGAAGTGGTACAGTCTGGTGGAGATTAAAATGCGAAACGCAGAGAGGGCACGGGAAGATGCAGAAGGAAGAAATGAAATGCTCCAGAGGGAAATGGAAGAGTTTTTTGATACTTTGGGGAATTAACAAATGATGTGAAGAAGACAGAACAAAAACTGTTCAAAATTTTTAAAGCAATTAACTAGACCAGTTTGCAAAAAAAGAGTTGATATTTGATTAAATGGCTACTATCATTTCAATGCAGAAATTAGATTCCTAACAGCAAAATAAGCTTAGTAGTAAAAACTAAACTTCGTTAAACTTTTAATACAAATAGGGAATATAATTGCAGTATCTAATAAATCAAGTTAGCAATGCCTACTATTAATTTTCAACAATGTAAATCACATTTTGAAAGTTTTATGTTAAACAATATCATTTTTTTGCCTGCTCACATAAAAATCCTGTATTTGTTCAAGACAATCCAAAAACTGCAATGAGAACAGTACACTAATAAAAGTCACCTCAGCACGCAGTGGAAGAAAAAAAAATATCTTTATTTGAACCTGTGCGAAGCAGAAATGATTATATTTCAGTCTGTCCATTTTCCCATCCACAAAGTAACTAACCAAATAGCCTTATTACAGTTGTACTTCTAAATGACCAACATAGTTTCTCCAGTCACTAGAATCAACACCAATTAATGAGCAACAAAAGTCAATTCAAATGCATGTCACAGGAAAAAGTTTAAAAACTTGCATTTTCCTGAAGCAAACCAGAACAATAAACAACATAATTTATATGCTGAACAATGAGATAACTTATAGCCTGTGTTATGATTGGATACAATCAATGAATTATGTAATTAAGGCCACTGTTTGCCAGTTCATACTAAAAGGCAAGACGAATACAAAATTGAGTGACTTTTTTTTTTTTTTTTTATAAAACCCAGGGGACATATTTCCAAGTCACATTTCAGTGCCTACAGCTAGTTGCATTTTTCCTCTTCCTCCGTACCAGTATGACAATTGTTTTTCTCTGTTCAGAATGAAAGAAAGTAAAATTCTAGGTGGTTTTTGCCAAAAAAAATAAGGTTTATGCAGAAAGAAATTTCCCCTTTTTGAATATCACTTACCATTGACAATATTTTTAAAGGAAATTTACCCATATGAATTCTGTAAAATAAACCTCCCTGAATTTATTTATTTATTTTTAAATCTATTTGCTCCCCAGCTAGCCTATTTGGAAAGCAACTAAGGCTACTTTGATATTTTTCAGATAATGAACGCTCATGTGATATATGCCATGTTCAGATCAAATCTATGGGAAAAAGATTTTTGATCGACAAATACGTATTTTAAGACGACTAAATCCCCAATTGCTCATTATGGTCTGTATTCAACAAAGCACTTAATTTTAATCACACTAGTGTTTTGCTGAATAGAATTGGGATTATTCATGTGTTTAATTTACAACATGTGCCTAACTGCTTTGCTGAATTGAGTCCTACATTCCCAATTACATGCCCAGTGTATGTCATCTGTAGTTAAAGGCCACAAGAATTTCCATTATATAGTGTCTTAGTTTCTAACTTTCTCAAAAACTTACTTCTCAAGCTGAAATCTTCTGTGTGTTCAGTCCAAGGGCACATATTTCTGAAAACGTGAGCATACACAGTGCATCAGTTTGGGAGTGAAAAGGTACACTCCTCCCATATGAAGAGGAAGAAAAACAGAAGTGTGACTTAGGGGTATATGTCTACACTTACTGGGGATCGACGCCGCAGCGACTGATCCACTGGGGGTCGATTTAGTGGGTCTAGTGAAGACCCACTAAATTGACCACAGATCACTCTCCTGTCAACTCCAAAATTCCACCAGAACAAGATGCATAAGGTAAGTCGATGAGAGAGTTTCTCCCGTCGACCCACCGTGGTGTAGACACCACAATAAGTCAACCTATGCTAGTAACGTAGCTGGAGTTGCGGAACTTAGGTCAATTTAGCCCCATAGTGTAGACCAGGCCTTAGTTAAAAGCTTCTCTTGTACTTCAGCTGGAGGCAGCAGAAGCTTGAGACTTGACAGTGACATTAGCCTCATGTGTGTATATTTGGTGGTACAGTGGAAAAAAATCAGGTTTGACTTGATTATGTCATAAGGGCAAAAAACAAATAAATCCTGGAGCCTTACTTTGTGTATGTGTACATTGGATAACATTTTATTTTAATGTATAGGTGCACAAGCAGGATGATTTGTGAAGGTGCAGATGGACTGAGTCAGCACTCCACAGAAGTGCTGCCTCATGTTATATGATTTGACAATATGTGCATTGAATAAGGAAGCGTGTGTTACCATCACGCTTCATAAGGCATAATGGAGAGACTGTGCCAGTAAAAATATTCTTAATAAAAGAAAGGTTGTGGAATGTTTTTCATTGGAGACAGCTATCATCTGGGCAGTCTTTGAACCTGGGCCAGTACATGAAGCCTCAGTCCTGTAAATAAACCTTAGTTCTGTGAAAAGGAAAGAACAAGTTTGAGATCAGGAATGAGGTGCCAATACAGAACATCTGATTGCAACATTGGATCATTCTATATGATCCACTCATATGTACATCGAGTGAAGCAGACTGTTTCACTCAGTGCTCAAAACTGTAAAATCACTGAAGCAAGGTTTTACACACCCTTACTTGTGAGTAAGGTGTATGCTATCCAGTCCACTCCACACACTCTCTAGTCTCTTCCAATCACCCAATATCCTTCTTATATACTATCCATGGTTTCTAGTCTTTTACCATTGCAAATTAAGTAAATTCACACTCATTTCAAGGCTTTATATAATAGCACAACTGGCAGAATTTTTGAACTGAACTCTACTCCAGCCAATTCACAATTCCTCTCCTCCCACCCTCAGTTTTGCATCTTCCAACATGCAGTTCCTTTGGTTGGATCATTTGTGTAACAAATGCCTCATTACCTCCTGAAGTCCCACTTTCCTCAAGAATCCTTTCTATCTTGTTTTCACCTCTCTCCACGCTCTTCTATACCTGAACCGCTGTCTCCAAAGACCTTGAGGGTAACAGAAAGACAAGATGTAGGACAAGGAATGTATTTCAGTATACTTTGTAAAATGCCCCCATGCAAACACAGCCAGGCTGCTCTATCTTCTTCTATTCTGTTCTGGTTCATGCTACAAGATGTCTTTCTGCAGCTGAACCAGCAACCTGAAAAATATCCTGCCATCAAATATCAGGTGGTCTAAGGATCTGGCTCTCCCAACTCTTCAGCCAGATAGTTGCAAGCAGCACCCTGTAGAGAGGAGAAAAAACTAATTTTTTTTCCAATAAAGAGAGATTGACACACAATCTGGTAAGGCATTTCAGTTCTTTATATAAAACTCAAACTCTATAACACAAGTTTGGACAAGACAACCAACTACAACCATCCAGCCAGAGAACTGGCTACGTCAATCCTTCATTTAATATCAGGGAACTCAGGAAAAAGTAGCATGACCTCAATAGCATGAAAGCAGCAGCAATTCTGGATTTTAACCTTCCTTTTTATATTGCAGTGTATAGCAGCTTTGCAAAATGATCACAAAACTTACCAGGTCAGCCACAAAATCTTTTCCCCTACCTTTTACAAGGATGACGGTGCAAAACGAACAATTACATGCCTAGATAACTGTGGTTGAGTAAAGTTTTTGAAAGCAGCTGTATGGCTCTCTCGTGCAATTAAACAGACCAAAACAGGAGCTCACTTTTTAGTCAAGATGGTCAAAAGAGAATCATCTGAAAATTTTTGTACGTGAGCAACAGTTTTTTTAAATCTATAAACTGTGAGGGGAGTTAAACAGAATAGTACGAAGGTTTGGATTTTTCTAAGTACAAGACTGTGCAGACAATGCTGTCAGTAGTACCTGATTACTCAGCACTACAGTACTCCTGAGGGAATTCTGCAGGGGTGCAGAATCCATACCTTCCGCAGATTTCTGGACTCCCCCGCAAAAAAATGGGGAAGAAAAGAAATCTGTGGGGCACACACACCCCTCCCTTGGAAGAAAGAGCAGATCAACAGGGGTGGGGGGGGGGGGGAGTGGACATGCATGTGTGCGTCCCTGGAGAGATGTTAAAGGGGTCGGGGTTGGGTGCATGCCTGTGTGTGAGCAAGTGAGAGACACCACTCCTGGGCTTGGAGGTGTAAGGCTGTGTAAAACAGGCTCTGTCCCTAAGGCATACAGAAATGTAACAACTAAGCTGGTAGGCTGCTAATGCTCCCATTATTAGTTAATTGTTCCCATTCTTAGTCAACTAAGGCTTCTTTACCTTGCCAGAGTAATGCAAAGGAGCCTTATTGTAAATGACAGTAACAGAATCCTCAGCTAGGAAGGTCTATGTGCTTTCTTACTTTTTTTCCTGGCGCACGTTTACTTAGAGTGCGCCAGGTTGCAGCCCCTACACCAGCTCCTCATTAACATCCTATTACGTTTCTGGCTGCACTTTTCCCCTCACCTCCTTCTCTACGCACTCCCTAT
>NC_133775.1:103028699-103029997 GCF_003597395.2 Chelonoidis abingdonii
ATATATATATATATATCTCTCGAAAGTGATAACCACATTGCTAATCTGCCAATTTCATTAAAAAAATTAGCACCAATCATCTGAAATTCACAAAAATATTGCACAAATATGACCTTTAAGTTGCCAATTTTTTCCTTAGAAGACAGCAGTGAGCACATGCAGTGTGCTATCATAAACCGCTAAAATTTTAGCTTCATTTTCATAAACATGGAGAGTGACAAATATTACCGTCAATGTTTCAGCTATTATGCCTTTAGCAGGGCACGTGAGAACAAAAAATAAGGCTCCAGCTGATTACTGTTCCTGGCGGATGATACTGTAAGCCCCATTCCCCACTGGAAGGATCAGTGCCACAGAATAATTTCTTTGGAACAGGGCCTATGTCTGCATGTGTGTCTGTGCAGCACCTAGCACAATAAAGCCTTGATCCTGATTAGGGTGTATGGACATTACCATAAAACAGTAGCTCTCCTCTGAAGCATTAATAGACTCTGGTTTCAATAAATGACCTAATGTTCTTAGCTGATCCTGCTTTTATAATCAAGAAGCTATAATATCTATATAACCAGTGGCCAGGCAACCATGCTGCTAATCAAACCATTTTAGAGATGGGGAAATGATGCTTCCTAACTGACATTTTAGAGTCCATTAAGTTTTAGCCTATTAAAAAAAAAATAAACCCACGTTTTTAAATCTCTGAAAATAGGTTTACGTTTAAAGTATGATGCTGATTCAACCTTAACTACAGGATCACAAAGAGGAACATCAAAATTTGCAAAACAAACAGTTTTAACATGCAAAACAATATAAAAACAGGAGGTGAAGGTGATGTTTAGAAGAATCCTAAAGTGCTTCAACACTGCAATCAAAACTGGTTTTTGTTGTGCAAAACTGCAAGCACCTTTTCAAAAATTAAGCAGCAGCACGACAAAGTAAAATCTTAAATATTAAATACATCTTCAATATTCTGCTTTTTAATTTTGGGACCAAACTAATTTATCATATATGCAGTAACAGAGCCCAAAAGAGAATCTTCTGGTTTGATTTTGTATTTGATTTTTTTCAATATACATGTTCTGATTATACATCAACACAGCAAGTTTGTGGGATTGAAATCCACAAGCAGAATTATAGTTACAAAAAAAGACGGTTACTCACCTTTGTAACTGTTGTTCTTCGAGATGTGTTGCTCATATTCATTCCAAGTAGGTGTGCGCGCGCCGCGTGCACGTTCGTCGGAAGAATTTTCCCCTAGAAACACCCGGCGGGTCGGCAGGCGCCCCCTGGCGTGGCGCCTT
>NC_133775.1:103030107-103081659 GCF_003597395.2 Chelonoidis abingdonii
GCCGGGTCGGCAGGGGCATATATACGGTGCCGCAAAGGCGCCACGCCAGGGGGCGCCTGCCGACCCGCCAGGTGTTGCTAGGGGAAAATTCTTCCAACGAACGTGCACGTGGCGTGCGCACACCTACTTGGAATGAATATGAGCAAGCACTCGAAGAATAAATATCGTCATTTTAGAGAACACAAATACAAAGGTTGGTTGCCCCTCCACTTACCTCTAATACAAATATTAAGAGAAAAGATTGCTTACTGAAAACATTAACATAATTTAGCTTAAGAGATCTGCAGCGTGCATAAGTGGGTATAAGAATAGGCTTGATTTGACAGATTTGTGTAAATTGTGTAGATTTGTAATAATGTGTATTTAGAACATCACTATAACTTACATGATGGACAATTTAAAATAATATATATAAGATGATGAACCAGAATATATTTACTTCTGCTATACCCCCAATATCAAATGAACTCAAGGACATTCATGGAGAAGTAATGAAACTACCAACATCAGGGAATCAGCCATAGGAACATAATTCTGCATTTGGATGCAAGTGCACACAACACATTAACTTAAAATGGGAGCCACACAGTGCACATTCCAGGAAAAAATCTGGATCCAAGTACCCAGCATCACTAAGTTTAGCATCAAGCCCAATAGAATCAATTTTATATATAAAGTAGCATTTACAGACAAAGGCTACTCAGTGTTTCTTCACTTAAAAGTACTTCCACTCTAAGTTTCACAATTCAAATGAAACACCCCATACAAACTATATTGCTCCAAGACTGAACCTATCTGCCAACTTGGGTATTAAGTTTAGTAAAGATTTGTCTGCACTTGAGCACCTGAGGAATCTTCTAGGAATTTACAATGCATCTCAAATCAGTACAGTGCACTTCTGCTGTACTGAAATGGGTCACTCACTCCACTCTTGGACAATGGACATATAAGTTGTATTTTGAAGTTCTAAACCCCATCCTATTTCTAAAATTCATAAGTTTATGACAAGAGTCAAGTAAAACCAGATCCAAAAAGGAAACTGATTCAGTATTAGGTAGAGGTCCATCTAAAAGCTTTCCTTCACAAAATATTAATAAATTGAAGGAGGAATCATATTTTCTACATAATTTTGAATAAATACTCACATGCTCTAAGGATTTAAAACACCACCACCCCAAAAACAATCTGGTCCCTAACAGGTTTTCGTATCTTCACAACCAACTAGTCAGCAATATCTAGTTTAGTCTGAGCTTATCTAGCTTGTACTCTTTGATAAAGAAGTTTAAATCCTTACCAGAAGTAAGATACAACAAACTTCAAAGGCTTGCATTTCTAGTGGCTAGACTGGTATATTTTATGTGATCTGTCCAGACAAACCTTATTTTGACATAGTGGTTTTTTTTAAGCCTAACAAAATGAAAATCTTTCATATCTAAGTATTTCCTCAAAGCACATTGTATAGACTGCTCACTCATCTTTCAAAATGGTTGATTTCCTAGTTTAGTTATGTTTCTGAGGAAGTGATATGAGTACAAATAAAATTAAATCAACTTTTTAAAAACACACTCCATTTCTGCAATGCCATTCAGTTACTCAGTGTTTACATAATTAAAGTGATGTTTAAATACAATAAGCGGAATATTAACCATTATCCCCTTCTCCTTTCAAGTGAGCAGTTAAGTATAAGAACTGTAACTAAGTTTAATCACTTATTTTTAAAAATTTCATAAGTCTGTGTGCGTGAAGCATTGTTAACCTATGTAGCGTTTGTCATACAGAAAGTCAACATTCATGTTTATAGAATCAATTGGGTTGTTTTTACTTACACACACACACACACACTCTTAAAAAATAAATATTTATAAATGCTAAACACTAAGTGCAGAAAACTGGTCAACTGTATCACTTCATATATATCAGGAATCGGCAACCTTTGGCATGCAGCCCGTCAGGGAAATTTGCTGGGGGCCTGGGACAGTTTGTTTGCAACGTCCGCAAGTTCGGCCGATCGCAGCTCCCACTTGCCGCGGTTCGCCATTCCTGGCCAATGGGGGCTGTCGGAAGCAGTGGCCAGCACATCCCTTGGCCCACGCTGCTTCCCTCAGCCCCTACTGGCCTGGAACAGTGGACTGCAGCCAGTGGGAGCTGCAATCAGCAGAACCTGCAGACACTGCAGGTAAACCAACCATCCTGGCCCACCAGCGGATTTCCCTGATAGGTCACGTGCCGAAGGTTGCCAATCCCTGATATATATGATCTACACCTGAAAGAAAAATTATCCTATTGCAATGACTGAATAGTTCATTTCTAAACTTTTAAACTACTGTCAAGATTATACATGTGAGTGTCAGTTTCCACATCAGAGATGGGGTTCTTGTGTGTCAGCAAAAATCAATTTTGTAAATTGGATGCAGCTTAATCTGCATATAGTCGGGACTGCAACTGTATGCTCAAAATCAGCATGAAGTGCAGGCCTATTCTCTACATGTAAATATCCAATTTGTGTGTGCAAGTATACACAGAAGTAGGCATACTGTTCTACTTCCATTTTTGTGAACACAGCAGCACATCCAACTTCTTGAAAGTGAAAACAACTGTTTCTTTTCATACTGAAATCCAACCTATAATATGCAGACTTTATATTTTTCATGCATGTTAACAGAAAGTTATAGTTCTGTAATCACAACTGAAGTTTCAAGAACCCGCTTCTGTTAAAACAAATGTTAAAAATCCAATCAATCAATCTTTTACTATAATAAAGATTATGGGAAAACACGGTGACTTAAAAAACTCAATTGCTTTTTATTCCAGGAGTGCATTTTCAAGACTAGGCCATAAATTAGAAAAAAAAACCTTACTAGTTCAAATGATTTTTTTTATAATAATGTAGAAAATTATGACAATTATGAGTGGAATACAGGATGACCACTGTATACATGCAGTTGAAGCATGCCAAACAAACTAAACCTAGCGGGGTAAGTTGCTCCTGAATGACAACAGTTACAACAGAGAAGACTTTAGCTTATTTACTTAAAGAGGATGGAAAGCTAAACAAAGATTTTGTATAATCTTGAAAAATGACAAGTCCAGCAGGTCATTCCCAGAAGTTAATCATGGATCTCGAAATATCCAGCAAGAACTTTTACAAACAGGATCAGACCAAGACTGGCAGACAAAATCTTATTAATAACTCATTTATTTTATTACTAAGGTAGCTTAACTGTATTTGCTCTGCAGCAGTATTGTGACATGCAATAAATTGCTATCGAGATTTCAGCCCTTTATGCCTCAGGTACAGTGGGAAACTCTTAGGGAACCCTAAGGGTAGGTTGCATCATTTTGCACATTTCATCCTATTATTTCAAAGTTCTTTGAAAACATTAAAGCCAAAATTTTCAAAAATAACTAGTGATTCTGGGTATTTAACTTGAGATACCTTAAAGTGGCCTGATTCTCAAAGTGTTGAGCTCTCATCCTTTGGAAATAAGGCTCCTTAAAAGGTACCTCATGTTAGGCACCCAAAAATCACTAGTCACTTTTGGAAGTTGAGCCTACATCACTGATGGCATATAGGCTTAGTTAAGTCACGCTCTCTCTAGAGCAAAACAGCAGTTTTTGGATCAACACACCAGAAGAGAGAGAGAGATTTCAATCTTTTTTCCCCCCTCAAGTGAATAGGGTGGAAGCTAATCACAAGATAGTTTAAGGTTACCGGAGCTTATTCTATATGCTAGGTGTCTTTGAACATTAACACCTTCAAATCACCCAGAGATAAAGAGTATGTGCAATTCTATTGTGTCAGAACACAATAAGCATTTTTATCAAAGGTTTGCTCTAATGACAAAATAAGCCAGACAAATTTTGCACATATCACCAGAAACACATGATAAATAATATATCTGTATTTTTTGAATTAAGGAAACAAACGCAAAACTAAAACAAACAGTACTTGTGTTAAAAAAATATCAAAACAAAGATGCTAGATGTGAACTCTAAAGATTTATTTCCTACAGCTTATATCACTAAGATACTTCTGTCCAATTTTCTTGTCAATTTTTTCTGTTCTGATAAATTCAAAGCTACAGCAAATTAACCTATTTTAAAACATTTATGAGTACACACTGCATTAAAAGAAAAACTTCTACCTTTCAGATCATAATCAAGAGCATGCAAAATCATGGGCAATTACTTTTCCTTTCCCAAACAGCTTACTGAACAATTCAGGTCAGTAATATAATTGCTGGTTCAGTGAGAAAATTGTACAAGTTCTCTTTAAATGTTCAGGACTTCAGTAGCTAAGTCAACAGCTAAATATAGTGCCACTATGAATGCAAAATGTTTTGCCTCATCTTTGACATTTTTTCATTACTATTTTAGTTATATAGTTTAACCATACACGCGCGCACACAAGAAGATCTTTTAGCAAAGTATTTCTTACACTTGTGCGTTCCAAAGCAAACATGCTTTTTTGTTTGCAAATGCACAACTGCATAATATTTGATAACTTAAGCACTATTCTACTGCACACACATTTTCTAATAATTCAAAATACTGTGCGATGTAAGAGGCAATGTCTGTATTATTTAAATCTGAAAACTGCATTGATAAGCTTCTATTAAAACTGAAGAGGAGCTTCACTGCAAACAGCTTCCCTCTGCTGTGGTACCTTGTTAAAAAATGTAGACAGACTGCTTTTTTTTAATAAAGAAGGAATTTTGTCTAACCTGGAAGTAGATCTGAGCTCTACAGATATAAGAAATACTTAAGAAAATAATTTGTCAAATCAGTCAAGAGACCTATCAAAATTTAGAAGTGTTCACATTGTAGAATGGTTCCATAAACAAGACTAGAAGAAAAATTGTGCAACTATTCCAGCGGACACTTAGGTTTCAAGTCTCCCCATTGCCTCTGCACTTTATCAGATTTTTGCATTGAGACACAAGAAGTGACTAAGGGAGAAGCTCCACAGGACTAATTTTTGTTCTTGAAAGAAAAAGTAGGGAAAAGGTAGTTTCTAAAAGTTTTTATTGATAGAAAAAGGACCAAAACAATGTATTTAGCACTTCATCTTGTTTAAAGAGACATGTTGCTTCACCAAGCTAACCCATTCTACCTCACACTATAACAACTGAAAGAAGACATTCAGAGAAGCATAGTCGCATTCATAGGTAAAATATGAAATGATGGCTATGCTATATGAAGTTCACAGGTTTGTTTCTTCTACAAGAAGATATACAAAATTACTGGGAGGTGAGGAGAGAAAGGGCTCAATGGGGAAAAAAAAGTGCTATGTGGAAGAACAATTGCCCCTTGAATACAGTACTGATAATTTCCAATATGTAAGGTAACACTCACGTACAACATACTGGAGTTAAATAGCGCAAACTTCTGTAGTCATATTTAAGCAAATTATACGGATGCTATACATTCAAAAAAACCCACTATAGGGTAATTCTATGCAAAAATGTAATGACCATGTGTGTGTTACAGAAGTCTACTGAATGAGATAGAAGGTCCATAACTCCTCCTGAAAGAGTTTATCTGGTACACATCTACTGTAACTGCTCACCTGAAATAGGCTGAAACAAAAAATGTCTATAGTAATACCTAAACTGTAATTTTTTCTTCTTTAGACATTGATTTGCTATCATTCTGTAACATTAAGCAGGGAGTCTTATTACAACTGAGTAAAAACACAGGCATTACTTTAGTAGAACATGCAGAACATGGAGTTTCTGTACTTGGTTCCATTAACTTACAAGCAATTCAGGCCAATGGAAACGAGTTTTTTTTCCAATATTAAGTCTGCAATCCTGGCTGATCATCGGCATCCTTCAAGGGGTCCTGTCAAGGCATCAAGGCTGCTGTCTGTATCTGAAGCCAATGTTTGCTCAGTTGACATGGATGAAATGTCATTGATCGATGATGACTGGGAAGGACTGGTGTTGGTATTCACTGCTGCATCTGTGCTAAGTAAACCAAGCATAATAAAATCTGAGGCAAGACTTTATTGCAAATATAGATAATGATACTTTAGGATTCTTAGTATCTCCTTTTCCAGAGTACACAATGCTTTACTATTGTATTTATTAAGGGACTATCAAAGTTAACACAAAATTTGAGCTCATGTATCTGTGCAAAATACATGTAACCCTCTGTGCCTTTTTCCTCCAAAAAGAATACTGTACCTTTAAATTATATATATATATATACACACACACACACACACACTCCCCAGCAGCTCAACACTTTTGAACAAAATTAGAAGAGCAAACAAGTCTGTTAAGCAGATTTCAGATTTACATTTCCACAGTAGTGTTATAAATAGCAGGAAACACTGTTCCACGCCCTTCTGACATCTCATTTTGTCGTTTTTATGTTTGAATAATTTGCAACTTTATTCCTTGAGAAGATGGGAAGATCTCCATTTCATTCTTAACAGCAATGCTTTTTGCATTACCTATTCACATCAGAAAATTTAATACTAATTAGAACAGTCAAAGCATACAACAGGTATCCAACACCTCCCAGAATAGATTGGATTATTAATTTTTACAGCCACATAACAGAAAATATGGCATTCTCTTTAAGGGGAAGCGCTGCTATGCTGGTTATTAAGGCTTGGTAGTTTAAAGAGAATGCATTCTGTGATATTTAGTACTCAAGAGACCGATTGGTCATGCAACCAGAAAGCGGGGATGTCATGTGGCTATGCCAGACTATATAAGAAGCAGCATGCACTCAAAATAGAGAACCTGGTGTGGTAAAGTTTCAGGGGAGACTCCAGAGTTAGTTAGGAAGCATCGAAGGAAATGGCCAACAGTAACCTGTAGGGAGCAGCAGGCACTGGGAGGCTCCAGCAATAGAGCCAGACTTAGGACTGTGAGGTCCACAGAGAGAGCAACTGAGATCCTCTACACACACACCTTAGAGGAAGGAAAGCAGATATCTCTTGTTGGAAGGGACTACATTAGAAGACACTCTCTCAGATTTCTAAACTGCAGTAAAAATGTGCATAAGCTGCCTGAAATATTATTGTGACGTTGCACTCTATATGATTTTATGAACATATGCTAATGAGTGTGAATATAACGTAACTGGAACATGCTTCATGCAAAAGGTCTCTTGTAAGGTATCATTACAAAGCTTATACTCTACTGAGTGTGTTCATCAAATTTGTATGAATGTATCATTCTTGTATCTGAAACTAGAAATATGAAATATAACTCTGAGGGCCTACTGTAATTATGCAAAATGAGGGCCATTAATGGTGGCTTGAAATCTTGATGGCTCCCAATAACCAGGATAATTGACTGTAGATAGCTCTGTTTTACTTGTAAGTCTTCCTGTATACCTGTGTGTCAGCAAGTGGGTAATGATGTCTTACAGTGACATGTGATCATCTCATCTGAACTGGAATCCAGGGCTGCCCGGGGGGACGGGGGCAAGTGGGGCAAAAATTTGCCCTTGGCCCCGTAGGGGCCCCGTGAGCCACTCTAGGTTTTCGGCGGCACTTTCGCAGCAGGCCCTTCACTCGCTCTGGGTCTTCAGCAGTGGGTCCTTCAGTGCAGCAGAAGACTTGGAGCAAGTGAAGGACCCGCCGAAGTGCTGCCGATGCCTCGGAGCGCTGCCCAGTGAGTACAAGCACCGCAAGCGGCAGGAAAAAAATAAATAAAAAAAAAAATCCGCAATCGGCAACACTTAGGCTGCTCTACTGCTGCCACTTCATTCTTCGGCTGCAATTCGGCGGCGGGTCTTTCCCTCCAAGAGAGACCCGCCGCTGAATTGCTGCCGAAGACCCAGCCCTGCACCAGGCCCCCTGAATCCTCTGGCCTGCCCTGCTGGAATCCATCTTTAACCTGGTGCTTTTCCATTGAAAAGGAGGTGTGGGAACCTAGAGGGGGACAAAGGCTTCCTGCCTTATGTAAAAGAGATATAAGTGGGTGGAACAGAATAAAGGGGGCTGCAGTCATGAGAAATCCCTTAGCTACCACCTGAGCTGGAACAAGGATTGTGCCCAGACTAGGAAGGCATTTAATCTGCGAAAGAAACTTACTGAAACATCTCTGAGGGTGAGATTTTATCTATATTCAATTTTATTACTGTGTTGGGCTTAGACTTGCATGTTGTTATTTCATTTTTCTTGGTAATTCACTTTCTTCTGTCTGCTATTACTTGGAACCACTAAATCCTACTTTCTGTATTTAAAAAAAATCACTTTTTACTTATTAATTAACCCAGAGTATGTATTTATACAGAGTAAGCTTTATACAGGGTAAAACGGATTTATTTGGGGTTTGGACCCCATTGGGAGTTGGGCATCTGGGTGTTAAAGACAGGAACACTTCTTAAGTTGCTTTCAGTTAAGTCTACAGCTTTGGGACACGTGGTACAGACTCTGGGTCTGTGTTGGAGCAGACTGGCATGTCTGGCTTAACAAGACAGGGTGCCGGAGTCCCAGGCTGGCAGGGAAAGCAGGAGCAGAAGTAGTCTTGGGACATCAGTTGGCAGTTCCTAAGGGGGGGTTCTGTGATCCAACCAGTCACAATGATATACTGAAACTGATGACAGATAAAAATACTAGCCGAAAATAGTCTAGAAGTTAAAGTCTATTTCAGGGCTTGTAACCTATACAGCTCCTCATGATTATGTCTGAGAGTTTTACAGTAAAGAAATGTTATACTGAATCAGGTTGGACTCATCTAAATATTGGGCTGGAAAAAAGAAAAGTAAGAACTGCTGGTATTCCAGCGAACACTAAAAGTTGGGAGGGGGGAGGTTACTTTCAATATGGTTGACGCACTCAGAGCATGGCCACTTCATAAAGGCATGTCAACAGCTAACCAAAATCCACAAAGAAAGGTGCATCCTCCTGAAATTTCAAAATAGTACTGGTGACAAGTACGACAATAGCTACGAGGAATTGAATTTTAGGGGCAGCACATCAGGTACAAGCTTGCATTTAACAGACTGAACTCTTTCCAGATTACATTAATTTTAATTCAAATTTAAGACTCAGTTTTTGGAAATAGCAAACATTTAACTTGCTAGGATTATGCTGGTTATGATAATTTTTGAGATACAGGAAGACATTAAAGTTTTATGTCAGCCGAAACAGAAGCTATGCTATTTCCATGGCCTTATATGTGGAATAAGGTACTATTCAAGATAAGCAAGCACATAAATGTGTGAACTAAAATCTGTGTGAACTAAATTTTTTTTTTTTTTTGGATGAAAAAACAACTCAAATACTTAGATAAAGTGTTACTAGAATTTTGCCTCAAAAGTGAGTTTGGTTTTTCATTTTTTAATTCAAGGTATTCAGTATCCAATATGCATCCTGGAGTAAAGCTTGGGTATTTCAGAGGTACTGGCTCTAACTCTCCAGGAGGGATAGTTGGACGGCCTGTTCTGTTTCCTGAATGTGTTAGCATCAACATTAAGGGTAACCTAACTTTATTCTTGACAGAAGATTATTGTTGATTTCCTGAGATTTTAGCTTCAGGTTTTTCTCAATGTTACTCTGTCTGATCATGGAAATTCTAAAAATATCACTGTATTTACATTGTATGGTAAAAGATATTTGGATGTGGAGAAGTTTCTCTTAGCATCCTCCAGAAAACTGTATGAGTAAATACCTGAAGACAAAATTGATAAATATCTTATTCTGATTTATACTGAATGACACTTTTATACTTTCAGGTAGCAGTTTCTGTAATTTTGTCAGTATTTTGAACCTACAATATGCCTTTCCCCAATGTTAATTCTATCAGAGTTCTACGTAGAAGTACATAACTTCTGTACTTGTATTATACAGTTATTAAAATGTTACACACAGCGAGTAATAATCCCAATGTCACTGAATTACGAGACAACTAGAACTACAAATAAAAGAAGTTGTGACAAACTATAAAACTAAACACAAATTAAATCTAAACATTGCAGGAGGACATCTTGAGTTACAGTGCCGTCAGCTGAAGAGTACTGGATCCCTGCAGAACAGTTTGCAAATTTCTAAAGAATAACATTTTGTAGAGTCTGCAGAGTTGTTTTCCACAACATACTTTTATTTATTTCACTTTTCAGCTCACAGCACATTTTTCACTTGGTCTGGCAGCTTCTTTCAGCTATTAGAATGAGATAAAAACTGGTTCACACCTTTGGAACTCCTTAAATATGAAACCTCCAATAATAATGTGGGACAATAAGGGCATTCCCCTGAACATATTTACTATAAAATGTAAGGTCCTTCACTGGAGTTCTCTGTGCAGAATATGACTATTTTAGCCTTTTGAACAGACAGAACTAGCTTCTGAATTTATATGTAAATTTAAATCTATATATAGTGTATCCAGCTGAGAAACACAAGTAAGATAAAGCAAACTCTTTCTAAACCAGAATGGAAGAGCAAATTAAGCTGTTTCCAAGCAAAAACACAGCGACAACACAATGGGTTTATGTCAAGAATACAGTCAAATTTGAAGTCTACCTGCTTTTCACATATGCTATTTCTAGTATCAATTATTAAGGCAAAGGGTAAAGACAATAAATTACTATTCTATTATTTATAAACATGGGAAACTAAGTAAAAAGGATTTACCTGCACTTTCTTTGGCTTGGGATTCAGGAGCTGACAAATCACTACCCCAATTAAATAAATTAGTTCCTCAGATCAATAAAAGGATAACAGTGAGAAAAACTAATCTAGAAAGGAAACAGGGCAAAGGTTCTTCTGCAATTTTTATAATCTGCTAACAAAATCACTACTACCCACCTAAGTTACAAAGCCAAGACAAGAACCCCCCCCAACATCTGAATAAAGGGACTGAAACACTAGTGCAAGCTTCTTCAGTGCATTAGACATTTTTCCATTACAAAACCATTGCAGATGCTAGCCCAGTGTTTCTCAAACTGGGGTCGCCGGTTGTGTAGGAAAAGCCCCTGGCAGGCCGGTCCGGTTTGTATACCTGCCTGTCCACAGGTCTGGCCGATTGCGGCTCCCTCTGGCCACAGTTCACCACTGCAGGCCAATAGGGGCCACTAGAAGCGGTGGCCAGTAAGTCTCTAGAACCATGCCACTTCCAGCAGCTCCCATTGGCCTAGAGCAGCAAACCACGGCCAGTGGACACAGGTTATACCTACAGGACGGGAGAATATCTTAGAAAGAAGTGGTTTATAAACAATTAATCCCAAAACAATTATTTTGCCTCTTCCAGTCAGGGAGGAAGAAGAGCAGCACATGCTTCCTCAGCTCACTTCATAGCAAAGCAAATTGACTATGAATCTGGGAGACTGATCAGGATCAAGAGCATTAGACACCAAAACTTTCTGGCAAAAACTGGATTGTTGATTCTGATTCATGTAATATGAGCATCTCACCAAATATGTATCAGAGTTGCAGAAAAAACTAAACTATTAAAACCAATGACTAACCTGAGGGCTGATCTTTTACCACACCATTCTTGCTTCTTTCTTCCCAATCCATTACTTCTTTGTATATTAATTCTTAAATAAAAGAAAAAGGGTTGGTAGAGAAAGATAATATTACAAAAAGAGTGCTTTCAGCAATTTCCTTTTACACTTTTAAAGGTGTATCTGTAAATTGTTTAGAGGTACACTTTTCCATGGAACAAACAACTGTTATGATGAATGGACTTTGCAAATTTACTTGGAGTTAAGAACAGTTTCACTATTTACCAAAAAGTTAACAGACATACTCTAAACACATTAAAGGATATCTAAATAGTAACCATTGTAATAACTTACTGTATGGCTGAACTACGTTGAAATTAAACTTTTACAAAAGGTCAGAAAAAAGTATGTTAGCTAAAAAACATAATAATAGACAACCTGTATTGGAAAAACCTTAGCACTTTTTTCTCACCAATAGGAATATTTTCATTCCTAACCATGATGGAAATTACTTATCTACAAGGTCTTCTCTCTAAAGGTAATATTATGGGCCTGATCCTGTACCCCTAACTTGTAAAACTAATTATGCTAATGTCATTGAGACTACCTGAGTAAGGACTACCTCACATCTTGGTTTCACCACAAGGTGATGTACACAACGCCATAAATAAGGCATAACTGTTACCAGAACACACAATGCCTTTAATCTTTTTTCTGCAAATTACCAACATAGAAGGTACTCAAAGAAAACAGTGTCTTACTATAAATACACAACTCTGCTAGGCAGGAGTCCTGTACTAGAACAGATCTGAGACTAAGTATTGTGGTTTGAGTATCAGAGGGGTTGCAGTGTTAGTCTGGATCTGTAAAAGTTGCAAAGAGTCCTGTGGCACTTTACAGACTAACAGACGTATTGGAGCATGAGCTTTCGCGGGTGAATACCCTCTTCGTCAGATGCATCCAGTATTGTATAATTAATCTGGTGGGTTCTGATCAGCTCATGCTCCAATACGTCTGTTAGTCTATAAGGTGCCACAGGACTCTTTGCCGCTATTGTGGTTTGGAGGGTGGATTGTGTATCTGTTTTGAAGAACTCTTGATTAAGAAAAATCCAGTAGAGATCCATTATAAACAAACACTCACCGTAGAAGGCTGGTTTCATAATACAAACAAAAAAACCACATCACCCATCCACAAAGAGAGCTAACAAAATACCAGAAATACAAATAAAACTTTAATTTAGCAAAATACTACTTTCTTCACTTTCCAAATGTATTGTATGCTAATCTACAATTAACTTCATAATATGACATTTTATGATTTCTTGGGTCTTTAATCTACACATTGTTGCATGCAGTATTGTATAATTAATCTGGTGGGTTCTGATCAGCCATGCAGTGTAGCAGTTACACTACTTTAGTAGTGATGGTTGATAAATTACCACCATCACTGGAATCAGTCATTTTTGGCTGTTACCTTTCCATTCTTCAATGGCATGTTCTCTTTCTTCCAGCTGGGCATCATAGATTTTAGGAGGAGGCTACAAAGAAAATAAAACCTGAAATATAACTGCAGCATTTCATTAGTATAATTAACCATGGTGTCAACAACAACAAAAAAGAGCTAGGTGAAATGTTATTTTTAGTTGCTAATCTCTGGCTGGATCCCTTGCCAATATCTCCACCCTATCTGTTTTATATAGGTGCCTCAGAATTATATGCTCTCAATTTCAGAACTAATCAAGCTACTGGAATGATGTACCAAAATTAGATTTGTCAGCTGAAAACTGGATATTAGGTTTAAAGAAATCATGAGGCCTGAAAGATTCTCAACAAAATTAAATGGTTTTATCCTAAAGCTGGTAGGATTAAAAACCTGCCTAAATTACTGTTACACTGGCAACGATATATCTATGGACAGGAAACCAGCTATAGGGGATGTTTTCAAACCAACACTCTTTGGGCTGTTTTGGATGTGGTACTTCAATCACTTCAAGCTATTATCCTCTCAAGACTACATATGTAATCTTTGCTAGCCTGAAAAGTGAGAATTCAACGTCTACTCTTGACCTGACACAAGACACAAACTACTGTCTCAAATATGAAGATTAAAGTGATACTTTGAGTAGAATTTTTTATGTACACTTACTGCTTCTGCTTCAGCTGGATCATACCAGACCGTGATATATGAATGTCGTAAGGCTTCATCTACAGAAATTCGTTTGTCTGGGTCTACTACCAACATTTTTGATAATAAATCTCTAGCTTGACTTGCTGGAAGAGGGTGGGAAAGAACAAACAAAGTTTCAGAAGCTAAAACGCTGAAGTGTAACAAAAAACATGGTAGAATATATCCTAAGAAAAACGGATACACAAACAAAACTTCCCAAGAAAGTAATAATTCAAGTAGTTCTATTAGTTACTGGTAGACTCCTGGCCTTCAACCTTGTCTCACAATGCACCAAGATTAAACATGTCTCTTATAAAACTTGTGTGAGAGTCTCTTTGAACATTATGCCCCAAGATGAAATAGGTGTCTAGTACAACTACACATCTGGCTGTACGTATGAAAGTATTAACTCTACTGAGAGAAACTAGTACCTTCAAAAGCCAAATGAGACAAAGTTTCTTTTTATTATATTGTTGCATATATTTAAAATTAAGGTTACGTTTGAAATTAAACATTATTTAATACCATCCAAGTCATAGTCCCATGCTTGCAAATACACCCAAGTAACTTTGCCTGTGCACCCAGTACAAGGTCATGGTTTGTATGGCACTAAGATAATATTTCAAGTATAACAGCATAACCTGAAATTTTAAAAATAGGTATTAATATAGTAAAAAGAAAGCTTTAGTTCTTGTGACTTATGAAGTCACTAATTCCTTTTGCTAGATAGAGTTATTGCTTATGGTGCATTAGTACCTATATCTTTAGGTGGCTGAGCGAGACTACTCACACAAGTGAAGTTAATAATAGGTATTTGCAGGATTGAGCCCCATATCAACATCAATGTGGTATCAAATTGTTATAACAAATTTAAGCTGCCTGTTCCTGTGGCTTTTTAAATATAATTACAGTTCCACATGGATAAGAGGTAGATTCAACAGGCATGTATAATATACCAGTAATTAAGAAAAAAAATTCTATTTAATCAATACGCAGTTAAAATGAGCATGAGAACCACACATATATATCAATGTCAACTAGAGAAAGAAAGATCAATTTTCATTATAAAATGGCTTTAATGAAAATTTTTTTTAGTAGAGATTCAAACCATCAACTGTATCTTAATAGACTGGAATTTTGAGAATAGAATGTATATATTCAATCAAACTATTTTAATGGCAGCAGTAAGACATTTCATGGTGTGCTACCAATGCAGAAAAAAGCAAGGCTGCTGCTTTCAATCTCCTGCTTCCTAATGCAATGTAATGTGATGATATCAGACTATCACACCAGCATAGTGTCATATCTGCATTGTCTGCCCATACTGTATATACTTCAAGAAAAGCAATTTTAAAAAGACCCCTCTTATATCTAAATATCTTACTTTTTAATTTGTCACGGTCAGACTCCGATGGAAATATCCAATCTGGGAAGAGCTCTTCAAATTTGATACCTGGATATTTCGGTCTGTTTTCTACATAATTCCTCACAGTAGGCTGTAGTTTCTTCATAAAATCTGCCGATGGTGTTCCTAACTGTTCAATAACTTTATTCCATTGATCAATATCTGGATGCTATCTTTAGGAAAAGTAGCTGAAAAATTTCAAATCTGCATTGTGTAAGATATTGCTTATAGAAATGTGCCACAAAGTATTTGCGTGCACTGAAAATAATGAAAACCTGGACTGTAAGAGCCAAATTTGGATTGTAACATTGTTCTAGCAACAACAGCATTCTCAGCAGTCATACAAAGAACAAATTTGATTTCCAAAAATCAGACTTCCAATCCCAATAGTAGGAAGAACTACAAGTACTGCACAACGCATAAAGTGTAAATCTCTATTGAACAGAATCTACTGGCCATTTCTTAAATAAAAGTGGCACTGACAGAATCCAAAAGGATTGGAGATTGGAGTCCAAAATGAAGCACTTTGTTCATGGAGATAGGGACGAGAGAAAGGAAAGATTGGTGCTGAATCTTCTGGACCTAAGAGGTACAAAACACTTCACAAAGAAAGTTAATAAAGGGTAGGAAAAAGATCAGGACAAACCTGACCAAATAATAACTGCATCACATTCAGACTGAAGAATTTTGCACATCTTTTCTACTTAAGAAAGTCTGCATCACAGAGATTTTTCATCCAAAAACTGTTTCCTGAGAAGATGGAATGAAAATCCAACTCTAATGAATCATAATGGCTTCTAAATGGCAAATCTGAATTTTCTATATAAGTGTTTTGTTTTTAAACTATCAATTATGGTAATACCTAACGCGAACAGTGACTGTTCTTCAATCACAAGCTATGGCTACACCAGAAAGTTTACAGTGGTGCAGCTTGCAGTCACTCTAAGGGTATGGCTACACTTGGAATTTCAAAGCGGAGTGTGGTCAGAGTGGCAGCGCTGGGAGAGAGCTCTCCCAGCGCTGCATGTAAACCACATCCTTTATGGGTGTAGCGTGCAGCGCTGGGAGCCGCGCTCCCAGCGCTGCCGCCCTGATTACACTGAAGCTTTACAGCGCTATACCTTGCAGCGCTCAGGGGGATGTTTTTTCATACCCCTGAGCGCGAAAGTTGCAGAGCTGTAAAGTGTGAGTGTAGCCATACCCTAAGCCAGCAGGAGACAGCTCTCCCATCAATTTAATTAATCCACCCCCAAGAAGTGGCAGCAGCTATGTCGGCAGGAGAAGCTCTCCGCAGACACAGTGCTGTTGATATCAGTGCTTAAGTCAACATAAGTTATGTCGCTCAGGGGGGTGGCTAATTCACACTTATGTCAACTTGAGCTGTAGTATAACCATAGCTTATTAAGAGTTCAAATGTAACTTCACTAGAGGTAACACACTGAGGGAAGATGCATCTTCCCAACTCTCCCTCTGCCCTCCCTAATATCTAAATGACAACTGTGCATCTCGCCTGCAAGCGGTCTCATTTATCTGGCTTTTAAAACAGCATTTTGGTTAAGAATGTGAATCTCAATTTGTCACTGTATAAAGAGGATGCTTAGGGAGTAGTTAGGAAAACAACCCACAGTTACTGTGTTTTATTGGGATTACGCTAGAAATTCCAGGATTTTTCTACTTATTTACATTGAAAAAAAAAAAAAGTAGAGGAGGGGAAGAACTGAAGCATCTAGTATTCTCCGTACAGTCTGGGGGTCAGATAATATTCGGCAATGTGGCTCTATTAAGTGTTTTATTACATGCTATGTAATAGAAAGCATAGCAATGTCTGAAGAGGACTGTACAGATAAATTATTCTTATATTATTTCTATCATCACTGACTGTGAAGCAGTTCTTGAGAATTCAGTCCAATCTATTAAAAAGGTACATATGGCTGAAGATGCTTGGACAGCAAGTAAATTAATTTATGCAAGGGAGTTTATCTCAAAGATCTGACCTTCTTATTGAAGAATCCCTAATCATTTTTTGAATCAGAGGAATTTGGGATTCTAATGCAGTACTACATATTGCAGAACACTCACTCTGTTAATATTCACAAGTTAGACGTTTAGTTATGTCACATCTAAAGTTTTCTAGAATACCTATTTATGTAGCTGGAGAGTATAACAAAATGGCATATCATTGCATAAAAAAAATTCTATTTAGAAATTTTTGTTGGAAGTGCTTAAATTTCAGTTAGTCTGCCAAAAATATAGCCACTACTGAGCACTTATCATACATATGAAATGCACTGACGCATATTAAAAACATAGACATCTAGTGCAAAGATTATTTTAATATAATGTATTTGTTTGTTCCATGCATTCAAATAGAAAACTGACATCAAAAGCATGGTAAATAAAAAATTACTAAAGATAAGTCTCATGCTAAAACAATGTGCACAAACAAAAAGTTGTTGAACACACACAAAAAATATTGCTCCCACCTGGAAAACTGATTTCTGGTAGGGGCTCCACCAAACTACATTCAAAGGGTTGTTTCTCCTCACAGGTATCACCAGTTAGGGCTTGTCTACACTGGCATTTTCCAGTGCTGCAACTTTCTCGCTCAGGGATGTGAAAAAACAACCCTCTGAACGCTGCAAGTTTCTTAGGGGTAGTGCATGCTCAGCACAGACAGAATCTTGGAGAATAATGCCACCAGCCTCTAACAAACGCCTACTGTGCATATGTTAACCATGATTTTCTGAGGCCAAACGTGGATGATTTTTACGCAGACAATCAAAGGCATATCCCTGGCATTAGAGTAACCCTCTCTGCCAGAGTTCAAGTGCCTGCACCAAAGGATGGAGGTGCTAGGGATTCTCAGTGAAACAGCTGTAAGAATGTAACATGAGCAAAAACAATGTATTTTTCTCCAACCTCATTCTATGAAACTGCTGAACCATTTTAGCTGAAACTTAAAAATATACCTGAGGCAGACACCTGAAATAGAAAATTTCAGCCCAAATGATTAAAGTTTGACAAAAAGTTATAAGCAACTAGAAACAGAATCTTAGAATGGAAAATGTTAGGCAATATTAACTATCAGCATAGCTACCAGCAACACCTACAATATAGATAGTATATGCTACATTAAATCTAGATTGGTGGAGCTTTATTTACCCTTCCAGAAGGGAAGCTGATTACACACATATTTGACAAGTATGAAAAAAATTTCCTTGATTTATTTATGAATAAATCAAGACAGCAATCAGGATAACCAACATTAACATGCAAGTGAGAAGATATACAACATACATGAAGAATTGTGTTAGGTTGGTCTGAAGGCTTTGAAGGATAAAACAATAAATATACAAGGGAAGAAGGAATGAAAAAATTGTGTATTAATTATTTTGTGCTATTAAATTAATGCATGTTAATCAACTGCTGAAGATTAGTGTCATGAATTTAGCATTCAGATTTAAATTTCTGTATTGTTACATGTTTGTTTTTTTTAATAGAGGTTATACCTTCACAGAATCTCCTTTATATAGATAAAAAAGCTGGAAAAATAAAATTTTATTTATTGATGCAGAAGTAGATGTTCTACAAAACCTTTCACTTTTCAGTGTTTCATTTTCAGAATAATTAAAATGGAGAGAAGTGTAGTCTCCTTTCCAATTTTTATATTATAAACTGGAAACAAATAATTAAGTTATGCTTTATACTTTGCCTGTAGGAAAAGGCTTTGAAACATGCTAAATTAATAATTTTTTGTACAATATATCTATTGGCAAAGATAATTTAAGCCATCTTAACTAGATGTATTTAATGAGTTAAGAGACCAAAATGTCAAGTTTGTAAGAACAAACTTTTAGAAAAATCCAAGACCAACAGAAATGCTTCAGTAAAATTAAAAAAAAAAAAATCCAAAAGAAAAAGGTCTTTACTTTAAATGTACATTCCTCTTCTCAACATTTCACTGAGAGTCCTGCAGCGCTACTGGTGCTATTTACAAGTACCAAAAATCAAGACAAAAAAATCCTAAAAAAAACCTAAAGCAAAAAAAAAAAAAAAAAAAACTAAAAACAAACTATTTGAGAGTAGGATTATTTTCACTGTGCAAATACAGAAATGCTAGAAGCAAACAGCATAATTATGAAAACTAAATTTTTCAAGATTTCAGTTTTAACGATTTAACTACTAGAAAGACTGGCAAGGAAATTTGCTTTTTAACCTAACAATATCCATTTAAAGCTGCAAAATGTGAAGTTGTTAATATGAATAATAAGCGTTCAAGCAGTAAGAACTATGTTAAATGTTGTCAAGTACGTAGGAGGAAAAAAGGAAGTTCAGCTATTTGGTTAATGACACTAATTTCAAACATTACAATAGATCCATTAAAATATAGTAGTGAAATATTTTGTTTTCTTTTCTATGCTTTTATATACATAAATAGATAAAAATAATTGTGCATCTTTGGTGGATGTGAAAAAGGATTCAAGGATGACTAGGGAAGGATACGATCAGTGCCTTGGAATATCACACAACCTTTCACCAATTCTCCCATGATGCACCCAACTGACCAGATATCAACTGAAAGTAAAAATGAAATGATCAAATTATGAAGTGTCATGAACAACAGTGGAAAACTTAAAAAAACCTAAACAAATAAACTTACTATCTACAATAAAAACACAAGAATGCAGAAAACCAAACTGCTAACAGATGAGTTTCTCAACAGTACAGAACACTGACTTTGCTTTTTCCTGAGTTTTGCTTAGACAGTAATTCAGTTTTTGTGAAGTAGGCCTTGCTTTTTTTTTTTTTTTTTAACTCTATAAAATGCTTTTCTGATCGGTTCTTAAATCCTTCAATTATCTTTAAATATTTATCATACTTTACAATCCCTGAAACCACTGTGAAGAAGGATACAATCTCTTCCTGGGAACAGGACCTTATGGAGGACCATTTCTGCCATTATGCACCCAACAGACCAGATATCCACTATCATATGTTAGGTGCAACAAGGACAAAAGATCAAAGATTTTTTTAAAATTACGACAAACAGTTTTTTAATTCGTAAAATTTAAACTCCATATTTACAGTTTTACAGATTAGTTTATTATTCATGTAATTTAGAATGTTTTTGTCCAATTCAGGACACATTCTACTACAGGCATATTAAGCATTTTTGATCCACACCAATTACTGTACTGTCAAGGGCCCTGTGTATCGGACAGAACCCATAACAACAGTTGACTCAGGAAAATTCTGTGGAACTCTCAGGTTAGACAGCCACAATGAAGCTTTATACCTCAAAAAAAGGTATGCTCCCAGGCCATATAATGCTATTCCAGGCTAAGGAATATGAAAGTAAAATGAAATGATCAAATTATGCACTTGGCCGAAGGTCTCAAGTAGAACGCAGGGTATCATCTGAAAACTTTTTTTGACAAGGGAATGAAATTCAAGGACATTGTCCTTACTGAAAACTTTGTTTAAGATACTTAAGACGTATTATTATTAATAATACAGTGTCCAAAGTGTCTTAGGGGCTACATAGACCTAGGACTCTATAAAGACACTCCCTGGCCCAGAGAGCTTAAATGGACATGATGAAAATGAAGCAACAAATGTGGAGGTGGTAAACAGGGGGAAAGTGAAGACACCTTACAACAAGTTATTTATTTCCTATAGTGGTACTGTCAGATTTTTAAAATCTAGCAGTATAATTGCCTTATAAACAATGCATTCTTTTTTGAGGATGGAACAATGGTAATAGGAATGAAGAACTATGTGGAGTGAAGCAAGTGAGAATGGAAGGGAAGGGGGATAAAGAGAGCAGTGGTAGAGAGAAAGGCACAAGAAACAGGACAAAAGCTATTTCTCAACTGTTTAACTCTGTAAATCTCAGTATTCCCAACACCATGTTATAAATTACAATAGCTTTAGAGATAGAAAACTCAAAAGGTGTCCTGCCAGTGAGATTCTGCTGAGAGAGTTGCACTTCAAAGAAAAGATTTTAATACTTCATTGCTGCAACTTACCATTCTCTTTGTATCCCATGCCAAGGATAACTTCCGGTGCTCTGTAATACCGTGTTACTACATACGGAGTCATCATAAAATTAGTACATGCTGTTCTTGCCAGTCCAAAATCAAGGATTTTGAGTGTACAATCTGATTTTACTACTATATTGCTGGGTTTTAAATCCTAAAGAAAAATTATTTCAGTTAACAGAAAGGCTCAACATACTGACAGATACTATATAACCTTCCATAAAATCAATATAAGCTACCACACTGTATTGAACATTGGCAGCTTAATATGTTTCTTGAATGCATTCTTTTAGTTAATTTGTGTACAAATTACATGCACACAAAAATACTTTGAAAGAGTATTATTAAGATTGCAGTCAAGCACTCAAATGTCAGGAAATTACATAATTAAGGTTGCCTACACAACCTTAATTAGGACCTCTTGTGTATATGCACTATGAATCTTGCTTTAATTACATGATGAAATACTATATTTTGAACAGGACCTGCCTTATTCAGTGCACAGAATGGACCTACTCTGGGGATGAATCAGGGTTGTGTAGCCAAATTACGGTTGCATGGGCAATCTTAGTTTAACCATTTCCTAACATTTGAGTACTCGACTTTGCAAACTTAAACTATGTTAAAAAAACATTATAGGGTGTGTATAATTTTTTAGGTTTTGAGGTCAAACTGAAAAGACAGAAATTCCAGCATGTGACATCATACCGTGACCCTTGTGAGTCATCAGCAGGGTTGGAGCCTTTAGATCTCTACTGCTGAGAACTCTACCAATGAGGGTAATGGTGCAATCAATACCACCAGTAAGTTGTCATTCTCTGTGTGGACCAGCACGAGAGAGGGATGGGACACTTTGCTAGTGGGTTTCACAGATATCTGTTGACAGCAGAGGAACAGTGAGATTAGGGAATCTTGCGTTCCATTCTAGAGTTTATAAACTTTCTTTACTGTGTTTTAACAAGGAACTTGAAGGAGGAAAGAGTGAAGGCAAGAAGTTCCAGGCACATGGTTGCATGCAAAAAATTAAAAAGCAGGAATGAAAGGAACTGGAACCCACAAAAGGAGCAGGATTAGTCATGCAGATTGGGACAGCAAATAGGCCCAACAGAGCTGCAGAAAGACAGGACGTCGGCTGCATAGGACTTTGAAATTCTGAGCAACCATTTACCAATTTTACCTTGAGTATTAATATTATTGTCATACATAATTGTTTAAAAGATTTCATTTTAATATAAATTATTCCCTTGCTTTAACCATAAGCTTCTTGGAGCATCCTTACTGACATTCCGTCACCTATCAATATTAATATCACGTATTTTATATTTTTCCCTAATTTGTGTTTACATTTAGTCTCATTTAATACAAAAAAATGCAGAAAATGCCCTTTTATCATCTACAGAACTAGTTTGGTTATTGGAGTTTCATTTATCACATACATCTGTCTGTCTGTCTGTCCTTGAACCAGATATGGTTTTCACATTACTATTAATAACATGAAAAAGAAATGGAATATTGATTTATAAGATAACTAGCAAAAACAAACTTCATATAAATGCCATCTTTACAGATGCTTGCTGTCAATATTACTATCAAAGCACTACCTACTCTGTGGATGATACCAGCTGAATGGAGATGTTTGATACCACACAACATCTGGTAGAGAAGGTAGGACATTCTTTCATGATCCAACTCCATATGAATAACCTGGCACAAATTAGCATCCATCAGTTCCATAACCAAATACCTACGGTATAAGGAATAAAAAAAAATTTGTTTTCATCTCAGGTATTTTATAACTAAAATCAGAACATATTTTTAAATAGGACCCCATGCAAGTCACTGAAAAATGAGTGTTGAAATGTTAGTAAAAGGCAAAAATATTGAACGTCACAATTTAATTTGTTTAAAACAATGATCTAAAAAACAGTAAAAGTTTGAATAAAAATGAACATATACTCTCACAAGAGAGTGGAAATCCATTAAAACCATCAATTCTACCAAACAAAATTTAAGAGCAGGACTGGTAGTTGATGTTGTGTCTCTTAATGTAACCTAGGTACAGATGACATTTACACAGAAGTTACAGATAGGATGAAGAAAGATTTCCTTTCACTGTGTACTGACTTAACATCAACAAAATTAGGGAAAGCATTTTGTGAAATAAAGAGCAATGATTAATTTCCAAATTAATGTGCAACCCCTTTTTTATGCCATTCATCAAATAAATCCATTCCAAAGCTGCAACACCACACACATTAGCACCTAGATATCACAGTGACTGGAGCCTCATGAATACTTTGACAGATCTCTTACCACCACATACAAGATCTAGGTTAAGAAATATATTCAGCTTGTAATTAAGGATGGAGGTATCATGATTCTGATGGGCTTGATCTCAGTAAAGAATGTCAGGTTATCCACATTGAGTTATTGTCTTGAATTTACTTATTTGACTGTCATTCTATCTAAAGGAAAACAGCTGTGATAATTACAGATCCATGTGTAGTCAGTAAAGGTGGCAGAGGGCTGATGAAAAGGTAAGTATTCCTTTTACTTTTCCCATTAGTTTCTATTACTACACACATACCACAACAACTTTAGTTATAGATTTTCTCAAGGAGCTCACTGTAACATTTAAAGATTCATTACAGGCCAGAGACTCTATCTTCAGTATCATATTTTTTCACAGCCAGAAAGTTGTAAGAAAGCACAGAATATGCCTCTAAATTCAGGACAATGTTTATCAATAAAAATTTAAGAACTACAGTACTTACACATCTTGAAATTCTTCCAGTGACTTCTGTGGTGTGAATACATTTAACAAACTAATTATCTATAAATAAAAATAAAACATGAAGAAACCTTAAATATATGAATTTTTACACACTATAAATGTAGAGCAAGACAATGTTGCTATTAAAACAAATACAAAAACTCAAGTTTCCCTCTCTCTTTATACTGCTGATTTACTTTGCCACTCAACTTTGACAGTGAAACTAGACTGGTTTGTTACCAATGTATTTCACACGTACAAGTACAATACTGCAGGATCTGTGTTGAAGTATCACCAGAGATCTTGTACATTTTTTAAAAGGTCACATTTAAGTTACATGAAGCCACTTCTCCTCCCACCCACATATGAAATAAAATCTAAAATGTTGTGCCTAGAATAATAGCTTGGTGATGTATTTTATCACTCAAAAATTCTGAGAGAAAAAGTGGTGTGCAAGTATTTTCTATCCTTAGAAAAACAGCTTCCAAAGAGTACACATACAAGAGATGCCCCATCAACCTGTTTGCTCTGTGGATATATCTACATAGTAAAGAAAAACCCACAGCTGGCCTGTGCCAGCTGACTTGGACTTGCGGGGTTTGGGGTGCAGATATGTTTCATTACTGTGTAGTCCCTGCAAGAATCCCAAAGCTTGGGCTGCAACCTAAACTCGGAAGTCTACACTGCAATTAAACAGCCCTGCAGCAGGAGCTCCATGAGCCTAAGTCAGCTGGCATGGACCAACCACATGTGTCTAGTTGCTGTGTAGACATGCCTTATGTTTCTGGAAATAGTTCTCAAAATCCTTTAAAAGTTCATAACAATATGGTCCTGGTATTCATATCCTGGTATTCTTGTAATTAGGATACTTAGTACTTGCACCAGTATGATGCTTTACGTTTTCAAAGCATTGTCAAGTTTGATTTACACAAGTAAAAAGTGACATATCTTCCATATTATTCAGATAAGCTAGCAGCAGCATAGTACCATCTCACTAGTGCTAATAGGCAAGTACTGTCAAACTATGATTTTGTCTCAGAGCTTACCCTTGAGCACAGGTTGTTTTTTTGTTTAGGTTTGTTTTTTCTGTTTGTTTTTTTGAACAGACAGATAGAAGATGGAGGCCAGTAAAAGCCTTCTTGCTTAGACCACGGGAACGGAAAAGATAGCCCTGGTGCTAGTATAACTTACTGGGATAAACTGCATTGTAGCAACCCAGTTTTACACTGGTGCAGTACCTACACTGGGGGGTTCTACTAATGCAGCTGCATCGATTCAAAAACCTCATTCCCCTCCTCAACTCAAAGGAAACAAAGCACCCACTCCCACCCATAAACCCAAATATAGATTGGGTCTAACTAAAAAATGTTCTTGTTTAATATTAGACACATTCATATATGTTACCAAAGTTCCAGCACTTCATTGTTTTACATTTCAAACACTTCAAAAGTCAAAACTTTCGTAATAGTCTTTGCTATCTACAATAAATTGCCAATTCTGACCCACACTTAACCAGTTTTGACCTTTCCATAATTAAGGCTTACTTTTATGCACTCTTGTTCACTATACGTAGGAGCACTATTTGAAAATAAATTAAATTCTTAAGAAAAATACACTTACGTTTTTGTGATTGACACATTTTAAAAGAACAAGCTCCCTGTAAGCTCTTTTTGCATGTGTTTGGTTCTGAAAAGGCCGACTCAGCTTCTTTACCGCAACATTTATCCCAAGGACCGTATCAAATGCAGCACTGAAATTTTGAAAGAAACATCATAAGCGCAAATCTTTTGGGGGAACAAGAAGAAATCAAGGTTTGAAACCATGCATATCCACAAGCCTGGTCATATTCATGTCTTCTCAGCTCTGTTCACACACAAACAAAACAGAACCTGCACATCCTTTACCAGTGATGACTGAAGTATAAAACAGAAGCCCTCTGCATTTTTACTGAAAATTTCAATAGTACCTTTGCCAAGATAGGGGGCACAAATACCTGTGTTTGGGGGAAAATCCAACTTTAAGTTGTATTAACCTTACTTGAAATAAAAAGTTTATCTGATGCTTAATTTAGGCTAAATGAGTTTTTCACACAATGGTGCTGGCACTACTTTTAGGGTAGATGCACTTCTTTTCCAAATATTAACTATACACTACTCAAGTCTTCACTTTAAATCCAAATACCTTAGTGCATCACTTCCCCGGGTAACACACAGGGCTCTGGACACTGAGAACCTTATAGGTATGCAGTTTAAGACATTTTTTAAGCTTGCAAAATATGACAAATAAATTAATTAATGTTACTAATTGAGTCCTTCAGTATTCTCTAGTTTTATGAATCATTGGGAGAAAGGCACTCCAACCCACAGACTGAATAACAGGAATCACAGATTTTAGGAAGAAAGGTTTCCAGTTAAAAGAGAGGCAACTAGATTTGCTTTTATCTCAAGAGCTTTACTTTTTCTTAGTGACTTTCTGTCTCCATTTATATGAACAAGTTTTGCAGGGGAGTTTCAAATTTGTTTTCAATAGCCACAAGTATCTAATTCTGAGCATATATAATCCAAGCTCTATTTTGGCTGATCAGTTAGTGTCAATGGATGTTCTGCTCTGCCACATATTTTTCAAATATTTTTAAAGCTATTTGTGAGGAGCTTCTCTTTACTTATTCCTCTTTAGGGTACACATAGCAGTAGACTGAAGAACACCATAAATACACCTCTACCTCAATATAACACTGTCCTCAGGAGCCAGAAAAACTTACATCAGGGCAGAGGTGCATCACTGTGCTCCTGCACAATAGTCTTCCCTTTGGTAGCTTCAATATTGAAATACAATAGTACATACTCTGTCAACATTAAATCACTGCTTCTCCTACAGGGAAAGCAATACTGTTCAAGAGTAGAGGTGACATGAATATGTGCCCAGATTCTAATTAACACACATTTCTAACCTAAAATTAGAGTCTATTAGCAGTTACCTATTTTACAGAACTGCTTTGTTTAAAGAAGTCACCATTATCAGGTAATTTTCAATTGTTCACAGAGCCAAAGCCTGAATATGTAAAACAGAATACATAAGGGGAGGAAGACAACTGAACAGATGTTTTTTAAAATAGTATTTTTCGCCCAGCCAGCATGAATAAGTGGACACTTTTCAATATTCACCTAATCAAGATAACACTGCATTAGCATGTAGAAAGTGCTACACATACTAACTCTGTGAATCAGTACAAAATATCAAATTCTCTTAGCAAACAAGAAGGAGTCCGGTGGCACCTTAAAGACTAACAGATTTATTTGGGCATAAGCTTTCATGGGTAAAAAACCAACTTCTTCAGATGCATAGAGTGAAAATTACAGATATAGGCTGTGGATACACACTAACAAGTGGATACACATATTTCTGTGGATACAGACTAACATGGCTACCCCTCTGATACTTAAGAAACAAGTGTGCTTGGAGGAAACTGTGGTTGATGATTCTCAAATTACTCTAGGGGGAATTCTGCACCGCTGTGCAATGCAGAATTTGCACAGAATTAACGATCTGCACAGAATTTCCTTTTTCACTGCAGAACTGGTGCTGCAGAGCTGCTGGTCACTGCTAGGGGCCACTGGACCCAGCAGAGCACAGCTTCCCAGCTTGCAAACAGAAGAAACTGCCGAGGGCAGAGGGGGAACTGGAGAGTTCCAGACAGCTGTGGTTCCCGGCACACCTGCAAAAAGAAGGTCGTGTGCAGGAAACTCCATACAAGTCCAGGACCCAACAACAGACTGTTTCTCCCTCTGGATTCCTGGACTCTGAGGGGGAGGGGACGCAGGTGTCTGGTCTGGGGGCCGCACCACAGCTGGGCTCCATGGGGGCAAGGGGTATGGATGGGGCAGACAAACAGGAACTGGGTTATTGTAGGGGTTTCTTTAACTCTCTACTCCGGGGGGGAAATTTTGTTGTCTGTATTGTTACAGATATAGCTGCTGACAGATATTTTTAAATAATCATGCCAGTTTCAATTATTTTGGTAGTTTATAGTGTGTTATTTTGACAAAATATACAGAATTTTGCAGATTTTTAATTTGGCACCGAATTCCCCCAGGAGTATCAAGTTCAGTCACAAGTAGATATACTACCCCAACAGCAATGCATACATGAATGGTTTTAAGGGGAATAAAGTCCCTCATTTTTATTCCAGAAGTCAGAGATTAGATGACAAATCTGAAACTCTCTCGGTAGGGATACAAGCAAGTCAGTAGCCACAACTTTCACCCATTCCATGTTCGCTGATCTACAGGAAGGGCCGTGACAACATATTTCAAATTAAGTTGTGTATGCTGTACATACAGCCTAAGGAAAGAAACCTGGTCGGCTGCTACAAACAGAAATAAATGAATTAAAGGTTTTATGATTCTTTAACCAGTGTGAAAGCAACTTTGAAACTGCAGTATGGTAACGGAAACCAAGAACTCTAATACTTCATAGTATTACAAAATGACACTTCAAAAAAAAAGCCAAAAGGCCTACATCATAATCAAGTACTCATTTTCAAATGCTTTATAATTCATTATTTGTTTACGATGAGAAGCATCATATAACATTTCAGACCGCTGAGCAAGTATTTTTACTTCCCTATCATTCTAAATTCAAACACCTAGTTTTAGAAGGATTCACTGGAAGGAAAAAAGACAGACATCTAGATGAAAACTGCTACAGGTACAACATTTTATAGAAGTTGGTTTATTTTGCCAAAATCTCCTTAATTTTCCTTATCATCTGGGCTAATAATGGAAAGTCTATTTAATAAGTTTCTTTCCACCTGAACAAGATACTCTTCCAACATCCTATATCATACAGTGATTCTCTTACAGATGTTTGAGATTAAAAACATCCACCTGTGTGAATTCTTCACAATTCGAATTCAGATGAAAGATCATTTAGGGCATTCACCACTAGCAATAGTGGTTTTCTATAGCATTCTGATTGAACAGTAAACCATAATGCAGATTAAGAATGCACTTACAGTACCAGGTGAAAGATAATACATCACTAATAATTTTATGATCAGAGCTGCATCAGGAAATACAATAATTTTAGGAAGTGACATTTGGCAGATTGAGCAAAATGTACCCTGACTTTTATTAATTTACATCCCTGTACACAAAAAATTCAAAATACCAGTTTCTGCCCTTATATAAAATACATACACATCTGAAAGATCCAAGGATTTAACTTCCTCCCTGCCTCTACTCTTACCTATCTCTCTCTCTGTCTAGGCATTTATACAATGCTCATTGCTGTGGTAACCAAGTTATTTCTTTTTTAGTATATCTATTTGAACTACAGTGGGCTATAATTAATTTGTACACTGCCAATTTCACCACTTTGACTCTTTTTTCTCCTTTCCAAAAAAGATTACAAGCAGCAACACAAACCCTTAGGTCAAGTGCTATTTGTTATTGTGTTGCTCTGATTATTATTGGGCAAGAATAGATCTTGTCAACTATTTGTCCTTTACAAACACAGGCTTTTCATCTTCATCATTAATTAGGCACTGTGCCTTTGCTATCAACTAGTCTGTGAAGGGTACTGGAATGAAAAAACTATATACAGTAAGTTATTGCATTACATGCCTTGCGACCACTCTCAGTAAAGTATCTCTTCAGGAATATATTACTTGGCTCCCATAGTCACTTTAATTTTAGGAAACTATATGTTTACATCTTACGATATCTATGCCATCTCTTTTTGTAATACTGTTTAAAAACATTCAATATGCCATTTTGAAATGTTTCCTCTAGTATAGACATTGGCACGGCAGAAATGAAAAAAGCAGGATCCCCAAGATCATGGCTTAGCTGCTTGAAGGGGCCTGATACAGGAGTATTTTTGGAATACGGAAGAAGCTAAGCAGGGAAAATGAGGGAGTCCATGGGGGAGGGAGGAGCTTGAAGAGAGGAGAGAGCTAGCAAATAAATCAGTCTATAGGAAACAGGGTGGATAAAAAACAAATTAAAATAAAAAAAATCAGATTTTTTATTTAAATTAGAGTTTTTTTTAATCAAAAAATATCTAAAGATAGTTTTAATTAAGATACATTATAGCTCATATCCCATCATGGAATAGGGATTATACATTCTAATTCTATAGTATGAGACAACTTATTCATGTAATGTTTAAGAAAAGTTTTGTAAATAAGTTCCAATAGTTCATGGATTAAGGACCCAATCTTATGGGGTTCCAGGGGTTTCTGTATAGAAAGATCAACCTAAATAAGCTATCTACCCAATGGGACTCAGTGCTCAATCTAGAAGATACCATCAGAGATGCTTAGTTTTGCAGTTCTCAAACTGTGGATTTGTGTCTCCAGAGGGAACATGCTTGTTAACAGCAAAAATGTTTTTAAATAAATAATATACAGACATGAGAAATAACAGACCTCAACCCTACTGTCCCTCTGCAAATTTGTGTACACAGGGTCAATCCCTTACCTCTTTCTAAAAGTGCAAAGTTTCAAAAAGTTCAATGAATAGAAGATTGTTGGGGGTGGAATAGATATAGACAAGGAGAAATCTGGAGATAAATTTGAGAAGGGCGGGACACACAGTAGAAACAAAAGTGAAACTGTTTGAGCAGCATATTCCAGAAGTTTTGAGGTCTTTCTGAGTGTAGCCTTCATTGATTTGAGATCTACCATACCATTCTCTCACTAGAAGGGAAAACCTATAATAGCAGCAGGCCATAAAAGAGACCCAGTTTGGGAATATTTTAATGAAGTTCCTCTACCTGTGGGTAAGATAGCCCTTCGTGCAAAATGCAAACAGTGTAACAAAGAAATGCAAGGCCTGGTTGCATGAATGAAACAACATCATGAGAAGTGTTCCTTCTCATGAGGAAGCTGCGTTGAAGATGATGAAAGAAACGTCTGAACATGCAGGATCTTCAGGTTGGTAAACTTTTTTATTTCATACTTTTGTCTTAAGGACTGCCCATCTTCCTTCTGGACTATTCTTGAATTCTCATGTTTGAGCAAAAAATATAGTTGTTACTCTATGGTATTATTTTTTATCACAGTGGCATCTAAAATGATAAATAGCTGAAATGGGCAGATCTTCCTTTTACAATTTCACCTTTAAAGTAGTACTGAGTGTCAGTGAATGCAATGAGTAATACTAAATGAACAGTATGAAAATAATAATTAAATAACTGCATTGACTTATTTTGTTAGGAGAATCCATCCTCAACATACAGGATTCTGAAGACTATCCACCTTCAAGATCACCATCATTTTCTATAGTTTCAGAGTTATCTGCCAATGATAGTGTTTCAGTCATATCATGTATGTCACACAGCCACAGTCTTATCACACTTCATCATCCAGAAACCACCATAGATAAGTTTGTGATAAGAACCAGCAGATTACAAAAAGAGGTACACCTCTACCCTGATATAATGCAACCCAATATAACACAAATTCAGATATAATGCAGTAAAGCAGTGCTCCGGCGGGGCAGGACTGCGCACTCTGGTGGATCAAAGCAAGTCCGTTATAACGTGGTTTCACCTATAATGCAGTAAGATCTTTTGGCTCCCAAGGACAGCGTTATATCAAGGTAGAGGTGTAACTGATGAAAAAACTGCCCAGTTTGTTTACGCAACAAACTCTCCTTTTCATATGACTGAGAACCCACACTTCATTAACATGGCTCAGTCATTAAGACCATGATAACAGTCCATCCAACAGAGCAGACATTGCAGGCAAGTTGCTGGATAAAGTATATGAAAGAGAAATTGAGCAGTATGCAAAAAGTATAGAGGGTGAAATTGTTAACCCGAGTCTTGATGGGTGGAGCAATGTCCACAATGATCCTGTTGCTATTTGCTTGTGTGACAACAGAAAAAAGGAGTGTCTTCCTTACAGAAACAATAGCTACATCAGGAAATGTGCGCACAGCAGAATACTTACAAGAGGTAGGAGTAAAAGCTATAACAAACTGTGAAAAAAAAAAATTCAAATGTTTAATATGCAGTTTGGTCACAGACAATGTATCCAAGATGAGAAGAAATTTAGGAGAGAGAGAAGAGAATCTCAAGCTAATAACATACGGTCGCAGTGCTCACTTGATGCACCTCCTAGCCAAAGACTTCAGTGTTCCAGAAATAAAGGCTAATGTTGCTGAAATTGCAAAATACTTCCATAACAACCACTTTGCAGAAGCTGCTCTAAAAAAAGTGGGAGGAACCAAGCTGACTCTCCCACAAGACATGCGATGAAACTCAGTAATGAACTGTTTTGAGCACTATATAAAGAACTGGCCTAATCTGACGACTGTTCGTGAACAAAATTGTGAAAAAAAACAGATGGTACTGTCATAGCCAAAGTTCTTAACATCGGGCTTACGAGAAATGTTGAACACATGCCGAGTACCCTGAAGCCTATTTCTGTAGCCTTGAACAAAATAGCTGTTTTATTGCTGATGCTGTTGAAATTTGGAAGGAACTGAGTGACAGCATAAAGAGAGAAATATAAAATGACAGAGTTAAATTACAAGCATTAAAAAAACAAGCACTATTTCCAGCTGATTTTCTTGCAAATATTCTCAATACTCAGCACGCAGGGTCAAACCTTAACTGCTGAAGAAGAGGAGCTGGCTATGTCATGGACATCCAGCAATCATCCTTCCATAATGCCAACTATAATAAACTTCAGAGTTAAGAAATATATCTTTGCTGATGATGTTTTAAAGACAGTCACACCAGTGAACTGGTAGAAGTCACTTAAGCACTTGGATTCAGAGAGACTGCAAGTGATAATCCCACTTTTAACAGCAGTAGCTTCTTCTGCTGGTGTAGAAAGAATATTTTCTTCCTTTGGACTAATTCATTCCAAATTGAGAAATTGTTTGGGACCTGAAAAAGCAGGAAAGCTTGTTGTTCTTTTCCAGATTATGAACAAACAGGAAAATGAAGGTGAAGATTAGTTCGGTCTTTTCCAGAAAAAAAATTACATGAAAAACCCAATTCAAAGGAAAATGGGAGAAGGTGAAGATCTGACTGGAGTTTACCTACAGAAAGGCCAATATATTTAAGTTTTTGCAATGTTGACCTACGGGCCTGATCTGATATGTCCAGGATACCAACTTACCATTGGGCTTGGAGTTTCGTGTCATAAAAAAACAATAGTTTCAGATCAATGCCTACGAGATTCAATGGAATGTAAATGAGCATATGCTTACAACAATAGGTACAATCGCTGATTCATTAAATAACACTGCGTATAGTGGATTCTACAACAGAGAATTATATAAAATGCAATAATGCTTTGTTTCTGTTTAAAAATAATTGTATGATTTGGCTGTTGCACACGAAAAGAAATCATGCAGAATATATCAGATTGCTTGATTTATTATAATAAAAAAATTTAAAATTGTCTGTCTGGTGATCGTTTTCATCCATACATAAAGGCAGGGAAAGAAAATCCTTCAAATATTTACTAATTACTCTGGTTTTTTTTGTGGAAATTGGGGAAAAAAAAGAATTAAGTTTTTCACCCTCCCAATGGACTTCATAATCCCTCTGCTGCAATTAGCCTTTGATAAATGAAAATAACCCAAAGTATTATTCGAGTTCCCTGATATAGCAGCGTAAACACTTATTCTGAAAAGTTTTCAAAATAAATCACCTTATAATGATAATATATAGTGTGTACCTTCTAAAATATGAAAACCTACATCCGTCTCTGAGAGTTGTGAAGAATATGTATTAAGGTGTTAAAACAACCCAACAAGAATGCACTTTTTATGTAGGAAATCCCATGCATTTAATTGAGTCTTCTACGGTCCAGACTAGTGATATATAAATCATGATTTAAATTTCAAATTTGATTTAAATCACGACAGCCCCACAGGCCACGGCCGATAGGAAAAGCCCATTTGGAGAGGGAAAGGGATTAGAGGAGAGGAAAGGGAAGAATATTTGGGGCGGGGGGGGGGAGGAGTATGTTGAAAGAGGTGTTTAAAACTTTGGTAGATTTAGTCTTACCATGAAAGCTCAAATTCTTAGTTTGTGACTATTAATGTAAAGAAACAGAATCTTGGAGGGAAACCCTGAGTTTTCTACTTTGTCTACAATATAAAGGGGTGATATGGGATTAGTCCCCTTAAACAGGAAGGGAGGAGAGTTAAAACACTCTCTGAAGGAACCAAGCTCTTTGAGCTCCTTCCAAAAATCTTTATTTTGTATTTGAGGTTAAAAAAAGACTCCCTCTACCAGCAAACCCCAACATCAGATATTAGAACAAATGTGTTACTTCTTGTCCCATATTAATATCAACCTAAAGGAAAAGTGGAACAGTATTAACATTGGTTCTTAGTAAAACCTGGGCAACTCTCATTGCTCCT
Organism: Chelonoidis abingdonii; assembly: GCF_003597395.2. Taxonomy (NCBI): domain Eukaryota; kingdom Metazoa; phylum Chordata; order Testudines; family Testudinidae; genus Chelonoidis; species Chelonoidis abingdonii. The sequence continues at coordinate 103,064,299 of NC_133775.1, forward strand.
TTTCTCATATTGTTAAGGAAATAACTAACTCTAAATCTCCTGTAGTTAAAATGATGAACTGAATAATGGGGATCCCCCCCACCAATGATTCAGAGCTCAACTGGATTTTGACAGACTAATAGAAGTCTTTTTGAAATTAACCTTATGATTAACCAAAAAGCCCTTTTTTAAAAAGCCAAAAAACCCTACTTCCTGGAAGCTACAACTTTCCAGCTAGCAAACCGGAAGTACAACAGTTAGGGGAGCATATCATTCTTTGTATTGAAGCACTGGATTATTAATGCTGATTTTTGGCAAGTTTCCATACACATTTTACAAGATGCAGTTTTAGCTGCTGCTTCTTTAATTTGCAGACAGTTTTCAGAAGAAAATGAGAAATGGTGTACCTCTGATTTGTATTCCTACCCTTCCTCTTCAATCCAGAATTTTCAGACCAAACACTCCTCCCACCCTACAGCCTAACTTCAGCACTGGACTTCACCTTGAGGGAGCAATCTGGTTTGTAGCAGCAGGGAAGTGGGACAGAAATGCACCATACTTATTAAAAAAAAGGGTGGTTACTTCCATCTTAAATTCCTCATGCCATCTGTTACTAATATAAAGAAATTAAAGTTAACAAAAAGATACATTAATCTGGAAAAAAAAATAAAAGTCATACTGAAGTTTACCTAATCACTCTTTTAGAGACAGACCATTATGTCAATGTGGGCAGCCACAAACTATGACACATTGTTGAGGACTGCTAAATGACTCAATTTCCTGGAGGTCTTCACGCCTTAAACATCATTAATAAGAACCTGGCTTGGCTTGGCTCTGCTCGACAGGATTGCATACACCAAATAAATAAACAAACGTAATTACTAATACTTAACATGCAGCGACTACACATGCCTCACTCAAACACACAAATTTCAAGGAAGAATGAAAGTTTCCATTTTTATTTATTTATTTATTTTTACTTCTTGCCTAATAGCATGACAATGGCATTTCAGACACATCCACAACAGCTGAAAATGGGAGAGATTAAATAAATTTGTTTTACATATATATATATATATATATATATATATAAAAATATATATATATATAAAGGTAGAAAAATATTTTTTAAAAAATGTGTATTTTAAAGTGTAACAGCCCCAGGGTCTGTTATTCCAACTCAATACCAGGGTATTCTTGGTGATGCCTTTCTGCCCCCTTGACCGCTGGTATCCTTTTACAGTTACCTACACATTCCTGCTAGTACCAAATAAAGTTTTGCCCAATAAAATATGGGCCTGACAGGTAATCTGGGTAGAGCTGATAGCTGCAGTCTAAAAAACATTTGAAAAGTTTTACCTTTAAGCTGGCCCAGTGCTGTGGTGCCATACAAGAGACTAAGGTTCAGGATCAGACTAACGATTCGCACATCCTGGGGCAGTGGAGGCTGGACACATAGCTGAGGTGACACACCAAGGAAGAGACGGCCAGCCCAACCCCTCACACAGCATCCCTTTCTGGTTAATCCATGGAGTGACAATGACATTGATTTGCCTCATCCTGCCAGTTAATGGCAAGGCACTGCATTGATGGCTCCTAGAAATGGATAGGAGTGATTGGGAATAAAAGGGGGGGGGAAAAGGGGGCCAGGATGAAGAAACGAGTAAAACCCAGAATCTCTCACCATCTCATTGTCATACCTTACACTGTAATATCATAACTACATAGGGAATGTAAGAACTAGAAATAAAAATAAAATGGTTAATGAGAAGGAAATTTGCTACCCATTTTAACAACTTATGCAGATATCTAAGAATTTAAATTTTGTTTCCTAAAACAAAAATTCAACACTAGACACTACAGCAAGCAGGTATTGTAGAACCTGCTTAGTTCATAATCCTGTAGCAAGAGATAAAAGTATTAATTGCAATGAGTATTTTATATTCTGGCACATGTATATAGTTTACCTTTTCATTATACCAAGAGTATGTTCACAGTTTGCTTTGTATTTAAAATTGTTTGTGTTTAAATAAAGTTTGTATTACTCACCAAACAATGCCCTGAGCCCCAGATCCTATGGGCTTCAATTGTTGGTACCGTTTTAGTACAGTGAATGTGGAATCTGCGACTTGAACACTGTAAAACTGACTATCACATTTACTGTCACTCATGTTGCAGTGTCATGTAGTTTTTTTCCCCCAAGGACCTGGCACAGTTTTCAAGATCTTTAAACACAAAAAGAGATATTGAACAATTGTTTATTCTAAACAGGAAAATTCGTTAAAATCTTTTCAATATTTTCTGTAGAAGAATTTTTCAATACATATGCTATTTATTAAATGATGTTTTCATCAGGAATTGTTATTAGTGCTTTGGTTTATATTAATACATAAGGTACACATATGTAAGATGGCAAAAATAAATGGACTCTTCACGGATTTAAACAAATTAGGCATTCTTTATCCAGCTACCAGTTCTTGTAAAGTAAGATACACAAATCTTTATGGATGAAATCACTGCTAAATAGAGCAAATGTTTCCTTCATAACCCCAAGAAGCAACTTTCTTTTACTGATTCACACAGCAGAATTTAACATTCCATGGGACTGTGATTTAACCAGCAACCTTTAAGGGGGAGAATGTAAAACTCATATCTGGAGTTGTTATGCTATTACTATTGTATGTGACTGCAATCTCATGGCAAAATTCAACATTTCTTTGTGCATTTCAAGAGCAGATAACAGGTATGGAAGTCAGTAGCACAAAAGGGTAGAGCACAGTGAGTGGCCTGGCAAGCACTGGGAAAAGCCATGATACAGGGGGCCTGGGGCAAAGCAATTTCGGGGGCCCCTTCTGTAAAAAAAAAATTGCAATACTATATTCTCGTGGGGGCCCCTTCGGGGCCCAGGCAAACTGCTCCACTTGCTCCCCCCCATGGGTGGTCCTGGGAAAAATAAACCTTCCGCATCTTGCCACAAACCCAGTTTTGAGAAAACTTCTTTACAAGGTGTCACTGGTTCTCAGAATCAGCTAGTGCTAAAAAGCACTAAAGCTCATTAAAAGGGTTGGACAAATATTTTCCATCAAAACTTTTTTTGGATCGAAAACTAGGGGTTTTTAAAAAGCAGGAAAAAAAAATCACGGACAATGTCTGCTTTCCTTCAAAATTTGTTGTGGTTTTTTTTAATTGAAAAGCTGAAATTAGTCTGCCAAAACCTGAATATGGTTAGGGGTTTCAGAAGCGTGTGGACAAATATTTGCTGCTTGTTGTGTTTGATTGTTTAAAGGAACAAAAAAAAAATCTGCTTAAAAAAAATCCAAAACTTTTGAACCACCTCAGCTTGTGACTAAACGCCTGAGCCCATCCAGTCAGAGATTTTTCCAGATACTGATACTGATACTCTGTTGCCTTTCTTGACTCATATCTGTCTCCATAACTTTGGGTTCATTCAGGTTAGAACATAAGAACAGCCATACTGGGTCAAACCAAAGGTCCATCCAGTCCAGTATCCTGTCTGCTGACAATGGCCAATGCCAAGTGTCCCAGAGGGAGTGAACCTAACAGGTAACGAGCAAGTGATCTCTCTCCTGCCATCCATCTCCACCCTCTGACAAACAGGCTAGGGACACCATTCCCTACCCATCCTGGCTAATAGCCTTAACCTCCATGCATTTATCTGTTTCCTAGAGACTGGCTCCATGGGGTCCCTCACAAACTGGAGAAGGTTACTGTGGGTTTGTCTTTAGTTTACTTTTGTACATACTCCACGAACTGGAGCATTTGAGCTGTTCTAAGAATCTGGGATGAGCCTATGTTGTGAAAACTGACAATGCTCCAAATAGCACATGCATGTGAATGGACACAGGAGCTAAAATTAAATTACCTGGGGTTCTCAAACTGTGGGTCAGGACCCCTCAAGGTTCACAAGGTTATTACTGGGGGTCATGAGCCTGTCAGCCTCCACCTCAAACCCCGCTTTGCTTTCAGCATTTATATAGTGTTAAATATATAAAAAAGTGTTTTTATTTTATAACGGGAGGGGAGTCGCACTCAGAGGTTTGCTATGTAAAAGGGGTCACCAGGACAAAAGTTTGAGAACCACTGAATTAACTCCTTTGAGCCCTCAGGAATGCGGGAGGGGGGGTCTCCCTTGGTAGGGTTGGGAAGGAGGTAGGTGGTGTAGGATAGTTCTCTTTTCCATGTGATCCCTCCCCCAGTGGCTAATTTTAAATGAAGCTACTCTCCCCTGACATGAATCTTCCTGTGGCACTGAATTAAATATAGACTATAATTTGGCATTTGAGAAGTGAAAGGGATGGTACCCCTAATGGAAAAGCTAACAGCTTGGCTCTTCTGCAAGCCTCAAACTGCTGAATGAGCTTTAGGGTAGGGAAGGCTGTGCCTCTCAAACAGCCTGGCCCTGCCCCCTATCTGACCTCATCTACTTCCTGCCCCACAACTGCCTGCCCCCGTCAGAATCCCCAACTCATCCTGCTCCTTGCCCCCTCACCGTACCCCAGAGACCCCACTTCCACCACCCCAGGACCCCATCCTGCTCCCTGTCCCCTGCCTGCCCCAACCCCTATCCACCCCCCACTGAGTCCTGACAGACCCCCAGAATGCCCATGATCCAAACCCCCCCATTCCCTGTCCCATGACCGCCCCCGCACCTCTGCCTCCTCCCTGTCCCCGGAACCCCCTGCCCTTATCCAACCCCCCTGGCACCTTACCCCCGGCTCCCCCTTCACCCGGAGCCTCAGCGCGTCGTATCCAGGAGCTTCCCTGAACAGCTGCAGCATGGCTCTGATGAGGCCTGAGCACGCAGCCCCGCCCCCTTACCACGTGGCTCTGAATGGAGCGGAACTCAGGCCCCGCCAGAGGCATGCTGCACAGCTGTTCAGGGATGCTCCTGGACGCGCTGAGGCTCCGGGAGAGGAGCGGAGGTGGGGTCGAGCCAGGGCCGGGCTGGGAGCCTCACCCATTCTCTTGAGGGCCCCTGCTGAGCCCAGGACCTGGGGCAAATTGGCCCACTTACCCCGCCCCCCCGGGTGGCCCTGCCATGATATCAGGCAGAAACAGAATTTCAAAAAGACATAAAACTAAGTGTGTGCAAGGAGTTTGAAATTTACGCAGAAAGAAGCACAGAGCCAATAAAGGGACTCAAGAGAAGGGATGAGATGATCAGAGCAATAACAGTAGATGTGTATCTTAACTTTAGTAAGGTTTTTGATACTGTCTCGTATGACCTTCTCATAAACTAGGAAAATACAACCTAGATAGAACTACTATAGGATGGGTGCATATCTGGTTGGAAAAGTGTTCCCAGAGAGTAGTTATCGGTGGTTCCCCGTCATGCTGGAAGGGGAGGGGTCCCATGGGGATCAGTTCTCGGTCCGGTTCTGGTCAATATCTTCATTAATGATTTAGATAATGGCATAGAGAGTACACTTATAGAGTTTGCAGACAGTACCAAGCTGGGAGGGGTTGCAAGTGCTTTGGAGGATGGGATTTCCTTTAAGATAAAATTTGAAGGGGAAAAAAAACAAACAACTTTTGGCTTTTCAGGTTTGGTTCTTTGACTGTGATCAATACCACAAGGCCCTACTTTTTGCAAGATTCATGACTGCAGATACTTAATGTCCTAATAAAAACTTTACTATGGCCAATGAGCTATTGAAAAGTCACATTATGTAGATCTACAAATCCTGGAGTTTCCTTCAAAAAAAGACTAAGATCTCCTACTCCTTTCACTCATCTTTCTACAAAGGAAAAATTCCATGCATGTTCAGTTGGGAATAAAATATCGAGAAATTCCAAGAGCTAAACTAGAAATAAACCTATAACCATATAAATCATGGAAAGAAGTCCCACATGTGAAGTACAACAAATTTCAAGTACCAATATTAAATTAATCAAGTTACAAAGGAAGACAGCCAAAACATACCAGATTAAAAATAAAGAGAAAATTTTCACAAAAATAGTTTCTAAACAATAAAAAATATTTACCAGACAGTACCTCACCAGCCATTTCAAATTTGGTTCATACAACATCCATGACAGTCTATAATAAGATGTAAATATATTATACAGACTATTTCTACATTATGACTATGCTGGCATTGCTACACTGACATAGCTATGTCAGCATAATGGTGTATGTAGATGCAGCCTACACTAACAGAAGTTTTTCCAACAGTGTAGGAACACCATCTCCTTGAGCAACGGTAGCTTTGTCAACAGAAGCATGCTTCCATCAACCCTAGCTGCATCTACACTGGAAGTTAGGGTCAGCATAGATGTGTCAGTCAGGCATGTGAAAACACACACTCCTGACCAACATAGTTATGTTGACCCAACTTTTAAGAATAGAACAGGCCTGTGCAACGTTCACTACTTCAAAGCAGCAGTCTCAAGGACTGCTTTCTGTGCCTGCTAACTAACAACATTCTAAAGGTAGTTTGTCAAAAAAGTGCTCTCTAAACTCATGTTACCTATTGTCTTGGCTGTTTCATTTACTAAACTGATGAGATAAAGACTGATGTGATACATTCAGAAGGCTATTTTCTTTCGGACATTTTTGAACATTTTAAGAAATTCTGTTCAATGGCACAGGTATATAGCTAAAAGAATTACCAGTTGGTTTTGAACATTTGTTTTTTCTAAAGCCACAAATTTTCACATAAATCTGCAACAAAGAAGTCTTTTGAAGAGTCACATCCTCATGTTTTAACACATCCAGTTCTGTTTTCGATGACCAATTATTTCTAGTCTATCGATGACATATTTATTTGCCTGTTACTACAGATATAAACAGCAGACACCTGTATAAGTGCAGGTACAATCAGTAAAACTCCAGTCTCCTTTCTACCCACCATCCAAGAACAGTTCATTCTTAACTGGCAGGATTGCAATAGTTAAATCAACCAGTCACCTCTTTGCCTCATACAAAGAAGGAAGAGAGGCAAAGAATTAGCAATGTAATTTCTAATCAACACAACATATCCTTAACAGTGATTCACATAATTCTTTGCTGGTAGCCTGCAAAAAACAGATTGGTGATAGTTCTCATACACGTTTCCAATACTATGTAGCAGTTGAAGACAGTTAACAAACATACATGGAAAATTAGTATTAGTGAACTAATTGCTGCAGTTACCATAGCGATATAAGACAATTTGAAATGGGAACAGAGGTGACCCACAGGATCCTGAATGGGAAGGAAGTGTCATTAGACAATCTCTCAATAAGCAATGATGTTGGTCAGACAATGAAAAAAGTTACTGTTTAGTTTTGTTTTTTTAATTAAAAGCCTCATCTATGATCAGCTTTTGGATGACATTTTCATTATTCTGGCACCTTTCAGAAACAACAAAAATCACTTAAACATAAGAGACAGTGAAAACATTTTGTTATGTTTTTTTCAGATACTGATTTAATTTGTGTGAATACAGGTGTATTTGTCCTAATATTATGTATAATACTGACCAGGTTTACTGTATTCTCCATGAAAATACTTGAGATTTTACATTTATTTTAAAAGCAGAAGCAAGACTGTCACACAGGACAAAAAGACACCATCTTGTTCACATTCCTTTCCCAGCTACTGACAATCCCCTGCCTGCTGCGGAAAAGTGATGCCAAATTACAAAAAAGGTAAATAGTAAATGCTACACAAGTTTCAAAACCTGACAATCCATTGTGTCCAGAAGTTAGATAAATCATCAACACAAAGTGTCACATATAACCATGCAAACATCTATAAGTACTTGGTACAGTTTTGGGGCTCAAAGTACTTTCAGCAAGAACAAAACATACTGGGAAACTTCCTGAGGAATCCACAGGACTGCTGAATGTTTTAATCTATTATAGCATTAGTCTTCAAATTGTCAGAAATTAAATTTAAAAGAGGATACTAAATAATAACAGGAACCAATGTAATGGCACAAGTTCAGTTATTGTGAGGATGAATTTTTAAGAACATTTGAGTTTGGTGATGTGGATAAAAGGGATAAGGATGGAATTTTACACATAGCCAGTAACAGAGAACACTGCCCGCTTAATCATCATTTCTTCCTGTTCACAATTTCCATGTTAACACTGAAGAGAAAAACATTAAGTGGGTGACAAGACTGAATCTACTTTCTTTTGAGTAAACAAACCCACATTACTGGGGGGGGGGGGGAGAGATTCAAAACACCCTTCTTCCACACATACCCCCTTACTGCCATGACCTGTTGTCCTGAAGGAAAGTCAAAGTAGATCAGATACATTTGTCAGCAGCTGTCTTTCTGATCATATTAGACTCTAAACAAGTTTAAATTTCATTATTTCTATTAGAGGAGGAGCTGACAGACCCCCTTATATTTAGGTTGCCTAACACTCTCCGTTATAAAGGATAATTAACACATTTTATTCAAGTATTATTAACATTTCCATTGTTTGCAACAGGTCTTTGATACTCAATAAGGAGAAACCCCTCAGGCTACAGACATGCCTTTTCTTTGAGCAGTCACATGACATTTAGCTTTAGCTGAACTGCAATATGTTTAAAATGATCACTTCCCTTCTTGTGCGCCTCAGAAATTTTTGGCTTCTGACCACCCTAAAGAGCCTGTTCTTTCTATCAGTGCTGCCACCACCACTGTGCAGGGAATATCTGGAAACTGACCGTCTTCAACAATCCTTTCCTCCCCCTGACCCAGTGTCTATATAAGGAATGAGCTGGGGCAAAAAGGGAGCCTGACCATTCCTAGACCCAGTACATGGTACCAACTGCCCATTCCCCCACTACAATGTAACTACAGTCCCATAGCTCAAGTGATACGAGCCTGTGTTGTGGTGCTGAGGGTTTAAACCCTGATCCTGATACATGATGAGGAGGTTGTTATAACGGTACATATTAAAACATTGGTTTTATATCTCTCTTTAAGAAAACACATCTAGGAAATTGCATACAAAAAGTGTTAAAAGAACATTATTTAAGTTGCAAAGTTTCAAGCACTGTGAAAGTTAAAAAATGCTAGATTTACAGTTGCCATAAAACCTTAATTCAGCTCCCTTGTGGATATGCATTATGATCTTTAATTACATTATTACACACTATTTTTTCCACAGAACCTTCCTCTCATTCAGTGAACAGGCTGGATGCACCTGGAGATAAAATTACAGTTATATGGACCACCATAAATTTGGCATTTTCTAAGCGTTGGACACTGCAACCTAAATAGTATAATTTGTTGAAATAAAGACAAATAACTATATTAAAGGAAAAATTCAGCAATCTTTTCAAGACTTAAAGCCACTGGAAATGGCCTTTTTAAAAAATTTACATTGTATTTAACATTTTAAAAATGTTAAAATACTTAATTCACTAAGTCTGACAGAATAGATAATGAAGATAATCACTTTCCTTTTGGTTTTAATAGAAAAGCACTCACTTTTAAGCATTGTTTTGGGAATGTTTCATCACATATTTTAAATGTTTGTGTATATATGGAGTTTTTGGTTTCAATTGTTAATTCTACTGTTTATATTTTCTCTATAAACAAAAAAGTATAGAAAAGAATACATTTATATAAAACCAGCAAAAGTAGAGTGCTTTTCCAGTTGAAATCATTGCGAAATTTCTTCTCCATCACAGGAAATATCGCAGTTTCCATGAAGTAAAAAGTTACACTCTGAGCCAGTCATATTGCTACATAAATGTGATAAATATATTGAAACCCAGAGTACACAATTTTTGCTGGTTTTGATATTTTCATTTGTCTGTCTGTGATGTGATAACTTTTGAATGCAGCATCTGATCAATTTCACTAGAGGATACACTGAGCCCCTGGCATCTGATTAGCAGACCAATTAGCTTCAGCTATTGTCTACAGATTAAAGAACCCAGCTGATGACAGCCATAAAAATCTTCCAGCATAACATCATTCATTTTAGCTCTGTCCCAATAGATTTTAAAATGCTGACCCCCTGAATGACTTATCCCCCAGATAGAAAGAAACAATACTGGTAGAGGAGAAGGTGCAAACAGGGAGAGCACACAGAGCTCCTTACATGGGAGAGGAGAATGAAGGACCTGGCACTGAAGGAAAGGGAGAAATAGAGGGCACACAAAGCCCCTAGCATATGGTGGAGAGGGAAATGGGAGACAATAATGGGCAGGAACACAGGGATCATACAGAGCCCTGGGGGGAGAGGGGAGAAGGGAGGCACGCTGAGATCTTGGCAGGCAGACCCAAGTATGGGAGTAGGAGGAATATGGGGCACAACAGCTCCATAGGGGGAAGCAGTAAGGGGTATGTGTGCAAAAAGTCCCTGATAGGAGGGAGAGGCTAGAAGGGGTGCAGGGAGTCCCTGAAATAGAGGGGGACAGGATAGGGGCAGACAGGGAGCTTGTGCAGGGAATGGAGTGATGCAAAGAACCCCTAGTGAAAGGGGCCAGAGTTTGCAGCTATTAGGAGCCAGACCCTCCTTAGGCCTAATCTTCATGAGGAAAAAAAAAGGTCCTTACTCCTGGGGGCATTCTGCACCAAAAAGTTAAAAATCCTGCAAACAACATTTTAAAATTCTGCAAAATTATTTCAAGATACCTGTCAACAAGTTTGTCTGTAAATATACAGATACACACACAAATTCGCCCAGGAGTAGAGAGTTAAAGAAACCCCTATGACAACCCAGTTCCTGTTTCTCTGCTCCCACTCCCCCCAATCCCAGCCAGGGGGTCAGACACCCACAACCCCTACCCCTCAGATCCCAACCATGGCCCCCCTAGCCAATACATCCAAACCTCCTCCCCCTCAAAGCCCAGCCATGGGGTCCCCCTAGCCCAAATACCCGCACTCTCTCCCCTCTAGAGCCCAGCCACAGGTCCCCCTTGCCCAGATACCTGCATCCCCTCCTTTCCCCTCCAGAGCCCAGCCATGGGGCCCCTCCAGCCCCAATATCCACACACCCTCCCCCTCAGATCCCAGCAGCGGGGCCCCCCGCAGCTCAGACAACTGCACCCTCTCCCCCTCAGAGCCCAGCCACAGCCCCCTTCCCCAGATACCTGCACCTCTTCCCCTCAGAGCCCAGCCACAATGCCCCCTTGCCCAGATACCTGCACCCACTCCCCCCCAGAGTCCAGCCATGGCCCCCCACAGCCCAGACACCTGCCTTCCCCTCCACCAAGAGCCTAGGGATCCAGAGAGAGAAACAGCCTGATGCACCACCCTCTCCTTCCCTCAGGGCATGCTGGGAATTGCAGCTGCCAGGAACCCTCTAGCTCCCTTCTCCCTCCCCCCAGAAGTGACTTCTATGTGTGAGCTGAGCTCTAATGGGTCCAGTGGCCCCTAGTGGCAGCTAGCAGCACTGCAGCCCATTTCTGTGGGGGGAAGGAAATTCTGCGCACATGTTAATTTCTGCAGAATTCTGCACTGCACAGTGGCATAGAATTCCCCCAGGAGTAAAAGGTGTATTGATAACTAGAGGTAAATTTCTAGTAGAGAAAAGGTAGTTTGTACTTTTCATACAAATCAGTAGGTGAAGTCAGAGACTGGGCTTGCCCACAGGCTTCAACTGAACCTGCTAACTCATGTGAAGAATACAAATTGCCTTGCCTTTACCAGGGTTTTACCTTGAGCTAGCTAACTTGAGTTAAGAACACTTTTTTTCCTGATAGCATTAAAGATGAAGCATTAAAGGAAGGAGGAAGCTACGAGCTCAAAAGGCATTTTGACAGAATTTGACTGTATAAAACTATCCTAAAATTAAGCTGATTTAGAAGCCAGGATAAACGCTTTCTGAACTCCAGACTGTTGGAAACCGCTTTGATTAGGATTCGAGATCACCAACTTTGTCAGTCAGCTCGATTTCTTGACTCTCAAGTACCAGTCTCTTAACTGACAATAGTTTATTTGACCTATCATGTACGTCATGGGTATGCAAAGCATATTCCATATATCCTGACTGTAGAACCCGTATCAGTAGGCCCAACACTGGTATGGAAAGTCAAGGACTCCACTGGAATTTAGCATCACATTCAATTTAAAAAAACAGACGTTTTCAGTTACTGGTGTTCTCATATTATTTAGTGAAACAATTATGATCAATATAGAAACAGAAATCTAAGGTATTCATGCTATGAAAGATGGACAGTGATGATAATCTCACCAATATCTTCACAAACTGACATCTCCTGAATCAATATTATGTACTATCAATTTAAAAGGATTATACAAAAGTAATAAATATGCACATGGTGCATAAAAAAGCAGCTTACATTCACTGGGTGGTCCAATCTGAAAGTTATTTTGTTCTCCAACTAGTCGCAACCACGAGAAAAGTTCCAGAAACACAAGGCTAATACAGCATGTCAGATGCAGTAAACTTGTGAATACATTTTAGCTTACATGCACTATTTAAAGTGTAATTGCAGTCAGGAGAGTGACTATTCAAAAGTGGCATGTTCTTACTAAACAGATCCATTCTCTGTATATCTTCAAAGTCACATCTGCTTATTTCATAGACATACCAAGTTACTACTGTTAGTATTTCACTCTAAATACAGGTCTGGAGAAAGGCACTTCAACAAAAATATAAACATCAATTTTGTAGAAGAATCTTTATTGCTGGCAGTGAAGGGCAAAGAATCTCAAGGAGCATAACTTGATTTTTAAATCCCAGGTTGAGATTCTAATACTGGTAGTTAGATATAATTTGTAAGTTTATAAAATGAAAAGATGAAGTCACAGAAACAAAATATGGAAAGTTTCAGGATCATTTTTTGGTTTTTAAGTATCATTTTTTGTAACATAAATGCACTTAAACCTAGTGTGTACCTTACTGGTAGGTCAGTGGTCCCCAATCTGCTCTTCCCCCCACTCTACTCCAGCCCAGGCCCAGACACCAGCTCCCAGCCATGGCTCTGGTTCCATTCCCAATCTCAGCCCCCCAGTTCCAGTTCTGCCTGTGGCTCTGTTCCAAGATGCTGCCCCAGCTTCAGCCCCCACTCCTCCCCAGCCTTTCTCCCACCTGTGGCCCCCTGCTCCTGGCTGTAGTTCCAGCCCCACTCCTAGCCGCAGTTCTGCTCCTGGCACACCAGCCACAGGCCCGCTCCCAGCCCGGCTGCAGACTCACTCTTGGCCCCATTCGTGACTCTGAACACTCTAGAATGTTAGACTTTTGGGGATAATCAGTTTTTAACCTAATAAACTTGACAGTGAATTGAAAAGCAGTAAGTTGAGACAGCATCTTAGTTCTAAAGGTAAAGTTCTGTCACAGCTGGTATATATTGTATAGCAATAGGTCAGACCAGACTAGATGATTATAATTATCCCTTCTAGTGTTGAAATCTATTCAGCTGAACTACTACTGAAATGTAGTAGTTATGACAACTAACAAAACAGACGTAACATACATAAAATACAAGAAACCAATAATTGTCAAGCAGTTAGAATGAAATAGTATACACTCCTAAAGATTCAAAATACCTTCAGATTAGACATTTGGCAACTAAAACTTCTAGACCAGGGGCAGGCAAACTTTTTGGCCTGAGGGCTACATCACATTTCCAAAATTGCATGGAGGGACGGTTAGCAGAGACTATGCCTCCCCAAACAGCCAGACGTGGCCCAGCCCTGCCCCCAATCCGACCCTTCCTGCTTCTCGTCCCCTGACAGCCCCCCCTGGGACTCCTGCCCCATCCAACTCCTCCCTGTTCCCTATCCCTTAACAGCTCCCGGAATCCCCACCACCCCATCTAACACCCCCTCTCCTTCCTGACTGCCCCCAGAGGACTCCTGCCCCATTCAACCCCCCTGTTCTCCCCCCCGACCACCACAACCTCTATCCACACCCTTACCTCCGAGCACCACTCCAAACTCCTCTGCCCTCCATCCAACTCCCCCTGCTCCCTGCCCCGTTACCGTGCTGCCTGGACCACCGGTGGCTGGCAGCGCTGCAGCTGCGCCACCCAGAGCGCCAAGATAGGCAGCTGCACTGCCTGGAGGCGGGAGCCAGTGACACCACCACTCAGCTCATAGCACCAGGTCAGGCCCCAGCTCTGAAGCTGCGCTGTCCCAGGAGCTCGCAGCCCCGCCGCACAGAGCATTGTGCCGGCAGCAAAGTGAGCTGAGGCTGTGGGAGAAGGGGAACAGCAGAGGAGGGGCCAGGGACTAGCCTCCTGGAGCAGAAGCTCAGGAGCTGGAACGGACGGTCCCACGGCTGTAGTTTGCCCACCTCTGTTCTAGACTGCTGCAATGGCTGTACTCATTCTCCAAGCAAAAGGCTAGTCAACAACTACCTCTAAAGCACATTTCAGCAGTACACCCAGTGATAACAGGGTGGACCTCAGCTTCCCAGGGCTGTTTCTCTAAACCAGATTACACTGCCACATAGTGATTTAACAGATTTAAAGAGAGCATCTTTTAAAAAAAAAAAAACCACCACCTTTTTCGGTTGTGAAATTATTCTGGTTCAGCAAACAGAAAGCTGAAGTCATGTTGATAGGTCAATTTTAATCACATTTTTACACTTTGAGTAACACTGCCAATTGATTATTTAGGATGACACCAGATCATTCATAGTCAATGTATGCTGCTCAAGATGCAAAGGGCTTTTACACCGAGTTAATGTTCCAGAAACGCAGACTGGCGCCCTGCCAATAATATACCAGTTGCCCCGAGAAGACGTGCTCCTTTTAAAACAGGGGGCCCATGCAAGACAACTAGACCAACATCTCAGTGCAGGGAACAGTCCTTAAGTACCCGACCTGTCACTGCTCGGGTTCTGCAGGGAAGCCTATTAACAATGAATTTCCCATAGAGTTTATTACACTCGTGGAGGTCCGGGGGGGATTCCTTCCCCGCACCCTGTAGTCTAGTTACTAACGCCCCCCCCGGGGGGGGGCACGAGGCTGAGCACCCCCAAGGCCGGCGGGCATCCAGCTGAGACGGCTTCTGCGGCCGCCTGCAGCAGGACAGAGGATGCGAACCGAGGGCAGGAGCTCGCGGCCGGCGGGCCCGGGCTCTGACAGACTGCGGCACCGCGGGGCGGGGGAGGCCGTCTGGCGAAAACACAGCCCCGGCCCTCCGCGGGGCAGCTCCAGGGGCACCGCCTCGAGCCGAGCCCCAGCGACAGCCCGCCGGGCAAGGCGGGACAACAGGGAAAGTTTCGGGGACAGCTCCGCGCTAAGGGGAGCGGGCTCAGCCAGCCGGACGCGGGCGAGGGTCTCGGGCTCAAGTCCCCATATAACTGGCCCCAAGGCCTGGAGACCCGCCCCTCCCCCCTCTTCCGCCCGGCGACAGAAACCGCCCGGCCGCAGTTTCCCCTTTTTCCCTTCCCGCTGCCCTCTCCTTCTTCCCTCCCTCACCGTCTGCTCTTGAGGCTCGGCGCGTGGGTCCCGCGGCAGCGGCTTCGCTCCTCCGCCTCCCAAGGCCTCCCTCGCCACAATGGCCTCTAGTCGCGGCCCCCTCACGGGCCGCGCCAGGTCCGGACCCGCTGACGAGCAGCCACACTGCCCAATCGCCGCTCAGTGCCTACCGGCCGCAGCCAATCAGCCTGCGGAGGCGGGACCCGATAGCCACTACATAAGGAAGAGGAGGCGCAGGGGGTTGCTGCAGTAGAGGCGGGGAGGTTGTGGGGTTGGTTGGCTTCGGTTACCTCGCTGCCGCCTGGTGCTGATGTCATCAATTTATGTTACAGTCAGTGTGATGTCATCTCACCCCACAGTGTCCTCATGAGATGCTTGACATCCTCATTGCAGGGTAAAGCACCATGATCAGGGCAGTGTGGTCAACACTGCACCACAAACTGCCATGAGGTGCAGTCAGGGTAGAGCCTCCTGTTGCCACAGAGTGATGCCATCCCCTCCTGTCAGGATGCCATGTGGTGCTCATTGCATCACAAGATGCTGTGGTCACTTTCCATCCATGTTTTTAGGAGATAGTGGTGGGATATGATCACTCTGCCACTGTGGAGCCTCTCCAGTTCTGTAACACATGCCAGCCATATTTAGTTACCACAAAAAAGGGGGAGGAGGTCCTTATGGGGTCAGCCTGTGCCCCTTCAAAAAAAAAAAAAATTATGAATAACTATCTGATCTGCAGCATGGGTTTGGAATGCCATGTTTTATATTTATTGTAAGCGATGCCTGAGCATTAGAAGCAAAGTAGGTGAGGGGAATATTTGGGCCTCTTTCTCCCCCACCCCCAAAATCTACATTACAAGCCTGCTCTTCTGCACTTCTTCCCTCTTGACCTCACCCTCAAGACTGCTTGCTTTTTAGAGCAGCTACTGACCAAAAGGAAAAAAAAAATCTTGACATAAATCTACCCTTAGTCATCATTTCCACCTCTACCTAGTCTCCCCTCACTAATTTTTAAAAAACAATTTTAAACACCTGAATTAAATGTGCTTTACAAACTAGTTGTAAACTTGCCTTAATTAATGCACTTTTTTGCAATACAAGAAAACTAGCTGCTCAATAAACATGTCATCCTTCCCACCACCTGCCAAAAAAAAGAAAAAAAAATATTCTGTTGGTAACAGATGCCATTGGCATCCATGCCTTTTTTTAAAAAAAAAAAAAAAGTGAAAATCTGTTTTGAAAAGTAAAACAAACCCTGCTTAAGAACTATTTATCAGAAACTACTACTACAAGCTACTGTACCACTATCAAGCCATTAAAACTGTGTAAGTAGCAAAACGTCTCTATTTAAAAGCAACCCTGCAAGATGTCTTGTATGTATATACAAAAAATAATTTCTTGACGAGAACGTACGAACCATTAAAATCACAAGAAAAAATTTGAATTAAGGTAATTCTTGAATGTTATGATGTGACAACCCAGTAGAGTACTTCACTCTTAGTTACCACAATCCCTGAGGTTTATAATAACTCAGTAGTGCTAGTCCACAACTCTGTTTACATAATATTGAAGGGGAAATGCAAAATTTTTGCAAATATGTCCAGCGTAAGACAGGGTGGATTTGATTTAATTCACTAGTCAGAAAGACTCGATTTAATCATGGTTTTCTACATAAAAGTGCGTTCTTCTTGGTTGTTATAACCTTAATACATACTCTTCACAAGGCAGATGTAGGTTTCACTTTTAGAAGGTACACACTATACATTTTTAAACTAATTTATTTTGAAAACTTTTCAGATTAGTTTTACAGCTATATCAGAAAATGAGTGTTTGGTTATTTCATTCACCATAGGTAACTGAAGCAGATATTTATAAAGTTTTGGGAGATAACGGTAGAACTCATAGACTCATAGGTCAGAAGGGACCAATATGATCATCTAGTCTGACCTCCTGCACAAGGCAGGCCACAAAACCCTGCCCATACACATTTATAACAACCCCGAACCCATGACTGAGTTATTGAAATCCTCAAA
>NC_133775.1:103083021-103093075 GCF_003597395.2 Chelonoidis abingdonii
AGGAGACAATTTCTATACCAAAACAGAACAGTGTTCCTCTGTGATGATAAAATATCCAAACATCAAGGAGGATTTTCCCCACACTCTGTGCAGTTTTCAGGATCAGTGATGCTTGCTCAATAAGAAAAAATTATTCCAAGATTCTTGCCAATAGGGAAAGCTGGAAACCAACTCTTACACCAAGGTTTGGTTGATCCTAGCTTAAAAATGTACATAAACATTTGTTGGCATGAGTCAAATGGAGACCGGAAATTTTTGAAATGGTTTTAAACTACAATGCTAGTGACATTTTTCTCTTCACATGAAAGGTGTGAAAGTAGTAAAAATGGCTTCCTGTTTAAAATTGTGGGAAATGTGTCCTCCTTTGATATGGTTCAGTTAGACACTACAAAGAGCTGGTAGTTCAAATGAGAATATTTGAATCTGCACCTGACGATTGATAAGCACATTACAAAAAGCTCAGATTCCAAGACCAGAAGAGACCATTGTGATGATCTAATCTAGACTGTTTAACATAGGCCACAGAATGTCCCTCAAATAATTCCTAGAGCTTCTCTTTAAGATTAAGATTGGATGTTTTTCTAACATTGTCAGCAATGGAGACTCCACTATGACCCATGGTAAATTGTTCCAATGGTTAATTACCTTCACTGTCAAAAATGTATGCTGTATTTCCAGTCTGAATTTGTCTAGCTTCAACTTTGAGCCATTGGCTCATGTACACCTCTCTCTACTAGACAGCAGAGCCCATTATTAAATATTTCCCCCTTCCCCATGTAGGTATGTGTAGATCAATCAAGTTACTCCTTGCCTTCTCTTCGTTAAGATAAGGAGAGACTCAAAAAGCTTTATCACCATAAAGACATGTTTTCTAATCCTTTAATCATTCATGACTCTTCTCTGAACTCTCCAATTTGTCAACATCCTTCTTGAATTGTGGGCACTAAACTGAACACAGCATTCCAGCAGCAGTCACATCAGTGCCACAGAGGTAAAAATAACCTCTACTCCTACTCTGCTTATCTTAAGACACTCGTAAGACATTTCTGTATAAATTAATTACTGCAAATAGTTACGCTTTAGCTGTGTATGTACCTCAAAAGGAAATCATTCAACTGGGACTGAAGTCTCTATTGTGCTGAGCATTGTACATACAGTAAGAGTCTGAAGTCTAACAAAGCAAGACATACAAAAGGTGGGAGAAAGGTAAAATTATGCCCATTTTACAAACAAGGCACTGAAGCACAGAGAGATTAAGTGACTTGTCCAATGCCACAAAGTCTGTAGCATAGATTTTGAAATCCTGTCCACTGTCCTAAGCACAAGACTATTCTCTAAAAATAAAGCCTTGGACAGCACTTTCACTTTTTTTTTCAAGAATGAAAAATGAGTAATGTTAATATTCTGATACTACAAAGATTAAGAAAAATTATCTGCAAAGCTGGAAAAGCAGATGACATTGTACTGAAGTGTAGTTAATGTATACTCATTTGTTTCTTTCATCACCAGTTTGGAAGGGGCAGGAATCAGGTAAGGTAAAAAGATTTCACACACATGAGAAGAGTTTACATTCTTTATTTTAATTGCATAGGAATTTGATTGTACAATCTTTTAACAGAAGCATTGTAACCCACTTGAAAATATCCAGTTTCCTTATTTTGTTGCACAGTACATTCCATGGATATGAAGATGGGACTGTACGTGAATCAAACTGTTGATCTGATTTAGATAAACTTTTAGTTAAATAAATCTGAAGGTGTCCTTGGGAATTTTCAGCCACAGAAGAGTGGTGGGGAAAAAGATGATTAACATAGAAATATTAGGTGCAGTGGAAAGAGTCTAGAAAAGCTAGGAGAAAAAAGGTTGAAGAAGGGAAACCCTCAAAGGCCACAGATTTCCAGTTCAAAGATAAAATTTAAAAAAAGACTCTGTACACAAATTAATAAAAAGTTACATGCTCAGAATTTACATTCTGGGCATTACCAATGCTATAGATAAGCAACATACTAAAAAAAATAATTTAAAAAAAACTATACAATTGTACTTATAAATACTTTGTCTTTAAAACTAGTTAAGTAGTGTTGGCCAAAAATGTTCACAGTTACTCTGACCAGAGCTGTATATATTATATATATATATATATATATATTGCACAATAGTAAAAAAGTTCATTCATTATACCTGTGTAAACAATGATCTCTCTCTTCTTTGGCAATTTTTAGGATTTAGAGGAACACCACTTGCCGTAAGCAAAAGCACTTGGGCACAAGGCACATGAAGCTTTTAAAACAGCATTTAAAACAAGTTTAAAATGGTCCCTAAAACTTTCCAGTTATGGTATCATTCTACTTAATGTCATATAACTATTAATTAAAGAACAGGAGTAAAATTTAAAACTTCGTTGAAAAAAATATCACACACTGTTGTGGGTTGTTTATTCCACAGTCACAGATTTGGCCAGATTTCTTGGAAAGTCCACCTGGAATGAATAACAGATTTTCAGAATCTGGTAGCTAAAGCAATCTTCTACACTTGTTGAATTAATTCAATTTGCGTGCACCAATGCATGTATCAATGAATTCTGCTGCCCATCTGTCCTAACACCAGTGAATGCACAAGAATATTAATTCAAAAAAATTTGATTTTAAATCCACAAAGAAGTCAAAAGCTGCCTTACAATCCATCCCTCCTTGAATATATGCATTACTATGATAAAACACCCTATCATATGATAAATTTTAAGACAGGCATTGGAACAGACTCAAAGAATGGCACCATTTCAAAGATCAATATTCTTAGTAATTTTTATGAAAATGTATTGCACACGCTCCTTGAACAAATTTCACTTACCCTGGAAATATTTCCTGAAGATAGACAGAGAAGTCTGCACTCTAATGACTGATCATTTGCTCAATTTCACTCTCTTGAAAATGGAATTTCTATACTTCAGTTAAAAGCAGTTTAAGTTACAATTTCAGTATAAGTCCCCTATCTTGACTAACTAGAGCACAGCTATTCCCTTGTTAACATACATTAACTATTCCTCTCTTTAGGCTGGTAGGAGAAAGCTCACAAGCATGTTTCTCTAACTGCAGTACCAAAATACAGAAGACACTTACATCATATCCTCTAAGAACAGCTAGGTGGAATGAAAGCAGCTGTAGGGGAACAACACTCAAGACTCCTTGGAGACAGTCAACTGTGTGTGGCAACTCAATAGTTTTGCATGCAAATTTTGAACTTTCAGTATCTTCTCTAGAAGACAGAATAATTGGGCGACCCTATAAATAAAATATAATAATGAAGAGTGATGACATACAACTTTTTGGAGTGTATGTTGCTGGTTTCTGAAATACCTACAGTATATTTTGAAAGCATTACTCAAAAACAGAAAGAAAGAAACAAGTCAATGCAGGTTTATTTTATAGGAAACTAGGTGCTTGTTTACATGGTGGTATTTTTAATTTAAATCGAGATTTTGACTTCAGCACCATATACAGCTTTATTTTTATTCCAACTGCATTTTTACAAGTCACTCTTCACCACTGCTGTCAACTTTTAAAGTTATATTATAATCAGATGGTAAATGCATCTGATTTGATTAGACAAAATCACCATCACATTCTGTTTCAGAAGTGTGATCAGTAGTATCATATTTCAACATGCAGAACCTCTCTCCACATGATAGAGTGCTCACTAGATGGCTTACCTGTCGAGCAATGACCTGTTGCAGTGCATTCTGGCACTTGGTGAAGCAGGAATCCTTCATAATTACCATGATAACAGGCATATGTTTATCTATAAGAGCCAGTGGTCCATGCTTTAATTCACCAGCCAGGATACCTTCAGAGTGCATGTACGTGATCTCCTTGATTTTCTAGAAAGCAAATGCCAGAGCATTAAGGACAAAACAGTTACGACCTCAGAGGGCAAAACAAATACAAACCGAATGTCAGCTGTTTAAAATTAACTTGCTACCTTATTTCCATGTTTAATGTGCTCTTTTCAGAAACTGATTTATTTACTCTTCAGATAAACTAATTCCCAAACTGATTTTTTGGCAAAATTTCTTAATTTCTCCACATCTATAAAAGTGTGAGTCATTTCATGAGTTATGTCTGACAGAAGTCAATGGGAGTCTTTGACTCGGGCAAAAATTATAGACAGATGGGTAGTGGTGACTAGGGTTAGTTGAAGAAATTTGAACACAGATTGAGATGTGTTAAAAATGGCCAGAGTTAGAGAATCAGTTCACATGTTTATATTTTAGAATCAGTCAAATCTTCGTTAATGGTGATTATTTCTGACCAGACATACTGTATCATCTGATAGTCCTAGTGAGAGGTTTACTGCAAGATGGTGCAGCATGAAAGGTCACACATTTTTTCCTTAGCCGTATACGTGTTTGTGAATTTTTTTAAAAAGCTATAAATGAATGTTTGCCTGTATACAGTTACATTTGCAGATGGACATAAAGCAATGGGAGGGAGTGAAAAAATTAAAAAGTTGATAGCCAAAATAACTAGTACAATAAATTCTAATCG
Source organism: Chelonoidis abingdonii (assembly GCF_003597395.2). Lineage (NCBI taxonomy): Eukaryota > Metazoa > Chordata > Testudines > Testudinidae > Chelonoidis > Chelonoidis abingdonii. The sequence goes on from NC_133775.1 coordinate 103,087,566, forward strand.
ATAGATGTAATTTATAGGAAAGAAGAAAGCTATATTTAAAAAAAAAAAAAAAAAAAAAAAAAGAAACCACCCACACCACCAGGTAAATAGGGCTTAAGTTTTCACAAGCATACCCACCAATGCTTCCTTCCAGGCAATGTGGCATAGTTATAGCCACGACCCATAACCAAGAGCGATCTCTGTTTGTACAGTTCAAGGGCCAAGTCAGTATCTTCTCATCCAAAGACAGACTTCTTTAATCATCTCTATCAGATCATATAATAAAGAACGCAGCATAAATGCCATTTTCCATGTTTACTAGTTTAACAGTATTTCAATCTGTTTCAGTGAAGCAGTAACAGACGGACTCGATTGTATGAGTTTAAAAAACTTATTTACAAAACTGCAAAGTTATGAAGGCTGGATAGACAACTGGATTCAATCTAGTTCCACATGAATCATTTACTATTTTTCAATATACTTTTATAATTCTTTCTGGAACCTGTTTTGCATAGGCTTGATTTATTTCAGCAATGATTTAAACAAAATAGTAAATAGTCCAAAAGTTACTTTAAAAGGAACCTGTATCCAAAAAAAAAAAAAAAAAAAAAAAAAAAAAAAAAGTTATTCACTACATTTTGCGTTTTTAAGACAGACATTTCTTGTTTCCATTTATTTACTTGGTGTCTATTTAATGACAGCTCTGAGTATACGGTTACTTCAGAGTTTACAACAAATCAATCTGTTTCCCTTATTATGCATATGTTTCATGAATCGGTTGGTCCGTTTACACATGTATCTACTTTATTACATCCCGTCGTGACCAGATGTCCTGATTTTATAGGAAAGTCCCGATTTTGGGGTCTTTTTTTTTTAAATAGAGGCTTCTATTTCCCCCACCCCTGTCCCGATTTTTCACATTTTCTGTTGGTCACCCTATTCATGGAAAGCTATAGGAAAGAGAAACTAAGTTGGAATGTGATTTTAAAAAGTCAGGTAGCAGGAGAAAGGATTAGTACCAGAGACAGATGTGCTACTTGAAACCAAGTTAATATCACTTTACTTCAAGGACTATTTCAGAATGAGGGAAAATCTCAGTGCACTAATGAGCTCTAAATCACCAATACTTGGAATAGTAAAAAAAAAAAAAAAAAAAAGTATGAACTTCATATATACCAGGTAACATTTGCAGCCCACTGATGATCTCCTGTCTCCTATTCTGCAAAGAAATTCTGTCTTCAGACATCATGAGGCCAAACATTACAGAGAGATGAACTGGCTGGTGTAAGCCTACAGAAAAATAAGCAGAATGTTAACTCTTAGACTTGACTGCTTAATTCAACCTAAAATCTTAACCACAATATATTTCAATTTGATTGGATTTCATGGAGGAAAGGTATAAGAACCACAGTGAACACAACTTACCTTTGTGCTTGCCACTCCTATTTCAGGCCTGCATTGATATGCACACCACAGTCAGTCTCCCTGGATATTGAGCTTCCACGTGTTTGTAATGCCAACCGTCAGAGCCCCACGGTCCTTACAATACCGCAAGGCCATAAGAGTATCTGCCGTTTCACCTACAGAACAAGCAGTTTGACATTTAAATTTAAACACAGAACAGCAAGAGCACTGGGAAACTTTAATCTGTTATATTTCAAGCTTTAACCATTGAATCCAGTTGTGCACAACGAAATACATTTGTTGAATCATGAGTGAAAACATTTTACACTGAAACCTATTTAAGCATATTCACAATGCTGTTTCTACTTTTTGATTCATGCAACTGATTTGAAAAGCAAGATTTGCATCCAATATAGAGCCTCCGGTACCTTAATCATTATCCTCCCTTGTTTTCTTCAAATTAAGACAGAAATAATTTTATTTATTGGATTTTTTATACTTTGCTACATGCCTCCATTTCAGATAGGGAATGAACAGTCAAGGCAACTCACTGACTGACTTATAAAAAAGCACACATCATCCCTGAATACAGGAGTATTTCTATCCAGAAAGTCACTAGCAAGTCCACCATCACAGGAAGCTCTGTCAACTCTTCCAACACTTGTCGGGCTCTACATTCAAAAAGCACGAGACACTTGTTAATACTGCCACACATCCATATCAATCTTTATAGTTTTGCGGGGGGGGGGGGGGGGGGGGGGGGGGGGGGGGGGGGGAGAGAAAGACAAGATCGAGTATATTTACAAAAACTTAGTTAAGATAAATGATTTTATTTATCCCTGATATAGAAGATAGGCAGCTGTAATTACTGATCAGTTTTAATAAGTAACATCAAGGAGCAGAAGTTTAATTTCTTGGCATTGGTAGATCATAGTAAATCTGCATTAAAACAAAGTTTTAACACACTATGTGTCAGGTGCAGAGAAAAAAGGGGAAAGACGATACGTCTGCTTTCAGACTCTCAATCAAGGGCTTAAGAAAGAAAGCTGCTCCCTAAATCAAAAGCTAAGTATTCCATATATTTTTAGAGTCGGTTGAACGTACAGCTATTGCAGCATGATAGCTGGTCCCACAGCCAATAATGATCAGTCGTCGGCATCTTCTGATTTCTTTCAAGTGATCTTTCAGACCACCCAACAGAACTGTAGTCAAGAATAACAACAAAGTATACTTCAGCCAGGGATTTCATTATTAAAACCAACGTGTTAAATGTTTGTTATAAGCCAACAAAACTTCAATAATTAAATATTCCAAGCTACCTGTTTTGGTCTCAAAATTCACCCTGCCTCTCATGGTATTGACAACAGATTCCGGTTGTTCAAAGATTTCCTTCTGCATGAATGCACTGAAGTTACCTGTTTAGACAAACAAAGGTTTCAGTTGTTTTTGTTATTTCAAGTACAGAGTCAACTTTTAGAATAACCTGTAGAAGCATGCTGGTTTGGACAAAGCGTTAATGTAACATCTCATCTCAGTTGTGCCAGGATGGAGGTTTAGGGATAGGGGAGGGAAGATGACTAGGCCATTTGCGCCATTTAATGCAGTTAGTTTTCCCTAAAAAAGGGCAATCTAATAAACGTGTTTTGGAGGAAATTGAACAAAAATAGTTTCTTTGTAATCAAAGTTCTGATGTGCTGTGTTATAGCTTTGTCAGATCAGTCCAGGCTTATGAGTACTGAACACATTAAAAACTAAAAACTACCTAAGGCACAAATTTGATATCATCTACAGTGGCAAGTGGTACCATGCACTCCCTATCCTCCATTTGGTCAGATGTCCTGGGATTGCCAGCTTCCAGGAAGGACTTTCAAGTGCTAGAAACAGGTGCAAATCATGACATGATCAGATGGTAATTTTTTTGGGGTATAAATCCCCCACACTCCAATATCAGGAAGACTGTTCACCTTTGAATAGACTATATTTGTAGATGTTCCAGCTTACCTTTCATGATTTGCTGCAATTCCATCTGCAAGGTCTGGATGGCTCGAGAGGGGTCATCACTAGCTGAACGTTTTAGCCGATGAATAGAAAGTTTCCCATCAGCCACTGCTGCAATGTCATCATCTTCTAGGAAAATTACTCTGTTGGTGTGTTCAATGATAGCACTACAGAAAGACAGCCAAATAGAGAAGAGGCAGATTTATATTTGGAACAATGTTTCAGTGGGCAGCAGAAGTATGATTAAAAAAAACAACGTTACCCTCCATTCCAGCTACACATACTTTGCTGGTAGTTGCTGCTTAAACTTGCTTTGACTACTTGCATTAGATATATTTTACATCAGAGGCAGAAAGGCTAGAGATTGGCAAGCATCACTAGCATACAGCTCAAAAATTGATGGTGTTCTATTAAAAGCTCTTTCCCACATCTGGTATAAGTTTTCCCACCCTTATCAAATAAGTAGACTAGACTAATTACCAGTTGGGCTTCCTAAATCTCCATGATAAAACAGCCTACCTCCAAATCACAAAAGAACAGCAGAGACCCAACAGATAAGGTGTCAAAAAACTGACTTTATCACTGCTACAGGGCAAACCAAAAAATACAAGTGCTGGTTACCTTGCATCAGAAGCAAAGAAAAATTCTACTGCTTTATCTCCAATAGCATGAAGGCAGGTAGAACTATCCAGTCTTTTCATTCGTGCCTTGCATATGTTCTTCACATTCTCAATGTTGCCTAGTGATTAAATAAAATGAGTCAAGTTCAATATATAGACCAATTTGAAATGAAGAACCCAAGTGATTTGAAATAGGTTGTGAACTACACAGCTCAAGATATCACAAAAAAAAGTGATGATCACCATTTCTAAGAGGAAACCTGCATTTCTTAGAATTTTGAGTTGAATACTCTGTGTAATGTAGGACCATGTATTCTGTCCAGACGACCTGGGAGCAAGGAGAGACACTGCATTTAAGTAAAAAGAACAGGAGTACTTGTGGCACCTTAGAGACTAACAGATTTATGCTGAAATAAATTTTAGTCTGTAAGGTGCCACAAGTACTCCTGTTCTTTTTGCGGATACCGACTAACACGGCTGCTACTCTGAAACCTGCATTTAATTAGCCCCACTCTCAAATGGACATTTAACAGTAATACAAAATTGGGTATTTTCACGTAAGATCTCACTTTGAGCATCTGTTGATGGTTTTAAGGTACACAAGTTAACCTCTTCTCTTCTAAAGGACTTAATGGGACTTGAAATTAATTTATGTTACGTATCTTGAAAAACAAACTGATAAGCTACTTATAACTTACATGTCCTATACAAGATAGGAATCTGTTCAGTGGAAAGCTTGTATTTGCTGCGAACTCCAATGAGTAGAGGACTCCCTCGCCTGTGAATGCAATGATGAGCAAGTTAGCTAGGAAGTCCTTTATAATCAGAGAACCTACCCTGTAAATAGACATCTGCAGAGCTGAAAGGCAACACCACTTCTTATTCCATAGGGAGGCAGATGCTCCAACCACACCCTTGCGGCATGATATATTGGGAATGATGCAACTGTAACTCAGTTTCCCCACCTACAACCACTCCTCTTATGGGGCATGTTATAATCTTAGATGGTCACATCCCATGGCTGCTGCTGGTGCAGTATCTGGTGCCTAGGGCTTCTCCTGCCCTAGAGGTCCCATCCCTGTCTCCTTCCTGCCACTGCTGAGGGCCAAGTCCCGCTGGGAGATCACCCTCACTGTATCAGCTAGGCTGCTCTCCTCCATGGCACATATGGAAATGTATGAGTGACTCTTTGAAGCAGTAGTTGGATCCCTTTATACTGCACACTCAAGAAGCTGCTCTTTTCTACAGATAAAAGTTACACTTCTCTGCCTCCGAAATGAGACAGCAGTAAGCCCAATAATCATTGTATAATTAGGGATTTGTTTTGCCTTTGTTCCTCTCAAACTCAGGACCCTAATTACTGTGCCTATGGACTTATGTGATGTTAGGAAGCAAGGCAGAATTCTATCACTTTTCTGAGCCAGATAGATCATACACCACATTAAATTACTAGACTACACTTTAAACCAGTCCATTTTTTTAACCTCAATTTAAAAAAAAAAAAAAAAA